>NC_092714.1:85871172-86177042 GCF_047496885.1 Scyliorhinus torazame
TGACACAACTAACACGTCATCTTTCAGGAACCTTGCAGCTACGTTGTGGTCTGCATAGAACCATTCGTGACTCAGTGGACACTGGTGAGTCTTGGTTGAGTTGAGCCGGACGGGAGAATGCAGAAGTAGGTTAGTTGTTAGTGAAAGAATATCCTTCAACTGCCCCTGGAATAGAGTCCACTGGATATCCCTGAGCAACAAGAAGCATTTCCTGTTGTATTTCCACAGCAGCATTTCCTTCTGCTGTGTGATCCGGAAATTTCACCGTCTCATAGTTGCAGCGTGGATGAATGTGATCTTGGACAGTAAGTCTCTGGCCGTTGTGATTCTCGTTTCCTGCCAGCAATGCACCCTCGCCCATGGATTTCCTGGCGGCATGGGATGTCTTCAATGGGAAATCGAGAAATGGTGAGTCGAGAATCCCGCTGCCAGCGAATGGCATGTCACTGAGAAACACGCAGCTGGAGGAACAGAAAATCCCACCCCTGGTGTCTGCGGATGACCCTTCCATTCATCAGCTTCACCAGGAATGATACTGGACCACTTTGGTTCAGAATAACTCCAGGCAGCCACAGTTGGTTACTGCCGAAATTTAGACACAGTCATCAGGATTGAAATGACCCTCCTTCACATACTAGTCAAGCCTCTCCTTCTGCTTTTCCTGTCTTCTTCCCACTCTCGCTTTGACATCTGGATGTAGCTGATCCAGATGAGACTTTGAGCTGGATTCTCCGTTTCAGCAGCTAAGTGCCAGTTCAAATGGAGAATTCGCTGGCGTCTTACGACGCCAAAATTGGCACCGAACCCTCACCGATTCTGGGACCAGTGAAGGGCTAGCAGCCTTCCCATGTAAAGCCTGTTTACCTGTTGATACAGACTCAGAATGGCCAGGTCCATTGCCGCGCATGCGCACGGTGGCCACGCCATACAACATGACTCCAGCTACGCGCGGGCCCGGCCTGCCAAAAACTGCCCCTTGTAACCCACTTCGCCACCCCCAGACCCCCCTGAAGCCCCCCTGCCAGCGGAACGGCTTCCCTCACAACTGTGACGGCGCTGGACACAGTCTGCAGCCGCCACACCAGGTTTATGAAAAGTGAGAGGACACGTGTCCCACACCGTCTGGAAGTCGGCCCATCGGGCTCTAGCACTGGGGGAGGGCCTCATGTGACGTCCTGAGGCAGTCCTGATGGCATGCGGCCACTCCTTGAGTACATCGCTTTTGAGGGGGCAAAGCATCAGAAAAACGGCACCCTCCCTGATTTCAACGGAAAATGGATTCTCCAGCCGTTTGCCGAACGCGAGTTCATCCCTTTGTCTTTACACCCGTCAACATTTCAGCCAGTGAAAGTCCTGTTGTCATTTGTGGCGTGATATGATAATGGATCAAGAACTTCGAGAACTTCTCAAAGTGTCATCTACCATTTTCTTCCGTCCTTCTTTCAGTCTATGTACAGTTCACTCTGCTGAACCATTCGATGCTGGATGAAAAGGAGCAATACGCACAAGGCATATTCCATTTTTTGTGCATATATTTTTGGAGCAACGCGCATAAGCGTTGTCCCGTTATTAAAAACAGTAGAATCCGGTAAGCCATGAGTCGCAAAACTTGCCGTAACTTCTCTATTTTAATGGAAGCTGGTTCATGATTTGCACTTCTAACCACTTAGAATGTGCATCCACGATGACTAGAAACATACGACCCATAAAAGGTCCTGCCAAGTCTACATAAAGTCTAGACCAGGTCACTCCCACGGGTGAATTGATTGACACACAGAATAGGATTTCACTTTGTTCTCCAAGTGCTGTTCAATTTTTGGCCACAAAATGTATGATCTTGCTCAACTTTTCATTCGGGAGGTACCCGGATGAGCCTCACGAACTTCATCTGTGACTTACGAATGACCAGAGGATGGAACGACCACTCTGGAGCCCTGAATAATGCAACCATCCTGCACACTCAGCTCATCTTTGCGTTTCACATATGGTCTCAGTTCCTCATTCTCTATAACAGGGGGCCAAACCTGCATATGAAATCTTCACACCCAGGGCAAAATATGATCCCTAGTCATCCACTGTTTAATCTGTGTGGCATTCGCAGAAGAATTTGAAAGTCGTTCAAAAAAGAAAATAGTCTCTGGAGGAAATGCTGTTTTGGTTGGCATGTCCGGTAAAGGGAGACCACTCAGCCCATCTGTCTTTGCATTGTCCTTCCCTGCCCTGTACATAATATCAGAGCTCAGTGCTATACTCTTGTGGTTTGTACATATGCTGAATGAATGCCCATAAATGTATCGATGAAACTGTTTCACAATAAAAACAATGACTACACCTTCCTTGTCTAGCTGTAAATATCTCTTCCCAGCTGCTGTCAGCAAATGTGATGCAAATCCAATGGATTTTTCTGATCCGTCCATCAGATGAGAGAGTACTGCCCCATCACAATCGGGGGAGGGGGGGGGGGGGGGGGGGGGGGGGGGCATCACATGAGAGAATGAGTTCTCTGTTCTGTTCAAAATGAACCAGCAAATTAGCTGATTGCAGCAACACCTTCACGTCCTGAAAGCTTTCTCTTGTGCTGGCTCCCACTTCCATTTGTGGAGTAACACATTGATTCCAACACTGTTGAAAGGTCTGGCAGCAACTTCCCGTGGTAGTTCACTAAACCCTCGAACGATCTGAGCTTGGACACATTTGTGGGATTTGGAGCTTCTTTGGTTGCTTGAATCTTTTCCTCCACTGGGCACAGACCTCACACTGTGATTCTGTCACCCAGATATTCCACAGACTGTACCTGGAAGATGCATTTGCTATGCTTCGAATGCAGACCTGCCTCTGAAAATCTCATAATCCAGATTGTTGAGGTGCTCCTCCTCAGTTTTCCCTCTGATCAGGATGTCATTCAAATAAACTGCCACATGCGGAATCCTCTACAACAGATTGTGCATTATCTTTTGAAAAATCGCCAGACTGCAAGACACCCCAAAAACCAGACTGTTGTATTTGATCAAACCCTTGTGGGTGTTGAGTGTGACATACTGTTTTCATTCCTCCTCTAAAAAGAGCTGTTGGTAGACATTTCAAGTTTGGAGAACGTCTTTCCTCCTGCCAGAATTGAAAACAATTACCCTCAGCATAGGTAAACGTCTAGCTTAGAAACCTGATTACTGGTAAGTTTGTAATCCTCACACATATGCACAATAACTCAGTGTATCCAATTCATCTTTGAAAACCTCAGGATATTTCTGAGTGACATCCTTTGTCATTGTTGTCATTATCTCACCTCAGTTCAATTGAGTTTTCCTGATCCAGTCACGCCTGAGTAGACTAGGCCCATGCCCTTTTCTTACCAAGAGCTGTGCTCTTGCTTCTTGGTTATAATGCACAATGTCCACCTCAAATGCTCCAAGTTATGATATAGTCTTGCCATTGAACGTTTAAATTGATCTCTGCCTGGCTAAGGACTGGCACCTGCTCAGAGCCCCAAATCCTCCTGAAGGTCTCATCACTGATGACAGATGTAGAGACTGCTGTGTCCACTTCCATCTTAACTTTCTGTCCATTGCCCTCCTTTGTAGCATAAATAGAGTCCGTGAGAACCTGACTCACATTGAACATGTAGTAAGAATGCTCCTCTTCCTGCTTTGTACATTCCAGGTAATGCTTAGCAAACTGAGGCTTCTTTGAATTTGAAATTCCTGTCCAACCTATGACTTGCTCTTAGCACTCCTGCAGCTTTTAGCCAAATGTCCTTTTTGTGTCAGTGTCTATGATTTTACAATCATTTGCATAGTATGTGCTTAAACACCTGAAACATTCTACTGCATTCACCTTTTTGTTTGCTGGCTCTTATCTTGCATGATGTCCTGCACCTGCCTGTGTCCCATTATGTGCCTTTGAATATCCTTTGCATTGTTGGCAGCCATCTCCATGCCCTGAGAAACCTCTAGAGCCTTCTTGAAAGCTAATGTGGTTACCCCCAACAAACAATGCTGTATATGGTCTTCAATAATGCCATAGGCCAATCTGTCCCAGAGCCTATCCTCCAACATTGCCCCAAATTCACGGTGCTCAGAGAGTTGATGCAGTTCAGCAACAAAAGCAACTACAGACTGCCCTGCCTTTTGAAAATCACTGTGGAACTTGAAACGTTGGACAATCACTGAGGGCTTAACATGGTAATAATTCTGAGCAAGTGCAACTAATTCCGCAAATGAAATGTCCCCCAAGGCTTGCATGGTGTTGCTAAATTCCTCATTCGCTTGTCAGTCTTTGCCCCATAAACACTCAGAAGAATTCAGCACATTTTAGCTTCAGCTACAATTTTATTTGCCAGGAAAAAGTGTCCCAACCTTTCTACATACTCAGTCCAGTCCTCGTGTCCCTCCACAAATTCACTGATAGTCCCAAACATAGCCATTGCCACTGATCACTTTGCAAATGTTAGCTCCTCACTATACAAAACTGTGTGTCACCACGCTGAGCCTCAAATTCTTTTCTTGTACTTTTTGATGCTGTAGTTAAAAAGATGTGGTAACTTGATCACAAGAAAAGTAGTCAAATCAGTTGTAAAAGTTAAATCTTCTTTACTTTGGAAAACATTGAGGTATTAATACAGTTTGGCTTCAGGCACAAGCAGTAGCTAAACACAACTATACACAAGCTCCTTTGGGCTAAACTGAAAACCCACGCTCCTGATGATGTCACACGCGCATGTGCACTTTTGTTACAGACATGCATACACATAATCAAATAGGAAGATGCTTATTAAAACATTATTAAAACACTAACACCAAACAATGTCCAAAGTCAATCTCTCACTTCAACCTCCTGACTTGTGACCGAGCTGATCCTCGATCTCCACCACAAACACGCCCAAAAGATTTGTCGCACTTTTCTTTGTGTGTGAGCTCACCGGGTCTCTCTTCTCTCTACTCATTCTAATCATGACCAGTTTCCCTCTTCCACCATGTGAACAATTAGTAGAAACCTTAACCTTGAAATTTCTTACAACATACTTTTCTTTAGACGACATGCCGGGCGAAATTCTCTGTTTGAGAGACAAAGGGCGCGATTCTCCCAATGGGGAACAAAGTCCCCGAGCGAGCACATTTAGCAGCCTGTTTCCCGGCACTCACAGTACTGATAAACACATGGCGATTCAAAACGACTCACGTTGAATAAAGGGATTGAATGGGGAATATGCGACCAAGGGCGCACACAGCCCCGCTTTTCACAGTGGAAGTTCCATTCACCGGAACTCCCCGTTGCAGTGAGATTGAGTCACCATTTTAAATGGTGTCCTGATGTCCGAGTCCCCCAGCCTAAATGCATTGTGGGAGGGGCCCCTGCACACCACCCCCCCTCCCCCCAGCACCATTCCAACACCCACGCAGGGCCACCCCGGTCCGGTTGCTCGTGCATGCAAAAAATGGCAGCATGGCACCTTGGCGGGGGAGAGGCAGACGGAGAATAAATGGCAGAATCTGACAGAGGGGAGCTGCTGCACTAGCGAGTAAGCTGGTGTACGGGAGTACAGAGAAGGGCGAGGCCACGGCGCACACCACGATAGTCCTCAATACCGGGGCCCCGCAAGGCCGCATACTTAGCCCACTATTATACTCCCTGGGCAGGATTCTCCGAAATGGAGGCCGAGTGTGCGCGCCGTCGTGAACGCCGTCGCGTTTCAGGACGGCGCGAGACAGACGCATGCACTACCGATTCTGGCCCCCACAGGGGGCCAGCATGGTGCTGAAGCGGTTCACGTCGCTCCAGCTTCCCTTCCTGCTGCCAACTGGGCGCCGCGCCAACCAGCGCAAGCGCAGTGGCACCGCGCCAACCCGCGCATGCGCAGTGGCGCAGCACCAACCCGCACATGTGTGAGGGAATGCCTCAACGCACCGGCCCTGACACAACATGGCGTGGGGGTTCAGGGGCCGGCCGTGTAACAAAATAGGGCCGGGGCTGGAGAGGCCGGCCCGCTGATCGGTGGGCCCCGATCGTGGGCCACACCCCATCGGATGCCCCCACCAGTGAATGAGCCCCCTCCCTCCCCCCCACAGGTCGCCCCCTGACCCTGCGCGCAGAGTTCCCGCCGGCTGCGAGCAGGTGTGGACGGCGACGGCGGGACTCTGTCGTTTCCGCGCGGCCGCTCGGCCCGTCATGGCCGGAGAATCGGCGGACAGCGTCCAGCGACTGGCGCCACGCCAAACGCGCCGCACAAATGGCGCCAATTCTCCGCTCCTCGGAGTATCACGTGCCGGCGTCGGGGAGGCGTGGCGCGGTTGCGGTGATTCTCCGGCCCGTCGCGGTGCTCAGAGAATCCCACCCCCTATATACACATGATGTGTGGCAAAATGTGGCTTCAACTCCATCTACAGGTTTGCCAATGACACAATGGTAGTGGGTCGGATCTCGAACAATGATGAGTCAGAATACAGGAGTGCGATAAAGAACCTAGTGGAGTGGTGCAACGATAACAATCTATCCCTCAATGCCAGCAAAACTAAAGAGCTGGTCATTGACTTCAGGAAGTGAAGTATGGTACACACTCCTGTATGCATCAATGTAGGCCATCTGGCCCCTCGAGCCTGCTCCGCCATTTAATGAGATCATGGCTGATCTTTGTGGACTCAGCTCCACTCTCCGGCCCGTACACCATATCCCCGAATCCCTTTATTCTTTAGAAAGGCATCTATCTTTTTCTTAAAGACGTTTAAGGAAGGAGCCTCAACTGCTTCACTGGGCAAGGAATTCCAGAGATTCACAACCCTTTGGGTGAAGAAGTTCCCCCTACACTCCATCCTAAATCTACCTCCCCTTATTTTGAGGCTATGCCCCCAGTTCTGCTTTCCCCGACCAGTGGAAACAACCTGCCCGCATCTATCCTATCTATTCCCTTCATAATTTTATATGTCTCAATAAGATCCCCCCCCGCATCCTTCTAAACTCCAATGAGTACAGTCCCAGTCTACTCACCCTCTCGTCATAATCTAATCCCCTCAACTCTGGGATCAACCTAGTGAATCTCCTCTGCACTCCCTCCAGTGCCAATATGTCCTTTCTCAGGTAAGGAGACCAAAACTGAACACAATACTCCAGATGCGGCCTCACCAACACCCTATACAATTGCAGCATAACCTCACTAGTCTTGAACTCCATCCCTCTAGCAATGAAAGACAAAACTCGATTAGCCTTCTTAATCACCTGTTGCACCTGCACACCAACTTTTTGCGACTCGTGCACCAGCACACCCAGGTCCCTCTGCACAGCAGCATGTTTCAACATCTTACAGTTTAAATAATAATCCATTCTGCTGTTATTCCTCCGTGCTTCACCAGCTAACCTGTGGACCCAGCCCTATCACTACCTTAGTGAGGCACTCAGCACATGGTCTATGTCTGAGTGGCGCGCTGTGAGCTCGGTGCTCTGAGCTATCTCCTGGTAGAATCGCGGGAACTGTGTTGTTCCCTGTTTTATAGTGCGTGTGCTCTCACTGGTGATTGGCTGCGATGTTATGTGTGTGCTGGTTGGTCCAACTGCCTGTCCATCAGTGTGTGTGTAATTGCACCATGATATGCTGATGTGGATATCATGACATACCCCCCTTTCACAAAGGATGTGTGCCTACATGATAATAAATAGAAATGTGTACTGAGTGCATCTGAGTATGTGTGTACAATATTTACAACATATACACGAGGCTCAACTATATACAGAGGAAGGTGTCAGGTGCAACAGAACAACGAGGTTGTACCAATAACAGAACAAATGCAGTCAACAAACGACGAGAGAAAACTTCTGGAACAATGAACGAAAAGATAAGAAACTTGTTAACAGTACTGTAAAACAATTCAGTGAGTCCAATGTGCTAACAGGCTCATAAGTCAAGTCTCTCAGGTGTGCGACGAATTCGGGTTGACCGCCTCAAGGGTGGATCAGGATCCATCGGCTGAGGAATGGGCCTGGACACGGGCGAGAGAGGAAGAGGCAGAGTGGCAGGAAGCTCAACAAAGTCGATATCAGGGACAACAGGAGGGCGTGGCACCGGTGCATGATCTCGTAGCGAGCGCAGAACCAGACGAAGGGCCCACCGATTATGGCAGCGAATAGAGTCATCAGGCATATGAACCAGGAATGAGAGGGGAGCCACGTGGCGGAGAATCTCGGCGGTTGCCGACCAGCCACCCTCCGGTAGCTGTATGCGGACGTTGTCTCCAGGTGCCAGGGCAGGAAGATCAGTCGCCCGAGCGTCATGTGCCACCTTCTGCTGAGCACGCTGTTGTTGCATCCTTCGCAATACTGGAGCATGGTCGAGGTCAGGAACATGAATGGACGGCACAGTGGTCCTGAGGGTGCGACCCATCAACAGCTGGGCTGGCGAGAGGCCCGTGGACAGTGGGGCCGAGCGACAGGCCAGCAGGGCTAAACAGAAGTCAGATCCGGCATCAGCAGCCTTGCAGAGGAGCCACTTCACAATGTGGACGCCCTTTCTGCCTTGCCATTCGACTGAGAATGCAAGGGACTGGACGTCACGTGTGTGAAGTTGTATGAAGTGGCAAAGGAAGACCATTCTTGACAAGCAAAGCAAGGCCCATTGTCAGACATGACGGTGAGTGGAATTCCATGGCGAGCAAAGGTTTCTTTGCATGCCCGGATGACAGCTGATGACGTTGTGTCGTGCAGGCGTATGACCTCCGGATAACTAGAGAAGTAGTCAATCAGAATAATTTAGTCCCTGCCGAGCGCATGAAAGAGGTCCATGCCCACCTTCGCCCAGGGGGACGTGACCAACTCACGGGGCTGAAGGGTCTCAGGTGGTTGCGCCGGCTGAAACCTCTGGCAGGTGGGGCAGTTGAGCACCATGTTGGCGATATCGTCGCTGATGCCTGGCCAGTACACAGCCTCTCGGGCTTCCGTCTGCACTTTTCAACTCCGAGATGGTCTTCGTGCAGTTGATGGAGGACAAGCCGGTGCATGCTGTGTGGGATCACGATCCGGTCCAACTTCAAGAGGACACCATCAATGACGGGCAAGTCATCCCGGACGTTGTAAAATTGTGGGCACTGCCCCTTGAGCCACCCTTCCATCATGTGGCGCATTACACGCTGTAGAAGGGGGTCAGCCGCAGTCTCACGGCGAATGTGGGCCAGACATGCATCAGTGGCCGGCAGATTGGCCGATGTGAAGGCTACCTGTGCGTCGACCTGACAAACGAACCCCTCCGAGTCGGGCGATGTGTTAACCGCCCTGGACAGAGCATCTGCGATGATGAGATCCTTTCCCGGGGTGTAGACAAGTTGGAAGTCGTACCTCCGGAGATTGAGCAGAATGCGCTGGAGGTGAGGGGTCATGTCGTTGAGGTCCTTCTGAATGATGCCGACCAGGGGGCGATGGTCGGGCTCCAGAGTGAATGGCGGAAGACCATATACATAGTCGTGAAACTTGTCGATGCCAGTCAACAGGCCTAGGCACTCCTTCTCAATCTGCGCATAGCGCTGATCTGTGGGGGTCATGGCCCGCGACGCATCGGCGACCGGAGCCCATGATGCGGTATCGTCCCGTTGGAGGAGTACCGCCCCAATGCCAGACTGGCTGGCGTCAGTTGAGATCTTTGTTTCCCGTGTGGTATCGAAAAACGCCAGTACCGGGGCGGTGGTGAGCTTGACCTTAAGCTCCTCCCATTCACTCTGGTGTGCGGGCAGCCACTAGAATTCCGTTGTCTTTTTGACCAGGTGACGAAGAGCAGTCGTGTGCGAAGCAAGGTTAGGAATGAACTTCCCCAGGAAGTTGACCATCCCGAAAAAGCGCAGCACTGCCTTCTTGTCTGACGGCTGCTGCATGGCTGCGATGGCTGCCACTTTGTCGGCATCCGGCTGCACACCCGACCGGGAGATGGGGTCCCCCAAAAACTTTAGCTCAGTCTGGCCAAAAGAGCACTTGGCTTGGTTAAGGCGCAGGCTCTGATCCCGTATCCGTGCAAAAACACGCTGGAGATGACTGATGTGCTCCTGTGGTGTGGTGGACCAGATGATAACGTCGTCTACGTAGACGCGTTCCCTTCGATACCCTCCATCATCTGTTCCATGATGCGATGGAACACTTCGGAGGCCGAAATGATGCCGAATGGCATCCTATTGTAGCAGTATCTGCCAAATGGAGTGTTGAAAGTGCACAGCTTCCTGCTGGACTGATCCAATTGAATTTGCCAAAAGCCCTTTGAGGCATCAAGCTTGGTGAATATTTTTGCCCGAGCCATCTCGCTCGTGATTTCTTCTCGTTTGGGTATGGGGTAGTGTTCCCTCATAATGTTGTGATTCAAATCTTTTGGGCCGATACAGATCCGGAGCTCGCCGGAGGGCTTCTTGATGTACACCATGGAGCTGTCCCATGGCGTTGGCTCCGTGACCCGGGAAAGCACTCCTTGGTCCTGCAGCTCCTGCAGCTGCTGCTTGAGGCGGTCCTTGAGTGGTGCTGGGACCATACGAGGTGCGTGAATGACCGGGGTGGCGTCCGGTTTGAGACGTATTTTGTACGTGTAGGGCAGTGTGTCCATGCCCTCGAAAACCTCCGGGTTGTGCGCGAGGAGTGAGTGGAGCTGCGCCCTAAAGTCTGCATCCGGGAAATCGGACGTGCCTTCTGGAGACAGAGTGTGTACCCGCTGAACGAGGTGGAGGATCTTGCACGCCTGTGCCCGTAACAGAGAGTCCTTCGAGGATCCTACGATTTCAAATGATAATGTGGCTTTGTGTGAGTTGTGTGTAACTTCGAGCTGGCAGGACCCCGTGGCCGGGTGACGTTTCCATTGTAGTCAACCAGCTGACAGTGGGATGGCAGAATCGGTTTAACCTTCAAGGTCTGGAAGGCTGACCATGCAAGGAGATTGGCGGAGGCACCAGTGTCCAGGCGAAATGTGATCTGGGATCGGTTGACCGTTAGGGTGGCACACCACTCATCGCCCGGATCAATGCTGTGCACTGGCAGCGGCTGGTGGTTCCGATTTGGGGACATCCGGTTCTTGTGGATTACCGCAACGCAGAAGGGCTCGCTGTCTTCGGTATTGCTGGTTTGCATACTATCTGGATATGACTCAGTGTAGGGGGGCTGAATCGCCCGCACGTCCCTATGAGGCTGGCGGAATTGTTGGGAGTTGGCAGGTTGAGCTGCTCGACAGCAGGCAGCATAGTGGCCCATCCTGCCACATCGAAGGCATTGTCGCGCTTTGGCCGGACATTCCCGCTTTAAGTGGGAGGGGCCACAGTTGCCGCACGTCGTGACGTCATGGCGTTCGTTGCATTCGTTGCGCCACCGCGCGTGCTCGGTGCGGTCCTGCGTAGAGCGCGCCTGCGCATCACGTTCCTCTGCGTCAACGTCCCCTCTTTTGGCGCGTACGAGCGCGGGAGGCCTCGGAAAGCGCGCGAAATGGCCGCCCTCGTCCGGGCCGCGGGCCGTGAGGAACTCGATCGACTGGACCCGCTCCGCCTTGTAGGACCCATGCCGTGCCGTTTCGGCCGCCTGGATTTGGGAGTACCGGCTGGTCGCGTTCTCATTGAGGACGCAGGTCTCGATGGCAGTCGCTAGGGTGAGGCGCTTTATTTTAAGGAGCTGCTGGCGTATGGTGTCCAAGATGACCCCAAAAACTATCTGATCCCGTATCATGGAGTCGGAGGTGTCCCCATAGCCACAGGACTGCGTGAGGATACGGAGGTGTGTCAAGTAAGATTGGAAAGGCTCATCCTTACCCTGCAGGCGCTGCTGGAATAGGTACCTCTTGAAGCTCTCATTGACTTCCACGCTGAAGTGTTCATCGAACTTCAGAAGCACAGTCTTATATTTTGTCCTCGCCTTCCGCGAATGCCAGGGAGTTATAGATGCGGATGGCATGTTGCCCCGCCGTGGAGAGGAGGAGGGCGATCTTCCTGGTGTCCGATGCATTCTCCCTGTCTGTGGCTTCGAGGAATAGCTGGAAGCGCTGCTTAAACAGCTTCCAGTTTACGCCGAGATTACCAGCGATTCGGAGCGGCTGCGGCGGGCTGATGTTTTCCATGGAGCAGGATGGCGGATTTCTGAAAGGGTGCAGGTAGGTCTCACAGTCACTGGTTTGCGTCCACCACTGGTATCATGTCGTGTTGGGTGTTCCGATGCACAAATGATCCAACACGGCTGTAGATGGTACAACTCTGTTTTATTGTCTAATCAACGGTAACAACTAACTACTGGCTTGGGTACGTGCTTCTCCAGCTAACCTGTGGACCCAGCCCTATCACCATCTTAGTGAGGCACTCAGCACATGGTCTATGTCTGAGTGACGCGCTGTGAGCTCTGTGCTCTGAGCTATCTCCTGGTAGAATCAGCGGGAACTGTGGTGTTCCCTGTTTTATAGTATGTGTGCTCTCACTGGTGATTGGCTGCGATGTTATGTGTATGCTGGTTGGTCCAACTGCCTGTCATCAGTGTGTGTGTGATCGCACCATGATATGCTGATGTGGATATCACATCACCAACATCTGTCCTGGTCCACCCATGTCGATGCTACGACCAAGAAAGCACAACAGTGCCTCTACTTCCTCAGGAAAATAAGGAAATTCGGCATGTCCGCATTGACTCTTACCACTTTTACAGATGCATCATAGAAAGCATTCTACCTGGCTGCATCACAGCCTGGTATAGCAACTGCGCGGCCCAGGACGATAAGAAACTACAGAGAGTCGTGAACACAGTTCAGTCCATCATGCAAAACCGCTCCCCATCCATTGACTCTGACACCTCCCACTGCCTTGGAAATACAGCAGCATTATCAAAGACCCCTCCCACCCAGATTACTCTCTCTTCCAACTTCTTCTGTCGAGCAGGAGATACATAAATCTGAGAACACGCTTCTTCCCCGCTGTTACTAGACTCCTGAATGATCCTCTTATGGACTGAACTGATCTCTTCGCACATCTTCTCTACTGAGTAGTACTACACTCCTCTGTGCTTCACCCGAAGCCTATGTATTTACATTGTGTATTTATGTATGTCCTATGTTTTTTCACATATGGAACGATTTGGCTGGACTGTATGGAGAACAATACTTTTCATTGTACCTTGGTACATGTGACAATAAATCAAATCCAAATCCCGGGAGGGAGGACGCGTGGCAGGAGGGAGGGGAAAGCCAGAAATTCAGGGGAAACAAAGGGCAAAAGAAGGGGGGGGGGTTGGGGTTGCGGGGGGGGGGGGGGTTTAAGCCAAGGGGGGAGGGGGGGACTAGGAAGAGGATGCACAAGAATAAGAGGGCATAGGGGGAGAGACAGGGGGTAGGAGGAGGGGGAGGGTAAAGCATTGGTTGCAACAGCCAACACCTGGAGATGGCAAAAAAGAAGAAGCAGTTTGTGATGAACGGTTACTGTAACACTGTACCTTTGTCATCATGTAAGGTGATGTCCCCTTAAAGACCGGGCTTGGAACCCTGGGGAACTCCACCTCCGGCTCCGCCCATCTGGGAGCCACCTATAAGGGGCTGCCTTGTGGGCGGCGTAGCTGTTAGCACACGTCTCAGCACCAGTCTAGTTCTTAGTTTATTAAAGCCTTCTTTACCGTTTACAGTGTCGTTATTGAGGGTACCACAATTTAATAAACTAAACTACATCAGGACAGACGCAGGCCTAAAACCGAGAAGCTCAACCTGGAAACACGGACACCGGAGGCAAAGGAAATTTTTAAATACTGGCTCCGATGCTTCGAGGCCTACCTGGACTCCTCAGAGACTCCCATCCTGGGGCCACGCAAGCTGCGCCTACTCCACACCCGGGTGAGTCACAGAATCTCCGCCATGCTCGAAAAGGCGACGACTTATGAACAGTCGGTCGAGCTACTCCGCAAACGGTTCGTCAAGCCTATCAAGGAGGTGCACGCCAGGCATCTGCTCTCTACCTGCCGGCAGCGCTCAGGGGAATCGCTAGACGAATTTGTCAAAAAACTCACCGCACTTGCCAGGTACTGTGATCACCAGGATGTGACAGGCCTCGACCTACATCCGGCAGCGACTGCTTGAAAACAGGGCAAAAGACCTCCAGGACAAGCTAACGCTCGCCTTTTCGCTGGAGGTGGCCCGACATAACTTGGGTACGTACCCCCCGTACTCTGCGAGCCCCCACCGGACTTCCTCAGACTCAGCCATATTACAGGCCTGCGCCACGCGGCGACCCGCTCATCATGGGGGCACACCGTGCTACTTCTGCGGGCAGTGCCAGCACCCACACCCACGCTGCCCAACCCGCTCCGCGATCTGCAGCGACTGCGGGAAGAAGGGGCATTTTGTGAGGGTCTGCCTGGCCAGACCCAGGGGCCAAAAGAACAAAGAACAGCCGGCCCGAAAATCAGGCTCTCAGGCCCGCAGGCCTCGCAATGCGGCTGCGCACCGACTCGACACGCCCCCTTCTGATGCGTCATCAGCTTCGTGCGAATCATGGGAGTGGCCATCTTGCCGGCAGCAATCTTCTTGACCCGACACGCGCAGCTGACGGCGGCGGCCATTTTACAAGTCCAACTCGACTGAGGACTCCGACTACCCGCGAGTGGGAGCGATCACCCTCGAACAAACTCGGCCAAAACACCTGCAGAACTCTATGATGCAGGTCCAGATCGACGGGCATGACACTGCATGCCCCTTCGACTCCGGGAGCACGGAGAGCTTTATCCATCCTGAAACGGTAAGGCGCTGCTCCCAGCGCATCCATCCCGCGTCCCCAAACCATAGCCCTTGCATCCGGGTCCCACTCGGTACAAATCAAGGGGTACTGTATCGCGGATCTCTCGATCCAGGGCGCCAAGTACACCCGTTTCAAATTTTATATCCTTCCCCACCTCTGTGCCCCCCTGCTGCTCGGACTGGATTTCCAGTGCAGCCACCGAAGCCTGACACTGAAGTTCGGCAGACCCTTGCCCCCCCTCACGGTATGCTGCCTTGCGACACTGAAAGTCGCACTCCCCTCGCTATTCGCGGACCTCACTCCCGACTGTAAGCCCGTCGCCACCAGGAGCCGGCGGTACAGTGCCCAAGGCATGACTTTTATCAAGTCAGAGGTCCAGCGTCTACTGGGAGAGGGGGTCATCGAGGCTAGCAACAGCCCTTGGAGAGCACAAGTGGTGGTAGTCCGGTCCGGGGATAAGAAACGGATGGTCGTGGATTATAGCCAGACCATAAACCGATTCACACAGCTTGATGCCTACCCCCTTCCTCGCATCGCGGAAATGGTAAATCGGATCGCCCAATACTGAGTCTTTTCCACGGTTGACCTCAAATCCGCCTACCACCAGCTCCCCATCCGACCAAAAGACCGCTCCTATACTGCCTTCGAAGCAGCCGGCCGGCTCTTCCACTTCCTCAGGGACCCCTTCGGCGTCACAAATGGGGTTTCCGTCTTTCAAAGGGTGATGGATCAAATGGTGGACCAATATGGTTTGCGGGCTACATACCCGTACTTGGACAATGTCACCATCTGCGGCCATGACCAGCGGGACCATGACGCAAACCTCGAAAAGTTCCTCCAGGCTGCCCGAGCCCTTAATCTGACCTATAATGAGGAAAAATGCGTTTTCCACAAAACCCGGCTAGCCATCCTTGGCTATGTCGTGGAAAACGGGGTCCTAGGTCCTGACCCCGACCACATGCGCCCCCTTAAGGAACTCCCCCGCAGCCTCAAGGCCCTCAAACGGTGCTTGGGGCTCTTCTCCTACTACGCCCAGTGGGTCCCCAAGTATGTGGACAAAGCCCGCCCACTCATAAATACCACCACTTTTCCCCCCTTGGCTGAGGTTCGATTGGCCTTCAACCAATCGTCAAGGCCGCTATGCGCACGGTGGACGAAACTATCCCCTTCCAGGTAGAGAGCGATGCATCAGATATCGCCCTGGCTGCTACCCTCAATCAGGCAGGCAGGCCAGTGGCGTTCTTCTCCCGGACCCTCACCGCCTCTGAGGTTCGACATTCTGCAGTCGAGAAGGAGGCACAAGCCATTGTGGAGGCTGTGCGGCGCTGGAGGCACTACCTAGCCGGTAGGAGATTCAACCTCGTCACCGACCAATGGTCGCTCGCCTATATGTTCGATAACACGCAACGGGGCAAAATAAAAAAAACTATAACATTTTGAGGTAGAGGATCGAACTCTCCACCTACACGTACGATATCAAGTATCGTCCAGGGGAGCTCAACGAGCCCCCAGATGCCCTGTCCCGTGGCACATGCGCCAACGTGCAGGACGACCGCCTGCAAGCCATCCACAATGACCTCTGTCACCTGGGGGTTACCCGGCTTGTCCATTTTATCAAGTCGCGCAACCTACCTTACTCAACCAGGGAGGTCAAGGCCATGATCAGGGCCTGCCAGATCTGTGCGGAGTGCAAACCGCACTTCTACCGGCCAGACAAGGTTCGGCTCGTGAAGGCTTCGGGGCCCTTTGAGCGACTGAGCGTGGACTTCAAGGGGCCCCTCCTGTCCACCTACCGTAATGCCTATTTCCTCACTGTTATCGATGAGTTGTCCCGCTCCCCATTCGCTATTCCCTGTCCCAACATGACCTCAGCCACCGTGATTAAGGCACTGCACAGCATCTTCACTCTGTTCGGTTTCCCCGCTTATATCCACAGCGATCGGGGTACATCATTCATGAGCGATGAACTGCGTCAGTATCTGCTCAGCAAAGGCATCGCCTCAAGCAGAACGACCAGTTAGAACCCGCGGGGAAACGGGCAAGTGGAGAGAGAGAACGTGACAGTGTGGAAGGCTGTCCATCTGGCCCTACGGTCAAGAAGTCTCCCAACTACCCGCTGGCAGGAAGTCCTGCCCGATGCCTTACACTCCATTAGGTCACTCTTCTGCACGGCCATGAATGAGACCCCTCACAACCGATTGTTTGTCTTCCCCAGGAAGTCTACCTCCGGGGTCTCGCTTCCACCTTGGCTGACGGCTCCGGGACCTGTTCTTCTCCGGAGGCACACGAGGAGCCATAAAACGGACCCCCTGGTCGAAAAGGTCCGATCACCCCACGCCAACCCCAGTTACGCCTACGTCGAGTACCCAGGCGGCAGGCAAGATACGGTTTCCCTCCGGGATCTGGCACCCGCTGGATTCCCCACTACAGACGCCCCTTCCCATGCCGCTCCCCTGCAGGACACGGCACCTCCTACAACACCCCCCCTCCCGGCCCCACCCCCCGTTGGTGAGCACCTACTGCGTGCGCCCCCTAGTGCCCCCCCTTTACACACCCCGGTGGAGTCAGCACCGCTACCCCCGGCCGCACCTATTCTCCCTGCGCCCCGTTCCCATGCCCCGACCCGGACCGAAGCTCCGACTGCCGTGCTCCCGGACGTACCCTCAACCAAGACGTCAGTGTCCGCTGCATCACCGCCTGAACTGAGGATGTCAATGAGGACGATCCAGCCACTGAGGTGGATGGACTTATGATTTTTTAAACAGGGGGTGAATGTGATGAACGGTTACTATCACACTGTACCCTTGTCATCAAGTGAGGTGATGTCCCCTTTAAGACCGGGCTTGGAATCCTGGGGAACTCCGCCTCCGTCTCCGCCCATCTGGGAGCCGTATATAAGAGGCCGCCTTGTGGGTGGCATTGCTGTTAGCACACATCTCGGTACCAGTCTAGTTCTTAGTTTATTAAAGCCTTCTTTACCGTGTACACTCTAAGCGTCGTTATTGAGGGTACCACACAGTTGGTGGCCATTTTGAATGGCACGAAAGTAGGGCAGCCCCGATCGGCAGGGCTGGGCCCACAAGATGAGCATGGTTAACCCGACACGATGGGGGTGGGGGTGGTTCATATACGCCCCACACTGGGGCGACGATTTTGTCAAGAAAACGATAACCAAATTCCCAGACTTGGACACCCACTGGCTGATCAAGTGGGGTGACTTTAACACATACAGTGCCCGACATTGAACAGAATCAACCCAGAACAGGTCAGGCAAGGCATGAGAATTCAACACCTTTATGGAGCAGAGGGGGCGGGGGGTGGGGGGGTGGGGGTAGACACATGGAGATTGCACAACCGGAGAGAAAAATAATTCTCCTCCTTCTCCCATGTGCTGAAGGCCTACTCATGGATAGACTTTTTTTCCAAGAGTAACAAAGGCGGAATACTCGACGCTTGTAATCTCCAACCAGGTGCCACATTACATCGATGTGTGATTGGAGAAGGGACGGACCCAATGTCCCCAATGAAAGCTGGATGCAGCTCTCCTCGCCAATAAGAAATTAAGCTCTAAAATATCCCAAGCCATCAACGATTCTGTATCCAGCAACAGAATGGAGAGATCTCCCCCTCTATGTTCTGGGAGGCACTGAAGGCAGTGATCAGGGGGGAAATCATAGCTTATAGGGCCCTTGGGACAGGAAGGAAAGGGAAACCAAGCAGTGGATGATCGAGTCCAAATTGGAGGTGGATCGGCGGTACTCCACGGCCCCAAACGTGAAATGGCTGGTGGAAGGAAAAAGCTGCAGATGGAATTTGACCTGCTGGCCACACGGAAGGCAGTCCACCATCTCCACCAGGCACGGGGGGCCTTTTACACACATGGAGACAAAGCCAGCAGCATGCTGGCGCACTAGTTGAGAAAACAGGTGGCTGAAAGAGGTAGCTCAAGATAGGAAGAGTAACGGTAGGATGGTAGAAGACCAAACAAGGTCAACAAGGTCTTTCTGAATGTTTACAAGGGCTGTACACCTCCGGGCTCCAGGAGGGGGTCTTGGGGATGGAACGGTTCCTCGACAGACTGGACATACCGATGGTGGAGGAGGACAGGAAACAGGTGCTGCAAGGGCAGCACGGTGGCGCAGCGGTTAGCATTGCTGCCTCACGGTGCCGAGGACCCGGGTTTGATCCCGGCCCCGGGTCACTGTCCATGTGGTGTTTGCACATTCTCCCCGTATTTGCGTGGGTTTCACTCCCACAACCCAAAAAGATGTGCAGGGTAGGTGGACTGGCCATGCTAAATTGCCCCTTAATTGAAAAAAAAAAGAATTGAGCACTCAAAATTTATTATAACAAAAGGAAACAGGCGCTGGAAGCACCGCTCGGGCTGGGCAAAATCGTAGAATGCATCAGCTCCATGCCATCAAGGAAAATGCCGGGACCGCATGGGTTCCCGGTAGACTTTTACAAAAATTCTCAGCAGCAGTGGCCTGCACTTGTGGGAGATGTCCAACAACTCACTATCAAAGGGTGTCCTGCTGCTTAAGGGGGTCCTGCTGCCCACGCTGGCACTGGCCTCGGTCTCACTGATCCCCAAGGACAAGGGCCAGACAAAGTGTGAATCAGACAGACCCATCTCTCTCTTAAATACTGACGTGAATATCTTAGAGAAAGCACTGGTAAGGCGACTGGAGATTTGCCTGTCAGAAATGATTGTGCAAGATCCGACCGGGTTAGTTAAGGCAGACAGCAAACATCACATGTCTGCTGAATGTAATAATGACCACCCGGGGAGAGCTCGGCACCTTCTCAGGTTACAAACTCAACCTGGGGAAACATGAGATCTTTCCGTTAAAACCCAGAGAGGGAGGGGCGGAGCTGGAGGAACTTCCATTCAAAGTAACCCAAACCAAGTTCAGGTACCTGGGGAATCCAAGTGGCCCACACTTGGAAGAGGCTCCACAAATGGAACCTCTCCAGCCTGGTGGAGGAGGGGAGGAAGTTCCTGCAAAGGTGGGACTCACTCCCTCTTTTGCTAGCAGGAAGGGTACAGACAGTCAAAATGAACGTGCTGCCTAGGTTCCTCTTCGTATTCAGATCACTCCCGATCTTCATCTACGACTCCTCCTTCTTCAATAGGGTCGACAAGTTAATCGTGGCCTTCGTCCAGTGGGGGGGGTCCTAGCATTCGCAAGTCCATTTTACAATGAGGACGGCACGTGGAAGGCCTGGCTCTACCAAATCTGCTGTACTACCATGGGTGGCCCACGCGGAGAGGATGGGGGGATGGCTAAGGGAGCCGGAGGCAGACTGGATCTGAATAGAGGAGGCCTCCTGGATGGGGACGTCTCTCCAAGTACTGACCACCACATCATTCCCAGCCCCCCATACATACACTCCATGAGCCCAGTGCTAGTAGCCACCCTCAGAACATGAAACCGGTTTAGGCGCCATTTCAAACTGGGTGAGATGTCCACGGGGGCCCCCAAGCGCAACAACCATCGGTTCACACTGGCGTGCATCGATGCCACATTCAGGATGTGGGGGTATGAAAAAGGGACGCTGACAGCAGAAGACATGTACGTGGATAACAGACTGATGTCCCTGGGGGAGCTTACAGAGACGCTCCAACTCTTGAAAGGGAATGAGCTCAGATATCTACAGCTGCGTAGCTTTCTCCACGAGGAGACAAAACCATTCCCCAGAGACTCGCATACACATTCCTGGACACGATGATAGGGCCAGGCTGGTTAGGAGATGACAAGTGCGGCAATATATATAGACAACTTATAGAAAGGGTCAGGACTTAACTGGACGAGACCAGATGAACGTACGGGGGAGGACTCTGGATCGAGGTGCTCCACAGTGTCAACTCCACCTCCTCCTGCCTGGGCTAAACCTGATGCAGCTCAAAGTGGTGCACAGAGCACACTTTACCAAGACATGTATGAGCGGGTTCTTCCCAGAGGTGGAGAACAAGTTTGAGCGGTGTCATGGGCGTCCAGCCAACCACATCCACATGTTCCTGTCTGAGACTCAGGGAATTCTGGACAGCTTTCTTCGAGGCTATGTTCAAGGTGGGTGGAAATGGAGCCGTGTCCATCTGTGGCAGTGTTCGGGTGTCAGAGCATCCAGAGCTCTGGGCAGGGAAACGGGCGGGCGTCCTGGCCTTCGCCTCACTGATCGCCAGGCGGAGACATCTGCGAGGGTGGAAGTCGGCAGCATCAGCCCGGGCCTCGAAATGACTCTCAGATCTGGCTGAATTTCCAAGGCTAGAAACGATAAAATTCGAAATAAGAGGGTCCGAGGAGAGATTCCACGGCACATGGAACAAATTCACAAGCCTGTTCCCAGACCTATTTGCAATCAGCAGCCAACTAAGGGGGGGGGGCTAGCTATGGCTGGTGGAGGGGTAGGGGGGGTGCAGAAGAGGGAGGCAGTAAAAGCCGCCCAGAGGGAGGCTAGCTCGCGATGAACTGGGAAAGAATGGAAGAATGTGGGGGCACTCAATGGAGGGATCAAGGGCTTTCCCTTCAAAGGGAGAAACCAGGGTAACAAATGGACCCCCCCCCCCCCCGCCCCCGCCCCCACCCCCCAACCAGTGGAACGAGTTTGCTGATGAGCGAGGGGAAGGACCCCAACTACATTGTATATATAAGGGTAAAGCTGGGGGAAGCCCCTACCGCCAAGACGCAGGAGCCCCAGCTGAAACCCGGCAAACCACTGTGTAAACCGAATACTTATAGATGTGAGTATCAAGTAGCATCGGAGCCGCAGTCAAGGTCATGCTCACAGCGAGGGGCTCAAATCCTGTTGTTCCTATTCTTGGTGATTATTACTGTTGCTGCATTGCCTGTTACATGCAAAACTCAGTTTTGTCTTTTGTTTTTCTGTATCTATAACGCCAAACACCAATAAAAATATATTTTAAAAAAAGGATTGGATGGTTGTTCAGCAGATAGTGGTGCTGCCCATGAGATACCAATGGCAACATGTGGGAATTCGGAAAACCCAGGTATCAGTCAACGGGCATTTCTCCTGGCCAAGGCTGCATAAGGATGTAGAGCAATTCTGTAAAACCTGTCGTACTTATCAGGTAATAGGGAAACCGTAACATGGGATCAAACCATCACCTTTAATACCCATACTAGTGTTTGAAGAATCATTTAGTCGGATATTGATAGACTGTGCAGGACCATTGCCTGAAACAAAGGCAGGGCATTGGTACATTCTTATGGTCATGGGTATGACTATCCGATTTCCAGAAGCTACACCTTTGAGAACAGTTACAGCTGAGGTAGTAGTGGAAATGTTGACGCAGTTTTTCACACATTATGGCCTACCCTCAGAAGTACAATCTGACCAGTTCTAACTTTACACTTCAAATTTTCCAGGGCGTAATTTGTAGTTTAAGCATCAAACAATTAAAATCAACAGCCTATCGTCCACAAACTCAGCGAGCTTTGGAGAGATATCACCAGACTCTCAAAACCATTATTAAGGTCTTTCGGCAGATTTGCACCAGCATGGTTATTACAACTGTTTTTGTTTTTGTAAACCAGTGGTGATTTGCGCTGGCAAGGTGTCATAACGCCAAGTTGGATGCATTCCACGGGGCCAGACACCAGGGCACAAAGCCGTTTAATTCTATATAAATGCATGCAAATGTATGGAAATCAGGTTCACCTGATCACGTCACCAACAGGGGGCACGGAAGATATCAAACCGAGATCTCACCAGTGCAAATCCCGCTATGGCCCCTTCGAAAGATTTAGCGGCCATAAGAGGATTTGCGCCCACGTCTAACGGAACTTAAAAAGCGCGCCCATTGTTGAAGCATTTGCAACCACCTTTAGCCAGAAGGGCTGAGTAGGTGATCCATCTTGGTCTCCTTCCCCCAGCATTACAGCTGCTGGTCGTTACCTCATTCAATCATTCCTCATAATAAGAAGAAATGGTTGAAGGCACTGGGTGCAACAAAGGCCTTGACTAAATCCCGGCTGGAGACTTGTGAACTAGCTGTGCCCCAAGTCAATATATTCTAGTACAGCAATAATACTGGCTTCTGCCCAACAATGTGAAAAAACGCCCACTTGTACCCTGTCCATAAAAAAGCAGGACACATCCTAGCCCATTAGTCTACTCTGGATCATCAGTAAAGTGATGGAAGTTGTCACTGAGAGTGCTATCAAGTGGCATTTACTAACGATAACTTGCACACTGAAGCTCATTATGGGTTCTGTCAGGAACACATGGGGGTTCCAGACCTCATTACAGTCTTGGTTCAAACAAGGATGATGAAAGAGCTGAATTCCAGAAATCAGGTGGGAGTGACTGCCCTTGGCATGAAGGGACCATTTGACAAAGTGTGGAAGCTAGGAACCCTTGGAAAATTGAAGTCAATGGGAATCAAAGAACAAAGAACAAAGAAATGCACAGCACAGGAACAGGCCCTTCGGCCCTCCAAGCCCGTGCCGACCATGCAGCCCGACGAAACTACAATCTTCTACACTTCCTGGGTCCGTATCCCTCTATTCCCATCCCATTCATGTATTTGTCAAGATGCCCCTTAAATGTCAGTATCGTCCCTGCTTCCACCACCTCCTCCGGCAGCGAGTTCCAGGCACCCACTACCCTCTGTGTAAAAAACTTGCCTCGTACATCTACTCTAAACCTTGCCCCTCTCACCTTAAACCTATGCCCCCTAGTAATTGACCCCTCTACCCTGGGGAAAAGCCTCTGACTATCCACTCTGTCTATGCCCCTCATAATTTTGTAGACCTCTATCAGGTCGCCCCTCAACCTCCGTCGTTCCAGTGAGAACAAACCGAGTTTATTCAACAGCTCCTCATAGCTAATGCCCTCCATACCAGGCAACATTCTGGTAAATCTCTTCTGCACCCTCTCTAAAGCCTCCACATCCTTCTGGTAGTGTGGCGACCAGAATTGAACATTATACTCCAAGTGTGGCCTAACTAAGGTTCTATACAGCTGCAACATGACTTGTCAATTCTTATACTCAATGCCCCGGCCAATGAAGGCAAGCATGCCGTATGCCTTCTTGACTACCTTCTCCACCTGTGTTGCCCCTTTCAGTGACCTGTGGACCTGTACCCCTAGATCTCTCTGACTTTCAATACTCTTGAGGGTTCTACCATTCACTGTATATTCCCTACCTGCATTAGACCTTCCAAAATGCATTACCTCACATTTGTCCAGATTAAACTCCATCTGCAATCTCTCCGCCCAAGTCTCCAAACAATCTAAATCCTGCTGTATCCTCTGACAGTCCTCATCGCCATCCGCAATTCCACCAACCTTTGTGTCGTCTGCAAACTTACTAATCAGACCAGTTACATTTTCCTCCAAATCGTTTTACATACTACAAACAGCAAAGGTCCCAGCACTGTTCCCTGCGGAACACCACTAGTCACAGCCCTCCAATTAGAAAAACATCCTTCCATTGCTACTCTGCCTTCTATGACCTGGCCAGTTCTGTATCCACCTTGCCAGCTCACCCCTGATCCCGTGTGACTTCACCTTTTGTACTAGTCTACCATGAGGGACCTTGTCAAAGGCCTTACTGAAGTCCATATAGACAACATCCACTGCCCTACCTGCATCAATCATCTTAGTGACCTCCTCGAAAAACTCTATCAAGTTAGTGAGACACGACCTCCCCTTCACAAAACCATGCTGCCTCTCACTAATACGTTCATTTGCTTCCAAATGGGAGTAGATCCTGTCTCGAAGAATTCTCTCCAGTAATTTCCCTACCACTGAAGTAAGGCTCACCGGCCTGTAGTTCCCTGGATTATCCTTGCTACCCTTCTTAAACAGAGGAACAACATTGGCTATTCTCCAGTCCTCCGGGACATCACCTGAAGACAGTGAGGATCCAAAGATTTCTGTCAAGGCCTCAACAATTTCCTCTCCAGCCTCCTTCAGTATTCTGGGATAGATCCCATCAGGCCCTGGGGACTTATCTACCTTAATATTTTTTAAGACGCCCAACACCTCGTCTTTTTGGATCTCAATGTGACCCAGGCTATCTACACACCCTTCTCCAGACTCAACATCTACCAATTCATTCTCTTTGGTGAATACTGATGCAAAGTATTCATTTAGTACCTCGCCCATTTCCTCTGGCTCCACACATAGATTCTCTTGCCTATCCTTCAGTGGGCCAACCCTTTCCCTGGCTACCCTCTTGCTTTTTATGTACGTGTAAAAAGCCTTGGGATTTTCCTTAACCCTATTTGCCAATGACCTTTTGTGACCCCTTCTAGCCCTCCTGACTCCTTGCTTAAGTTCCTTCCTACTTTCCTTAAATTCCACACAGGCTTCGTCTGTTCCTAGCCTTTTAGCCCTGACAAATGCCTCCTTTTTCTTTTTGACGAGGTCTACAATATCTCTCGTTATCCAAGGTTCCCGAAAATTGCCGTATTTATCCTTCTTCCTCACAGGAATATGCCAGTCCTGAATTCCTTTCAACTGACACTTGAAAGCCTCCCACATGTCAGATGTTGATTTGCCCTCAAACATCCGCCCCCAATCTAGGTTCTTCAGTTCTCGCCTAATATTGTTATAATTAGCCTTCCCCCAATTTAGCACATTCATCCTAGGACCACTCTTATCCTTGTCCACCAGCACTTTAAAACTTACTGAATTGTGGTCACTGTTCCCGAAATGCTCCCCTACTGAAACGTCTACCACCTGGCCGGGCTCATTCCCCAATACCAGGTTCAGTACCGCCCCTTCCCTAGTTGGACTGTCTACATATTGTTTTAAGAAGCCCTCCTGGATGCTCTTTACAAACTCTGCCCCGTCTAAGCCCCTGGCACAAAGTGAGTCCCAGTCAATATTGGGGAAGTTGAAGTCGCCCATCACCACAACCCTGTTGTTTTTACTCTTTTCCAAAATCTGTCTACCTATCTGCTCCTCTATCTCCCGCTGGCAGTTGGGAGGCCTGTAGTAAACCCCCAACATTGTGACAGCACCCTTCTTATTCCTGATCTCTACCCATATAGCCTCACTGCCCTCTGAGGTGTCCTCCCGTAGTACAGCTGTGATATTCTCCCTAACCAGTGGCGCAACTCCACCACCCCTTTTACATCCCCCTCTATCCCGCCTGAAACATCTAAATCTTGGAACGTTTAGCTGCCAGTCCTGCCCTTCCCTCAACTAGGTCTCTGTAATGGCAACAACATCATAGTTCCAAGTACTAATCCAAGCTCTAAGTTCATCTGCCTTACCCGTAATACTTCTTGCATTAAAACATATGCACTTCAGGCCACCAGACCCGCTGTGTTCAGCAACTTCTCCCTGTCTGCTCTGCCTCAGAGCCACACTGTCCCTATTCCCTAGTTCTCCCTCAATGCTCTCACCTTCTGACCTATTGCTCCCGTGCCCACCCCCCTGCCATACTAGTTTAAACCCTCCCGTATGACACTAGCAAACCTCATGGCCAGGATATTTATGCCTCTCCAATTTAGATGCAACCCGTCCTTCTTATATAGGTCACACCTCCCCCGGAAGAGCTCCCAGTGGTCCAGATAATGGAAACCCTCCCTCCTACACCAGCTGTTTAGCCACGTGTTTAGCTGCTCTATCTTCCTATTTCTAGCCTCACTGGCAGTGGGGACAGGGAGTAATTCCGAGATTATGACCCGAGAGGTCCTGTCTTTTAACTTTCTGCCCAGCTGCGTGAACTCCTGCTGCAGGACCTCATGCCCCTTCCTGCCTATGTCGTTAGTACCAATATGTACAATGACCTCTGCCTGTTTGCCCTACCCCTTCAGGATGCCCTCTACCCGTTCGGAGACATCCTGGACCCTGGCACCAGGGAGGCAACATACTATCCTGGAGTCTCTTTCACGTCCACAGAAGTGCCTATCTGTGCCCCTGACTATAGAGTCCCCTATTACTATTGCTCTTCTGCGCTTTGACCCTCCCTTCTGAACATCAGAGCCAGCCGTGGTGCCACTGCTCTGGCTGCTGCTGTTTTCCCCTGATAGGCTATCCCCCCCGACAGTATCCAAAGGGGTATACCTGTTCGAGAGGGGGACAACCACAGGGGATTCCTGCACTGACTGCCTGCCCTTTCTGGTGGTCACCCATTTCTCTGCCTGAACCTTCGGTGTGACCACATTTATATAACTGTGATCTATGACGCTTTCCGCCATCTGCATGCTCCTAAGTGCATCCAATTGCTGCTCCAACCGAACCATGCGGTCTGTAAGGAGCTCCAGTTGGGTGCACTTTCTGAAGATGAAGCCATCCGGGACGCTGGAAGCCTCCCGGACCTGCCACATCTCACAGTCAGAGCACTGCACCCCTCATTGCGTCAATTAATTAGTAAATTAAAATTAAAAGTTAAAAAAAATTTTTTTTTTTTTTAAGTTACTGTAAACTATCTGTTTTCTAGCACTAGATTTCTACTATAAATGTGAAAGCTAAATATAGTACTCTCCGATCTCTGGCTTAGATACCCCTCTAAATTATAATTAAGTAATTATGTTTAATTAGTTACCAATGCTTAATTTTTAAAAATTTAGTGTAGATTCCCAACCAGCCACTCAGGTCACAGCTTTTCTGTGATGTCACTTCAGTTTCCCCCCCACCACACACACTTTTTGAAAAGGTAATAAAAGTAAAAATGAGTAAAAATCACTTACTTACCTCCTGAGGGTCTTAGATGTTCTCAGGTTCTCTCCCTGACAGAGACTGCTCCTCCTCCTCCGAATGGCTCCCGAAACTAGGCCGCGATCTTTTTAAATCTCCGCTCCGACTCGCAGCTCCCGCTCTTTTTAAATCTCCGCTCCGACTCGCAGCTCCCGCGCTTTTTAAATCTCTGCTCCGACTCGCAGCTCCCGCTCTTTTTAAATCAAGGGGGAACTCTCCACCAGTTGCAATCATGGGCATGATTCAGCCACCATGTTTTGCCTGGCACGGATCCGGGTGAAACAGGTGAATCGCACGAGAGCACTAAATCAGGCTTCCTGCTGGATGCCAGGCCGATCACGAGTCATTTTGTTTCGCCTGGTGCAATCTGGATCTCGCCCTTGCTGGCTATGATCCAGATTAAATGAGCCAAATGCACCCAGCGCCCGCGAGTCAACAACTGCAACTGCAAGACCTCGCCAGGGCGCCATTAAGCACTTGTTTCCACAAATGTGGACCAGGTATGATGGCACCATGGGAGGTCCCCAGGCCACAGAGATTCCGGGTGGTCGTGGACAGGAGAGGGCGATGCCCTGGCACACCCCTGTCACCTGGGAACTTTAGCACTGCTAACCAGGCTCCCCGGCAGTGCCAGCCAGGCATCCTGGCAATGCCACCCAGGCACACTATCAAGGTGCCAAATTGGCAATGACAGGGTGCCTGGGTGCCAGGTTAGAATTGACAAGGTCGGGGCCAAGGTGGCCTTGCCCATTGGAGGGGGAGGTGAAGAGGGATTCCAGAGGCCACGGGAAGGTTAGTGGTGGTGAAGAGGGGCCCAGAAAGCCATGGGGTCCTGATCTGTTAGGAGCAGTTCCTGCTGGTGGGCAAATCGCTAGCAGGAAGTCAACAAAGTGTGACCTCGGCGGGTCAAATTCCCCAAGGCCCAAAGAAACGGCCACGTGCCGGTGGATAGCAGGGTGAATCTCGTCGCTGCAGCCAATGAGAAACAACCCACCAAACACGCCCAAAAGCAGACTTTAACTGTTTCTGCTGAATCATGTCCATGCCTCGCATAGAAGAGGACAGCTGTGGATGTTCAAACATTTCAGACCTAGATATTACTGCAGAAGTAACCATCTTCAGTTACTTCATCATAACCTTCTCTTCAACATAAGTTCAGAAATAGAGATTTTGCTGATGATTGCTGTGGGGTATTACTGTACCCTGTGATGCCGAGAGGCTATTGGTGGGTAGACGCCGGGTCCCAATTGGATCAGCCGCCTACTGGCTTCACCCAGTAAGGCGGAGTATAAGAGCCTGGGTTCTCCCCGCAGCCGCATTCTGTAACTGTGCTGCTGGGGAACAAGTCTGCGTAATAAAGCCATCGATTGACTCCTTCTCATCTCGTCTCGTGAGTGATTGATTGTGCTACATTTGCACAATATCCAGCATATTTGTCATGCGATCCTGTGATGTGCAATCAATTACACTCAAGACGAAGTGATTCCATAACTGAAGGCTTTAATCTGCTAGAACCTTTTCCCCAGCAGCTTCGATACAGAAAGTGAAGGCTGCTGGGACGGCACCATCTCTTATACCCCACCTTCAGGGCGGAGCTACGTAATACAGCCAATGGTAGACTCCTGGGTCTAACCAATGGTCATCAGCCTCTCAGGTACCGCAATACCTGGTACTACCACATCCTGCATGCCATAAAACCTGAACACTATTCAGGCTTGGGCAGATAGTTGGCAAGTGGCATTCACACCATAGAAGTGCCAGGCAATGACCATATCCAACAAGAGAGAAAATAACTATCTCCCTTGATGTTCAAATACATTATCATCATTGAATTCCTCCACTATCAACATCATGAGGTCTGATGGGAGGGTTACAGCTGATGCCAGACATATGAATATTGAGTCGACAAAAGCAGGGTTTTCTGCAAGAAGTAATTCACTTCCTAGCTCTCCAAAGCCTGTTCAAATTCTACAAGTCACAAGGTGATGGAAGATGCTCCATTTACCTGGATTAGAACAATTCCCAAATCACTGAAGAATCGCAACACCATCGAGGGCGTAGCAGCCCACTTGGTCACCACCACATCCAGTTTTTAAACACTCCCTCCCTCAACCACCAACCCACACAATGGCAACAGTGTGTACAATCTACAAAATGCACTGGAACAATTTGCTGAAGCTCTTCGACAGCATCTTTCAAACCTGCACCTTTACCACCTGGAAGGACATGGCCAACAACATATAGAACATACAGTGCCATTCGGCCCATCGAGTCTGCACTTACCCGCTTAAGCCCTCACTTCCACCCTATCCCCGGAACCCAATAACCCCTCCTAACCTTTTTGGACACTAAGGGCAATTTATCATGGCCAATCCACCGAGCCTGCACATCTTTGGACTGTGGGAGGAAACCAGAGCACCCGGAGGAAACCCACGCATACACAGGGAGAATGTGTAGACTCCACACAGACCGTGACCCAGCGGTAAATCAAACCTGGGACCCTGGCGCTGTGAAGCCTCAGTACTAGCAACTTGTGCTATCATGCTGCCCCTCTTGCAAGTTCCACTACAATCCTAACTCGCTGTTGTTCCTTCACTGCCACTGCATCAAAATTCTGGAACTCCCTTCCTAACAGCACTGTGAGTGTGCCCACAGAACATAGACTGCTGCAGTTCAAGAAGTGGCTCGCCACCCCCTTCTCAAGGGTAATTAGAGGTAGGCAATAAATGGTGACCTTGCCAGCAATGCCCAGATTACATGAACCAATTTAAAAATTGCCCAGGGGACAACAGAGATACTTCAAAAGTAATCCACTGTTTGTATTGTGGTCTATATATGCTTTTAATAGCTAGTGGTGAACAAATGTTTTGCGTGCATGGAATGCAATGATTTGTGGTAAATATTTAATTTGATATAACTTGCTATAAATTGATATTTTTACAGCACTAGCTATCATATATTGAAATTAAATATTACTAACTTAAAATTAAAATTACACATTAATTTAAATGAATGTCTTTAGCTGGTTTCTTGTTTAACCTAATGGATACTTTTTCTCAAAATTAACTTTCGGAATGCATTAATTTATAAATGTATTCACAAACTGCAGAACTATTTTTTGACATCAGAAAGTTGGTTAACCTGAAAAACTAAACTTAAACAGCGTTTTATTATTTTTTTTAAATGAAAGGCTGGCTTCACTGGTTAGACCAGAAGACAGAGGAGCGGAAGTAAGGCCATTCGGCTCATCGAGTCCACTCCACCATTCAATCATGGCTGATTTCAACTCCATTTACCCGCACTCTCCCCATAGCCCTTAATTCCTCGAGAAATCAAGACTTTATCAACTTCTGTCTTAAAGACACTCAACGTCTCGGCATCCACTGCCCTCTGTGGCAATGAATTCCACAGACCCACCACTCTCTGGCTGAAGAAATTTCTCCTCATCTCTGTTCTAAAGTGACTCACTTTTATTCTAAGGCTGTGCCCCCGGGTCCTAGTCTCCCCTGCTAATGGAAACAACTTCCCTATGTCCGCCCTATCTAAGCCATTCATTATCTTGTAAGTTTCTATTAGATCTCCCCTCAACCTCCTAAACTCCAATGAATATAATCCCAGGATCCTCAGACGTTCATCGTATGTTAGGCCTACCATTCCTGGGATCATCCGTGTGAATCTCCGCTGGACCCGCTCCAGTGCCAGTATGTCCTTCCTGAGGTGTGGGGCCCAAAATTGCTCACAGTATTCTAAATGCGGCCTAACTAATGCTTTATAAAGCTTCAGAAGAACATCCCTGCTTTTATATTCCAAGCCTCTTGAGATAAATGACAACATTGCATTTGCTTTCTTAATTACGGACTCAACCTGCAAGTTTACCTTTAGAGAATCCTGGACTAGGGCTCCCAAGTCCCTTTGCACTTCAGCATTATGAATTTTGTCACCGTTTAGAAAATAGTCCATGCCTCTATTCTTTTTTTCCAAGGTGCAAGACCTCACACTTGCCCACGTTGAATTTCATCAGCCATTTCTTGGACCACTCTCCTAAACTGTCTAAATCTTTCTGCAGCCTCCCCACCTCCTCCATACTACCTGCCCCTCCACCTATCTTTGTATCATCGGCAAACTTAGCCAGAATGCCCCCAGTCCCGTCATCTAGATCATTAATATATGAAGAGAACAGCTGTGGCCCCAACACTGAACCGTGCGGGACACCACTCGTCACCGGTTGCCATTCCGAAAAAGAACCTTTTATCCCAACTCTCTGCCTTCTGCCTGACAGCCAATCGTCAATCCATGTTAGTACCTTGCATGGAATACCATGGGCCCTTATTCTACTCAGCAGTCTACCGTGAGGCACCTTATCAAAGGCCTTTTGGAAGTCAAGATAGATAACATCCATTGGCTCTCCTTGGTCTAACCTATTTGTTATCTCTTCAAAGAACTCTAACAGGTTTGTCAGGCACGACCTCCCCTTACTAAATCCATGCCGACTTGTCCTAATCCGACCCTGCACTTGCAAGAATTTAGAAATCTCATCCTTAACAATGGATTCTAGAATCTTGCCAACAACCGAGGTTCGGCTAATTGGCCTATAATTTTCCATCTTTTTCCTTGTTCCCTTCTTAAACAGGGGGGTTACAACAGCGATTTTCCAATCCTCTGGGACTTTCCCTGACTCCAGTGACTTTTGAGCTGTGTGTTTCTCAGTGGCAGGCTATTCACTGGCGGCAAGATTCTATACTCCCGCTGCTTGTCAATGGGATTTCCCATTGAAGCCTCCCATGCTGCCAGGAAATCCACTGGCCGGGGGGGGGGGGGAACTGATGTGGGAAAAGTGAATCACAGCGGCCGGAGAATTCCAGCTGAAATTGCTTTTAGCACGTTGCACTTTCAAATAAATATATAGATGAAAGTTTGCACAATAGCCCATTAAGGTTGGGACTTGAAAGCACTAAATACAAGTGTCAAGTACTGATCCTGCAATTAGCGCTTCAGCCACAAGACAAATTTAACACTTTTCATTAGCAAGTATATTGATAACCTCTCTGTGATATTTCTTTTTATATCCGGTGTATGATTTATAATCCTGAAATTATACCTTGTTTAAATCTATTTTGACGTCCAAACCAAAGTATATATTATCATTGCAATTATCGTAAAACCGTAAAACTTCCATTTCAGATACAAGATAAAATTAAGAGACCTGGAATGCAGATTTGGTTCAACATAACCATTTCCTATTTCCAAACATTACATTAAATAGTGAAGTGAAGCAAAACATTGGCACAGACATTTTTTAAAATTAGTTTAGCTGTATCCTTCTTCAATTATTATATTTCAAAATGAATGTTGAATTAATTTAAGGGCAGCACGGTAGCCTTGTGGATAGCACAATTGCTTCACAGCTCCAGGGTCCCAGGTTCGATTCCAGCTTGGGTCACTGTCTGTGCGGAGTCTGCACATCCTCCCCGTGTGTGCGTGGGTTTCCTCCGGGTACTCCGGTTTCCTCCCACAGTCCAAAGATGTGCAGGTTAGGTGGATTGGCCATGATAAATTGCCCTTAGTGTCCAAAATTGCCCTTAGTGTTGGTTGGGGTTACTGGGTTATGGGGATAGGGTGGCGGTGTTGGCCTTGGGTAGGGTGCTCTTTCCAAGAGCCGGTGCAGACTCGATGGGCCGAATGGCCTCCTTCTGCACTGTAAAATCTATGATTCTATGAATTTACCGTTCATCAAGTCGTGACTTTGTTACGGCGAGCATTGAATTTGTTGCTTGGTTGATTATTTTAGTGTTCCAGTGCACCGCTTTTTTTCAATAATTATTTTAGTTTTCTTCTTGCTAGGCTCTGGAATTATTCCCTTAATTTCTTGCCCTCTTTACCTCCCCTATTTGACCAAAAATTTGGTCATTTTCCCTGATCTCCCCTTACGTGGCATGGTATCATATCTGGCTTAATAATGCAGCTGTAAAGCAACTTGGGAAGTTGTATTGCAAGTAAAGATGCTGAATGAATATGGGTAGTTGATGTTGTCTTTCTGTCAGGGACACTTTCTGGATCCCACAAATTGATTACATTTTCTGTGACTGAGTAACATTTTCCTTTTAGGAAACATAACCGATGCCTCCCACAACTTTTGAAAGCATGAAAAGGAGCTGAAACCTGACAGGCACTCGGTACTGAAGAGGAAATGCAAATATAATTGAATCTAGTTGAATTTGTGTTTGATATGAAGGTTTGTGGAAGTTTCCAGCTATTGATTGGTACGGGACTAGCGATCAATTTCAAACAAATGATATATGACCAAACACACTTATTTCATGCAGAATGCAATGGAATAAAGAAGATAACTAAATTCCTTGAAACAACAATAAATTGCATTTATATAGAATGTTGAAGATAGTCAAACCTCCCAAAATGGTGCAGTGAAGTGCTATCAGACAGAATTTTGCCACATGAACCACATGAAAAGATTTCAGTGGTCAAAAACTTGGTCAAAGATGTGGCTATTAAGGAGTGTCTTCAGGAAGGAGAGTTGGGTGTGAGATAATGAGGTGGAGGGATTTATGGAAGGAGTTCCAGAGTTCATGACCTAAACAACTGAAGACACAACCACTAATTGTAGCGTGAAGAAAATCCAGGATATGCTAAAGATTTAAAGGTGCCATTCGTATGAGAAACTTTAAAAAAATAAAACATGCCATACCTGGTTCTGCAAGAGCAATAAGGCTAGCCAGCGACAAAAGAGTAACCTGCAGCCTTTTCATTGAATGTTTCATTTCAACTCGCATTGCTTTTCTTGAATGAAATCTTATTTCAAAGAAATCATCAAGTCTCAAAGTCCAGAAGCCACTATGTAGTAGATTCCTACAGAGCAAAACACGAGTGTGATTGTTTAAAGACAAGATGTTTTCAAACCAGAAAAATGCCATGATATTTATATCTGCCATATATTTCCTGTTCTAAGTATCATATTTGAAGTGCTCTAGTTCTTTTGGATTGGATAAGAGCACCAATGAACATTATTGCGTAACTACACTATTAACAATGTCAGAAGATGTTTGTGGTTAGATGTGATAGAGCTAGGAACTTTCAAATCTAAATGATCAATAGAGGCTTTTCTTGATACCAATTGAGTTGGGTTTTAAGTATGTGGGGAGATATTACACATTATGCAAATATACATATAAAATATAATGTGGAAACAAAGGCAAATTTTATTTTATGGCCACCTTGATGCAAATTGGTAAATGCATTGTATAGCATGATACCGGGACACTGAACCATACTTTACAATAAGATCCTGGGCTCAAGGTTTAATATGTCTGGCATCCTTCCACCTCTGAAAGAAGATGGACCTGCTGAAAACAATCCATTTCAGATGGAATGCCTTCATATGGCATTCCTTTGCTAATTGTTGAAGAGGTCAATCTTTGAGAGGCAGGTTTTGCTGCAAATGGCCAATGTGAAGCTATCAGGTATCAGTGTTGGTTGGTGTTATTGGCATTGGCATCTGGACCCATGACCATTGTTTTCTTGATGCTTATAGTTTGGGAGTGCAAATTATAAGAATGGAAGAAACAGTCCATGAGTCTTTGTAGTTGATTTCCGTGTGGGCACATATTACAGCATTGTCATTGTAGAGGAGTTATCTAATCAGGACACAACATGTTTTTATCTTCACTTTCAGTCTTGACAGATTGTAGAGCTTATTTCATATAATTTACAGTGCAGAAGGAGGCCATTCGGCCCATCGAGTCTGCACCGGCTCTTGGAAAGAGTACCCTACCCAAGGTCAACACCTCCACCCTATCCCCATAACCCAGTAACCCCACCCAACATTAAGGGCAATTTTGCACACTAAGGGCAATTTATCATGGCCAATCCACCTAACCTGCACATCTTTGGACTGTGGGAGGAAACCGGAGTACCCGGAGGAAACCCACGCACACACGGGGAGGATGTGCAGACTCCGCACAGACAGTGACCCAAGCCGGATTCGAACCTGGGACCCTGGAGCTGTGAAGCAATTGTGCTATCCACAATGCTATCGTGCTGCCCCACCATCTGACCTAGCACACAAGCAGCTTCCTTCTACATCTGCAGGGAAATCAGAATCAGGGCTAGAACATAGCCTGGTTTTGCACTATTCTCTGTTCTTGAGTTGAATTTGGTTGTGGAGATCCAAATGTTGTTCCACTCAAATCTGTTCCATAGCCTTAACTACAATACTCGCTTGCCACAATTTGAAGTTTTTTATTACAGAATCATCAAATCCTTACAGTGCAGAAGGAGGCCATTCAGCCCATCGAATCTGAGTCAGCTCTCGCCCTGTATCGCCAGCCAACCTTTGGACACCAAGGGGAAATTTAGCATGGCCAATCCACCTAATCTGCACATCATTGGGAGGAAACCAGAGCACCCGGAGGAAACCCACGCAGACATGGGGAGAAAGTGCAAACTCCACAAACACAGTCACCCAAGGACGGAATGAAATCCGGGGCCCTGGTGCTGTGAAGCAGTAGTGCTAACAACTGAACCACCATGCCTCCCCCAAGACAGAATTAACCTCCAGATTGTCGTCCTGCTGCTGTGCAAGGTTGTGGAGGACACAGCAGACCACCACAAAGCGGGCGAACCTCCGGGCAGTGTACAGGACTGCACCACTGGAGCGGTCGAGGCATCGGAACCGCATTTTGAACAGTCCAATGCACCGCTCAATCACAGCCAAGTGACCTCATGGGCCTCGTTATACCAGGTCTCCATTTCAGTCTCAAGCCTCCGTACTGTCGCCATTAGCCAGGTCCTCAGTGGATACCCCTTATCCCGCAAGAGCCAGCTGCCCATCTTGGGGAGGCCCTCGAAGAGGATGGGAATGACCGACTGCCCCAGGATGTAGCTGTCGTGGACACTACCCGGGAAGCGTGCACACGTGCATGATCTTCATCTGGTGGTCACACATGAGCTGTATGTTCAGGGAGTGGAACGCCTTTCTGTTAACGTAGGGCATCCCCAGATGGGGGTGAGCGCAGGGCAACATGCGTGGCATCTATTACACCCTGGACCTGGGGCATTCCGGCGATGATGGAGATGATGTAGTTTTCCGCCCGGGCATACAGGGCATAGATCACAGGATTTAAGGTGCAGAACGGATACCATTTGGCCCATCGAGTTTGCACTGACCCTTGGAAAGAACACCTACTTAAGACCAGGCCTCCACTTCACCCACCTAACCCAGTAATCCCACCTAACTGGATGGGCGGCATGTAGCACAATGGTTAGCACTGTTGCTACACAGCTCCAGGGTCCCAGGTCCCAGGTTCGAATCCCGGCTTGGGTCACTTTCTGTGTGGAGTCTGCATGTTCTCCCCATGACTGCTTGGGTTTCTTCCGGGTGCTCAGGTTTCCTCGCACAAGTCCCGAAAGACGTGCTGTTCGGTAATTTGGACATTCTGAATTCTCCCTCTGTGTACCCGAACACGAGCCAGAGTGTGGCGATTAGGGGCTTTTCACAATAACTTCATTGCAGTGTTAATGTAAGCCTACTTGTGACATAAGAGATTATTATTATTAACTTCATGGACACTAACGGGCAATTTAACATGGCCTGCCCACCTAACCTGCATATCTTTGGACTGTGGGAGGAAAACGGAGCACCCACGCAGACATGCGGAAAAATTGCAAATTCCACACAGTTCCACGAGGCCGGAATAGAACCCAGGTACCTGGAGCTGAGAGGCAGCAGTGCTAACCACTGTGCCACCGTGCCATCCCTGTGTAACGATGAAGGCCACCTGTGAGCTGTGGCCTGTGAGATACCACAGGTCCCCACTTGAGCCCTGGAATGATCTTGAGGCGTAAAAGTTCAGGGCTGTAGTGATCTTGATGGCCACCAGGAACGGGTGTCCTCCGGCTCCATGTGGTGCCAAGTCCATAAGCACTTGGCACAGGTGTCGCACCATCACCTTGTTGAGACGGAGGCTCCCGCGGTATGCGCTGTCGGTCATCTGTTCAAATTACCAGCGGCACCTGTACACATTGGGCCATCGCGGCATTGGCTCCTTGAGTCCCTCTCTGTCCTGATGAGCAGCCAAGTCCAAAAAGTGTAGGACAGGGTCCGGCACATGGGCCACCGCCTTGAGCACCTGCAGATGCTTCTGCTTCCGCCGTCTCCGACGTCTGGCCGCCCGGGCTACGCAGCATCATTATTACGCAGCAAGTTCTGGGTTCAAATCCCCTGCCATAGCATTCAATATCTTTAAGGCATAGGGAGAGGGTGTTAGACTGACAAACAGCAGTTGCTCCCAACCCGGGACCTCCAATACCCCATTTATTTCACCCCAACCTGGAATACCCTGCCTATGCACACCGGGCTGCAGCAGGCCCCCCTCACCAGACCCCAGGCTCTGTACTCCGGACAGCCGCTCAAAGCGTCACCTGGACCGGGCACTGGTCCCCTCCCCCACTTATCCAGCCATGGACATGTCCCCGGAGCTGTGTCGCATCCCCTGGGTTTTCAGTGTTGGCTGCTGCCTGTGTGGTGTGCTTTTCGCAGTGTTCAGACACAGTGTCCAGGCATCATGATTTGATTGGGACGCTAGGCAATGAGTCCCATATGCAACATGGCCCGCCCACCCACAAGGAATCCACTTGCTGCCTTTTATCATTTTTGGGTTCCTAGTATATAGGGAGCGCTTTTTAAAATGTTTTATTCTTTCAGGAGATTTGGCTGTTCCTGGCGAGGCCAGCATTTTTAATCGCCCATCATTAACTGCCCCTAAGAAGGTGGTGAGCTGCTATCGTGAACCGCTGCAGTCCATGCGGTACACCAACAGTGTTTTCAGAGAGGGGGTTACAGCATTTTGATCCAGCAATAGTGAAGGAATGATGACATATTTCCAAGCCAGGGTGTGTGTGGCTTTGAGGGGAATTTGCAGGCGATAGTTTTCCCAAGCATCGGCTGCCCTTGTCATTCTACGTGGTAGAGGTGGCGAGTTTGGAAGATGCTGTCGAAGGAGCCTTGGTAAATTGCTACAGTGCATCTTGTAGGTGGTACATGCAGCTTCCACTGTGCTCAGTGGTGGATGAGATGCCAATCAAGTGGGCTGCTTTGTCCTAAATGGTGTTGAGTTTCTTGAGTATTATTAGAGCTGCACTCATCCAGACAAGTAGAAGTATTCCATCATATTCTTGGCATGTGCCTTGTAGATTGTGGACAAGCACTGGGGAGTCAGATGGTGAGTTACTGTCCAACCTCAAACCTGCTTTGTAGCTACTGTATATGGCCGACCCAGTTCAACGGTAACCCCCAGGATGTTGATAATGATGGATTCAGTGATGGTAATGCTACTGAATGTCAAGGGGAGACAGATAGAACCTCTCTTATTGGAGATGGTCATTGCATGGTACTGGTTTGGCATGAAAGTTACTTGCCACTTATCAGCCCAAACCAAATGTTGTTCAGGTCTTGCTGCACATGGGAATAGGCTGTTTCAGTATCTGAAACAATGGTGCTTAGCATTGTGCAGTTATCAGTGAACATAACTTGTGACCTTAAGATGGAGAGGAGGTCATTGATGAAGCAACTGAACATAGTTGGGCCGAGGACACTATGCTGAGGAACTCCTGCAGTCATGTCTTTGGACCGTGATGATTGACCTCCAACTACCACAATCATCTTTCATTGTGCTCGGTATTACTCCAACCAGTGGAGTGTTTTCCCCCAGATTACCATTGACTCCACTTTTGGAAGCATTCCTTGATGTCACACTTAATCAAACACTGCCTTGAAGTCAAGAACAGTCACTCTCACCTCACCTCTTGAGTTCAACTGTTTTGTCCATGTTTAGACTAATGTTGTAATACAATCAGGAGCTGATTGATCATTGAAAACATTTTATCACAGCCCCAGTGTCCCAGGTTCAATTCCCGGCTTGGGTCACTTGAGTCTGAACGTTCTCCCCGTGTCGGCATGGTTTTCCTCCGGGTGCTCGGGTTTTCTCCCACAAGTCCTGAACGACATGCTGTTAGGTGAATTGGACATTCTGAATTCTCCTTCAGTGTACCCGAACAGACACGCCAGATGGTGGTAACTAGGGGATTTTCACAGTAACTTCATTGCAATGTTAATGTAAGCCTACTTGTGACAATAATAAAGATTATTATCCAGGATTTATACATGTTTCAGACGATGATCTGAGGATTACATTGTGCAAACAAACGAGGTGACATTAATATGTTTTAATATTGCTGTTTCTTCCTCTATAAATAGAACAATTCTATATGAAATAACATTTAACTTACAAATCAAAATGTGTTTAAAATATTAAGTAACTAGCTGAGAGAAATAAATGTAATTTTGGGGTTTCCATTTCTAGTACCTTGTCAGAAACCACATTAAAAGGTACTGAAGAAACACTTCTTACTCTGTTAGCTATACTAGACACATTTGACCTTTAGCTGTGTTGGAGAAGGATTGTAATTTTCTTTATTTTCTTAGGTTAAATGCACAATTTGATTCATAAATCAAAAATGCATTTGCAAAAACAATGCAATGTGTTGACAGAAGATCAAAAGTGGACATTTTAGATCGGCGATCTTGATCTATCAAACCTTTTACCCCCAACTGAAATATTTTCTTTATAAAAGGCAAACAAAATTGTATAAAAGAATACATTGTCCAAATGCTGTCAACCCTACTTGAAATGTGCTAAGTTTTCATTATTCTTATAACTGGGATGGTGACAGCACATTTGTGTCTACCAGCAAGGTTACTTTCTGCATTTCTTGAGAATGATCGCCAAGGATATTCCACAGATGTAAGCACGTTAGGGCTCTGCAAAAGAGTACTTCATAATTCACAAGATAACTCTCAACAAGTCCCACAAGACCCGAAAGACATGCTTGTTCTGTGAATTGGACATTCTGAATTCCCCGTGAGTGTACCCGAACAGGCACCGGAGTGTGGCGACTAGGGGATTTTCACACTTACTTCATTGCAGAGTTAATGTAAGCCTACTTGTGACACTGATTAACATTATTTTTAATAAAGATTATTATTAACAAATACATGTTTTCCACCAACCGTATAAGATAGTCTGAATTGTGTGTTCCCTTGAAAGCAAAATTCAAATAAAATAGTCTTACTGGCTCGGTTTTTGCTGCAATGATAACAGCGGGGCTAACAGCATTCGCCATTATTACAGGTTAAATCTGACAGCAACTTCTGATATCCACATATATGTGGTTAAGCTGTAGACGTTTCTGCCAGAGATATGCTACTCTTTCACAGAGAACACTGTTTCAGCCCTCACTGATAAGCTAGGCACTGAAATGGTGTGAATTTAGGATACATACTTAGTGACTAGTTTTGCAGAAAAATGGCTGGAAACTCTTGGGCTAATGCCTCAGTGTTAAGCAATGTAATTTGTGATAATTACTGCTGGACAATCTCTCTAAGGTACTGTTACAAATGTTGAGTTTCAGTCTGTCAGATTAATGTTGAAAATTTGAAAAATATATATACTTTTAGTTCATTGTTTTTTTTCAATTCTCTCCCTTCTTTTCTTTTGTGCCAATCTTTATTTCACATTGTGGTAACTTGAGACCACAAAGTAGGTAGTCGAATGTGTTGTCTAATGAAGGAGCTTCTTTATAAAAATAAATATCAAAGTTTGACAATATCAGTAACTCAACAGAACACTAGTAACAGTAATAACTATGAAAATAGGAGCACTGGTAAAACAGGTTTTGCTTACAGGTCACCCTCCAGACTGAAAACAGGCAAAGCCCTCACATACTCAGAACTCTCACAAGACAGATGAAAACAATTACATAGGAGAAAGGCTTATAAGAGCACTCTGCACTCAAAATTACACTCTGTAACACCCAGCCTGTACAATTATTTAGAGACATTTTATGTTTCATGTTTTCTGCTTCCTGGTTTGTAGCCTGTGTGTTTGAGTGAGGGTTCTTAAATGTTATTGGCTAAAGAGCCTTCTTGCTACTTGCCCTATTTGCAGATACCACAGATCCCCAAACAAGGCTTCTGTGTCGGATCGGATGCCTGATTATCACAAACTTCCACTCACAAGCCTGCAAAAAAGTATTTTGCAACTGCATAAAAGGTGAATAGTGTAAGCCATGCCTTCACTTTTGAGAATGGGCCATTAAATTAAACATGCACTTTCCATGACAAAACATAACAGTTTTGTTCAATGGTAAAGAAGAATGAAATAACAAATTGCTCTTGTTTGTACAAATGAATTAGTTTTGACACCTAAATGATGGCAGCGTGGGGTGGATTCAATGGGAAATCCCATTTTCAGTGGCGGGACCAGAAGATCCTGCCGTCGGCCAGCAGTGGGCTGCCTCCCGTCACAGAGAAACATGCCACAGAGAGGCCAGAGAATCTCACCGAGGTACTTTGGGGTGTTTCTACGATGTTAAAGTTGCTACATAAGTGCAAGTTATTGTTGCAGTAAATGTAGATTCCACTGTTTGTCTTGTGAATTTGTAGGAGAATAATGAGAGCGCCTCTGGTGAACTTCACTTATTAATAAATAATTTATACCATCCATTCTCATTATTATCATCGCCTTCTGATAAAGGAATGATTAACAATCAGATACAATACAATATATACAGTACAAAAACAGGCTATCCAACCAGGCTATGCCAGTATACTAATTTTTATTCGATCTTAATTTTAACACAGGTGCATTCACCAAATTTGTGCACTGTAGTTTCAAGGTCATTGTCAATGTTATGCTCATACAGTATTTTATATCTACCGATTATTATGCTTAATATCATTGTAAATAAAATGTTACATTGTTTTAGTCTTTAGTCCTGTATTATTTGTGGTAATATCCATAGATGACCATGGCCCTCAATCATTATACCCTCGGCTCCCAGCAGACTATCTGAGGGAACATTTGAACAAATGGAGCAAATTCAATTTGTCTCTGAGTTCCTAAGCAATTGTGTGATGTGGAATGTGAGTGATTGGCTCAGATATTTGATAACTCATTCAGGAATATGCTGGTTCCATCAATTAGAGGAAAGCACATGTGGCCTCATTATTTAAGAAGGTAAATAAATTGAATTATCGGAACTATAGACCTATCATATTGAAATCAGTTGTTAGGAATCTGCTGGAGAGCATAACAGGGGATGTGATTTATGGTCACTTGGATAAATTGATAGTTAATAGGGTCTTCAAACATGGCTTGAAGAAATGTGAAAAAAATCACTTGTCCTTTAGCACTAACCTGATTAAATCCTGTGAATGCTTTTTGAATGATGAAACATAACATTTTTGATGTTTTTTGTGAGGGCCACGAAGAATCCAGCACGAGTTTTAAGGATACAAAGAAATAAAATTCATTTACACAAACATATATATACAACAGCAGCAGCAACTTCGCTTGCTGCTCACTCCTTCCTGCTGGTTCCAAACTGGCCTGCTTTATTTATACAGAGAGTCTGCTAATGATTTCTCCGCCCCCCTCATTGGGGAAGCTCGTACTCCCACAGGATTGTGGGATTGTCATTAGTCCCCAGCTAATGGTAAGCAGGCAGGTTATAAATTCCCTCCCCCCCAAAGTCCAAGGAATCCATTGAAGACCCTGGCGAAGGAGGGTATCGGACCCGTTTTGCCGCAGGCCGGACACCATTTGCAGGTGGCGCTGGATCGGGCGGCGTGTAACAAGACGGAGATCGGCGCTTCCGTGATGAACGGCATAACGGTTGTACATCCACGGCCCGTGGGCCCGAGGATTCCCCCTCTGATGCGTCCTGTGTCTCCATCTCGGAGTCAGAGTCTGCTGCCTCCGCCATCTCGGCGTCTCTATCTCCACACGGTTCTGTAACGACCTGCGCAGGCTTTGAGTGAGGTACCAGGGAAGATTGTGGGGACTACTTTCCATTGTCTCGGGTCTCTGTGGCTGTAGAAATGAGCTCCAGGGGCGGGGAATGTTTGGAAGGGATAGTCTTCTGGGCTGAAAGTGGTCTACATGTTTGCGCAGGAGACGACCCTGGGCTTGTACCTGGTAAGATATAGGTCCCGTTTGGCGAACGATTACGCCAGGGACCCACTGGGCACCACCAGTAAAATTCTGAACGGACACTGGGCCACCGGGCGCAAACTGCCGAATCGGCTGATGCCGAGAAAAAACATGTCCCTGCTGTTCTTGTGTGCGGCGTACTTTTGCGCCAATGTCCGGGAAAACCATGCTAAGGCGGGTGCGAAGTCTCCGGCCCATTAGGAGTTCCGCGAGAGCTTCCCCAGTCACCGCATGGGGGGTGGTCCTATACGAAAACAAAAAGCGAGCCAGTCTCGTGTCCATTGACCCAGAAGACTGCTTCTTTAGGCCTCAGTTGAATGTCTGCACTGCACGCTCCGCCAACCCATTTGAAGCCGGGTGGTAAGGGGCAGTGCGGATATGGCGTATGCCGTTCATCTTCATGAACCTCGCAAACTCCTCACTTGTGAATGGAGTGCCGTTATCCGTGACCAGCACATCGGGGAGGCCATGCGTACTAAAAGACAAATTCTTCTTCTCAATTGTTGCGCAGGACGTTGTGCCTAACATCTTATGCACCTCTAGCCATTTAGACTGGGCGTCGATTAATAAAAGGAACATGGATCCTTGAAAAGGGCCGGCAAAATCTGCATGCAAGCGCACCCATGGCCGCCCTGGCCATTCCCAGTGATGTAGGGGCGGGCTGGCAGAAGCTTCTGATGCTCCTGGCAAATGGAGCAGTTTTGGGCCACCTTCTCAATGTCGGTGTTGAGGCCTGGCCACCGATTGTACCTGTAATGAAGCCAGATGCCAACATTTTCATTTTGGTCACACCTGGATGCCCATTGTGCAAGTCTCTTAGTATCAGCTCCTGTCCTTTTTCCAGGAGAATCACACACGCCCCCCACAAGAGGATGCCGTCTTCCACCCTGAATTCTGACAGCTTGGAGGAAAATGCCCGCAACTCGCCTGGGAGCTGTCTATGCTGCCCACCACACAGGACAATGTGCCAAACCTTTGACAGGACTGGCTCCGTCTGGGTCCACTCACGGATCTGTGATGTCATGACAGGCAAGGTGTCCATAAAATTTAGGGTTGCAACCACCTCACTGGTCATGGGGGTTGACATGGGGCCGGTCGGTAAAGGCAATCGGCTCAGTGCGTCGGCATTTGCTATCTGCGTTCCTGGTTTGTGCTCCAGAGAATACTCGTATGCAGCGAGCAACAAAGCCCAGCGCTGGATCCGTGCGGAAGCAATGGGCGGTATTGGCTTATCCTCTCTGAAAAGTCCCAGCAGAGGCTTATGATCAGTCACGATAGTGAAGTGGCGGCCATACACGTTTCACCGCAAAGACCACTGCCAGGCCCTCCTTCTCGATCTTCGCGTACTTTTTTCCCGCTGCAGTCAATGAGCGGGAGGTGAAAGCTATCGGCCACTCGGCCCCGTTCTCCATCTTGTGGGACAGGACGGCCCCAATACAATACGGGGTTGCATCACATGTGACGAGCAAAGGCTTTCCAGGATCATAGTGGGTTAGTAACCCAGACGACGACAATTGTTGTTTTACTCGCCGGAAAGCGGTTTCTTGCGGCTGACCCGAAACCCAGGTGTGATTTTTCTTTAGCAGGAGGTGCAACAGGGCCAGCGTAGTTGCCAGATTGGGGAGGAACTTCCCGTAATAGTTTACAAGGCCGAGAAAAGAACGAAGATGCAAAGTGTCAGTCGGGGCGGGGGCCTGTTGAATCGCACGCACCTTCTCTGCGACGGGGTGCAAACCTTCGCGGTCCACCCGATAACCCAGGTAGACTACTTTCTTCACCTGAAAGACGCACTTTGTGCAACATAAACAGACTCCAGCCTCCGAAAAGCGTCTAAGGACAGCTTCCAGATTTTCCAAATGTTCCTGCTCCGATGTCCCTGTGATCAAAATGTCATCTAAGTAGACAGCGACACGCGGTAAACCTCTCAAAATGCCCTCCATAACGCTTTGAAAAATAGCGCAGGCAGAGGATACTCCAAAGGGCAACCGTGTATATGCATACAGGCCCCGGAGTGTATTAATCGTTACATATGGCCGGGAGGCACGGTCCAGCTCCAACTGTAGGTAGGCTTGACTCATATCTAATTTTGTGAACGAGAGTCCGCCTGTAAGCTTCGCGTGGAGATCCTCTATGCGAGGCATTAGATATCGGTCGAGTCGGGAAGCCGTATTCACTGTACGTTTATAGTCGCTGCACAAGCGAACTTTGGCATCTGGCTTCAGTACAGGTACAATTGGTGCTGCCTAGTCAGCGAAACGGACGGGCCTGCTAATTCATAAAGTCTCCAAACGAGTGAGCTCCCCTTCTACCTTCTCGAGCAAGGCGTAAGGCACCGGGCGCACCCGGAAATAGCGCGGCGTGGCTCCTGGTTCGACTTGAATATGGGCTACGGCCCCTTTTATTTCCCCAAACCGGGCTGGAATACATCTGGGTATCGGCCTAGCACCTCAGTCAACCCTCCAGAAACTGTTTGGAGGACGTGCTGCCACTGCAACCGCAAATGGCACAACCAGTCCCGACCCAACAGGCTGGGCCCATGGCCGCGCACCACGATAAGTGGGAAACGCCCCTCCTGGCGTCCATAAACAACAGGGGTCATCGTAGTTCCTGCAATGTCCAATGGTTCCCCCGTGCAGGTGGCCAACCTGGCCTGTGTGTCGGTTAATGTAAGGGTCTGTATACCCTGCTTGATGCGGTCGAATGTCGTCTGGGCGATCACGGAGACCGCTGCGCCAGTGTCCAACTCCATCTCAAGGAGGTGACCATTGACCTGTACTGTCACCTTAATGGGGGCCACACGGGGAGCTGCCACACAATGCAGCTGCAGGCAGTCGTCCTCCGTCTCCACGTCCTCAGGAGAAGTCGCCGCAGGTTCATCCACATGGAAGGTACGGCCCCTGGGCTGGTCCCAGTTTCGGTTGGAACGACGGCGAGCCCCCAGGACCAGTGTCCGCGACGGGGTGGGTGCCTACACGTCTGAAACGGACATGGCTCTTCATCCATTGGTTCTGGAGAAGTCTCCCTTCGGGGAGGAATGTCCGATGGCCACTGGCGTCGATCCGGACGTCGCCTCGCCCAAGGTACCGCAGGAGTGCAGGGGGACGTTTTCGGGCTGAAGGGGTTGCGCCCCAAGGTATGCACCTCCATTCCCTATATCATAGAATTTCATAGAATTTACAGTGCAGAAGGAGGCCATTCGGCCCATCGAGTCTGCACCGACTCTTGGAAAGAGCACCCTACCCAAGGTCCACACCTCCACCCTATCCCCATAACCCAGTAACCCCACCCTACAATAAGGGCAATTTTGGACACTATGGGCAATTTAGCATGGCCAATCCACCTAACCCGCACATTTTTGGACCGTGGGAGGAAACCGGAGCACCCGGAGGAAACCCACGCACACACGGGGAGGATGTGCAGACTCCCCACAGACAGTGACCCAAGCCGGAATCGAACCTGGGACCCTGGAGCTGTGAAGCATTTGTGCTATCCACAATGCTACCGTGCTGCCCTTATAGCTCCTGCACTCCTCGTTCTGCACTCTCTCGGGACAATACTCTTTGACTGGCCTGTTGAAAAGTCAATGTTGGCTCAGCTAACAACTTTCTCTGGGTGGCCGCATTGTTAATACCGCAAATCAAACAGTCGCGTAACATTTCTGACAAGGTCTCACCATAGTCACAGTACTCCACAATCCTGCGTAGCCTGAATAGAAAGTTGGCAAGGGATTCTCCTGGGGTCCTCTCAACAGTATTAAACCGGTAACGTTGGACTATCATGGACGGGGTTGGGTTAAAATGTTGCCCCACTAAATTCACAAGTTCATCAAAAGTTTTAGTGTCCGGCGCAGCTGGGTACGTAAGGCTCCCAATCACCCCAAATGTATGCGGGCCACAGGCGGTGAGCAATATGACCACCTGGCGCTTGTTTTCGATGATATTGTTTGCCCGGATATAGTAACGCATCCGTTGTGCGTATTGGTTCCAACTTTCCAGCGCAGCATCAAAAACATCCAAACGTCCGTACAGAGGCATGGTGTAACAGAAAACAACTTCCAACCTGTATCCAACAAAAATCTAGGGAGGTGGCTTCAGCAGTGTAGACAGCTATTCACTTTAACCCTCGAGGCCAGTTTTGTGAGGGCCACAAAGAATCCAGCACGAGTTTTAAGGATACAAAGAAATAACATTTATTTACAATAGCATATATATGCAGCAGCAGCAGCAGCAGCAGCAGCAGCAGCAGCAGCAGCAGCAGCAGCAGCAGCAGCAGCAGCAGCAGCAGCAGCAGCAGCAGCAGCAGCAGCAGCAGCAACAACAACTTTGCTTGCTGCTCACTCCTTCCTGCTGTTTCCAAACTGGCAAGCTTGATTTATACAGGGAGTCTGCTAATGATTTCTCCGCCCCCCCCCTCATTGGGGAAGCTCATACTCCCACAGGATTGTGGGATTGTCATTAGTCCCCAGCCAATGGTAAGCAAGCAGGTTATAACAATGTTGAACTTCCTGATTTTCATACAGAATTTGGAAAAATGCTGTATTGGGAAGAATTGAATTTTATGCGTTATGGAGGCAGAACATTCTCATTAATACAGATGGGTCTGAATGGGGCCTGGTCACAACAAGAATTCCAAAAGCCTCTGTTGGAACCACTGCTGTTAATTATTTTCCTTAATGTGTTAGATGAGGTCAGCGGAATAATTCCTAAAGCCACAGATTGTTCATAGCAGTTGGTAATTTAGGCCAAATCAATAGGTTGCAGACTGATTTCGATAAGCTAGCAAATTTGATGTTGAATATTACAGTGCCATGCAGTTAGGGTGGGAAACTCATCCTCTGCGGGGCAAGTATCAATTTTTTTTGTTCATGAGATATGGTCGTCGCAGGCTGTGCCAGCATTTATTGCCCATCCCTAATTGCCTTTGAGGGGCGGTTAAAAGTCAACCACATTTCTGTGGGTTGGAGTCACATATAGGCCAGATCAGATAAGGACGGCAGATTTCCTTCCCTAAAGGACATTAGTGAACCAGATTAACCGGTTTAATACCGCTGAGAGGACCCCAGGAGAATCCCTTGCCGACTTTCTATCCAGGCTACGCAGGATTGTGGAGTACTGTGACTATGGTGAGACATTGTCAGAAATGTTACGCGACTGTTTGGTTTGCGGTATTAACAATGCGGCCACCCAGAGAAAGTTGTTAGCTGAGCCAACATTGACTTTTCAACAGGTTTTTACGACAATCGTTTCATGGTCATCACAAGGCTTTTTTAATTCCACATTTTTCTTTTTCTAATTTAGAGTACCCAATTATTTTTTTCCAATTAAGGGGCAATTTAGCGTGGCCAATCCACCTAACCTGCACATCTTTGGGTTGTGGGGGTGAAACCCACACAGACACGGGGAGAATGTGCAAACTCCACACAGACAGTGGCCCAGGGCCGGGATTCGAACCTGGATCCTTAGCACCGTAGGCAGTAGTGCAATTCCAGATTTTTGTAATTGAATTCAAATTTCACCATCTGCAGTGGTTGAATTTGAACCTGGGACCCCAGACTGTACTCTGGGTCTCTGGAATACCATTGCAGTGACAATACCATGACACCACTGTAATCAATTCAGAGACAATCCTTCTGTCATAACCTATAGCTAACGAGAGGTACAGAAGTAAGGGGAAAGCAGATAGGATGTTTGAATGCTTTCCTACTACCATCAAGATTCAATTTAAAGAGCGCTATATTATTTAAAGCTTTTGCCATGTCTGTGCATCAGCTACTTTTTGGCAAAAAAAACACAAACGACAAAGGCTATTTGCAGTGAAGTGTAAACTAAATAGTTCTAGGCCTCTTAGTAATCAGAATAGATTTCAAGAGTTAATTGGCTTAATTTAGAAACACCTGGGCTTGGAGAGGAATATGAGTGAGGTTTTTAAAATGATGATTAGAGTGGATCTAGTCTGTTTGAATGTTTGAATTTTTGGATCGGAATAGTGTGGCTGGGGGAATGTAAATAATACCTTGAGGTAATCATAGAATTTACAGTGCAGAAGGAGGCCATTTGGCCCATCGAGTCTGCACCGGCCCTTGGAAAGAGCACCCCACTTAAGCCCATGCCTCCACCCTATCCCCGTAACCCCACCTAACCTTTTTGGACACTAAGGGCAATTTAGTATGGCCAATCCACCTAACCTGCACATCTTTGGACTGTGGGAGGAAACCTGAGCACCCAGTGGAAACCCACGCAGACATGGGGAGGAGGTGCAGACCCCACACAGACAGTGACCAAGCCGGGAACCGAACCTGGGAACCTGGAGCTGTGAAGTGGCTGTACTAACCACTGTGCTGCCATGCTACCCTAATCAATTAGATAAGATGTCAAATTAGCATTGTTTCACATTTGAAGGCAAATATCCCTTGCAAACAACAAAGATGATTTCTTAATGCATAGAAATTGCTTAATGGGTTGTTTAATAAGGACATGAGGAGTCCACACCGAGTGAAAATAAGAACAAAGTTTTATTAACAAACGAGATGTGTACACTACCTGGTAGACCCTTACGAGGTTCCTCCCTCTCGTTGGTGCCTTACTGGCCGACCTTATGTGCAATGGGTAATAAGGTTACCCCGCCCCTAGTGGGGGAGCTCGTACTCTGTAAGAAGAACGGGGTCGACATGCATTCCCACCCTTTAGGGCAATGCCGGATATTATTTTCCTCCCCCCCCCACCCCTCCCTAAACATCTAAAGACACCCTCGATGAGTGATGGGTTGGAGAAGGAGGAGCAGACGGAGGATGTTGGAGTCTCTTCGGCTCCAGTAAGTATTCTTGGAGCTGATGCCCCGGATCAATTGGCATAAACCACGTTGGGGAATGTCGCAGGAAGCGGCTGAACTACTGAGTCGATGGGCAGCATAGTAGCATAGTGGTTAGCACAGTTGCTTCACAGCTATAGGGCCCCAGGTTCGATTTAAGGCTTGGGTCACTGTCTGTGTGGAGTCTGCACATTCTCCCCGTGTCTGCATGGATTTCCTCCCACAGCCGAAAGATGTGCAGGTTAGGTGGATTGGCCATGCTAAATTGCCCTTAGTGTTCAGAAAGGTTGGGTGGGGTTACTGGGTTATGGGGAGGGTGGAAGTGTGGGCTTGGTGGGGTGCTCTTTCCAGGGGCCAGTGCGGACTCAATGGGCTGAATGGCCTCCTTCAGCACTGTAAATCCTATGATTCTATTTCGAAGATCTCCGAGGTCTGTGTCTGCATCTTGGTGTCGGACGACACAACATTGGGCATTTCGACATCAAGAGAAACTGGAGGCATCACAGCAGGCTGGTTCGGCAAGGGAGCCGGGAGATCCAGGGCAGACTTTTTCCCATACACTTCGCGAGGGAGCAGCCGTCAGGAGCGAATGTGATCCAGGTGTCAATTCATGAGCTGCCCCCAGACCCGAACTTGGTAAGGGACTGGTCCTGTTGGATGGGCGACAATCCCAGACAGCCAGCGAGTACTGTCGTTGAAGTTACGAATGAACACCGTGTCATCAGGTGCAAAGCAGTGAAGAGGCTGACATTGAACAGCGCAACGTTGTTACAAATCTTGGTGATGCTGCACCTTCACGCCGATGTCTGGCAGAATCAGACTGAGTCATGTATGAAGTCCACGACCTGTCATAATATCCACTCATGTATATAATGAGATGCAGATAGGCAGTGATTGACACACAGGATAACCAATGAACACACACGACACATAACAACCAATCACCAGACAGGACACCACCACTATAAAGCACACAGGACATTAAGAGTCTCCATCTCTCTACAAGACACAGCTACTGAGATAGTAAGAGTGCACAAGCCAGTGAGCACTATCACCATGAGGTAGAGAGTTAGTCTGGTCAAGCCAGTAGGAGGTTATCTGTTAAAGTGATAGAGTGTCAACTCACAGCAGACTATGTATAGCAATCAGGAAGTTCAATAAAACAGTGTTGGACCATCTCCTTTGTCAGAAGCCTGTTTCTAGTTTCACTGCATCTAGTTGCAGTCAACGTTGAACCAACTTACTTAACACATCACGACCCATCAACATCTCTTCAGGGGATACCTCGGTGCGACATGGTCCTGTACGAGAATAAAAACCTTGCCAGTCGTGTGTCTTACGGTGGGAAAGTGGGCAAGTGAGTTGCCGGGTCGGCCAAAGATAAGTTATGCACACCCCTCTCGAATAAGATCGAAAGTGGTCTGCACCATCACAGACAGTTGCTCCCATATCAAGCTCTTTTTGGAGCATATGACCATTCACCAAACGGAAACGCAAAAAGGGACACATGGGGCACTGCGAGACAGTTCAGCTGCATCTTAGCCTCATCTTCGGCCTCTTCTGGTTGATCCAGATGCAAGGCACGGCCACAGGGCTGACTCCTACATCAACCAGTGCGCCTGGAGCACTAGCGGTCCTGCTGCCGGCAGGCATGTCCAGACCGGCGTCCTCACATGGTGCACGGGGCGGAATCACCACCAGCCAAGTCCGGGGACAGTGCACGACTTTGCGGCCGCCAAGAAGTCGGAGTTGCCGCGGCGGTCGGTCCAGGCTGCGGGGTTACTACGTGAGGGCTAATGCCCCAAATGTTCTCTTCCATTCGCTGTATCTCCTGGATTCTGCGTTGCGTGCTTTCTTGGGATTGGGAACGCCTGCTGAAAAATTAGTGAGACATGTTTCCATGTTATTAATACCACAGACCAAGTGGTCACGGACAATATCGGACAAAATACAAAACTCGGCTATCTTCCATAGCCGAGACACAAACCCGGTGTTGGACTCACCGGTGGACCTCTCTGCCTTATTAAACCAATATATTTGAACGATTCCTGATGGGGCTGGGTTAAAGTGTTGCAGAACAAGCACCACAAGGTAGTTGAATGTTTGTATATCCGGCGTCGTTATTTATGTGAGACACCAGATCACCCCATAAGCATGTAGTCCACAGGCCATCAACTGTATGACGTTCTGATGCTCGTTCTTCATGATATTGAAGAAAAACACATTTATTCAGCCTATTGGATCTAGCCTTCAACACCGGCGTCAAATGCATCTAACCGCCCAAACAGAGACATGGCAAATCAAAGAAATCCAAATCTGGGTCCAGAAAATCGGGGAGGTTGCTCAACCGAGTAGGTTGGCAGCTTGATAAGGACGCGGGAGTTCAAACCAAGTAAATATAAGAACATAGTTTTATTTACAACAGAATATTTACATTTACAGGAGCCCCCTACCGGCTACTTACTGGGTAATTGAGATGCCCTAATGGGGGAGAACGTACTCCACAAGGAGCATGGGGAAAACAAGCATTCCCACCCCGTAAGCCCCGTGCAGGATATTACACTTTCCTGTAGTTTCAGGACAAGAGCTTTCCATACCCAAATGACCACAGGAAGTCACGTGGCAAACTGATGAAGAATCGGTGTAATGAAGATCAGCCATGCAGCCTGATCAGGCTATATAAGCAGAGTACTAAGTTCTGCTGAGAGGAGAAGCCCATTTGCCATGTGCAGAACTCTGTGTAAAATCCAGGAGGCTGCCTTGGAGAGTGGAGGGACTTGTGTGGATAACTGTGTGTAACATTTGGCTCAAGGAATTGGTTCCAGTCTTCAACTCTGGCGTCAAATGCATCTCACTGCCCAACTCGAGGCATGGCAAAACAAAGAAACCCAAACCTGGGTCCAGAAAATCAGGGAGGTGGCTCAGCCGAGTAGGCCACAGCATCGACAGCAAACATGTTTACTCCTCATCGCCAGTTTACTAAGAACACTGGGAGCCCACACCGAGTAAAAATAAGAGCAAAGCTTTATTTACAAACGAGATATGTATACTTCCCGGTAGACCTGTACCGGGTTTCTCTCTGGGCAGTGCCTTACTGGCCCACCTTATGTGCACTGGGTAATTTGGCACCCCGCCCCTTGCGGGGGAGCTCATACTCCTAAAGGAGCAGGGTTAGACAAACATTCCCAAGCTGTATGTCCCATGAGGGATGTTACAGTTTATTTGAGTGAACTTAATATTTCCCCATTAGTTGCATGATATAGTCCAAGAGAATGCGCACTTCATCTGTATATTAAGTAAGAAACGCAACTTATTTTTAGATTTTACTCGGCAGTTCCTGTGCAATTGTGAAATGAGACATTGCAACCTACAATATAAATCTCACCGGAAATCTGCCTGTATATTATTCATGGGTATTGTTCAAACACCACTGCAGTCTGCAAAGTATTCAAACCTCAAGAAGATCGCCTTTTGATAAGATCAAACTGTTTTGCTGGTTCCCTTGAGTTTGTAAAAACAAGACAGATTGTGGTAGCATTTTCATCCTGTTTGCCTGAGTTTGCTTTCATGATAATTAGCACGAGAATGTGAATTTTAAAAGTAAGCAGGATTGCCTAACTAGAACCAAGTCAATTTTGATGACCCACACATACTAGTGCAGACTGCTTGGAGCAGCAAGTGGCTGCCAATCCCATTTTACATTGTACTAAATTAAGCAAAAATATTGTTTGCTTCTATAAAGAAACTAATTTTGTTCAGCTTCCTGAAAACTTTTAATCAGCTTGATGCAATTCTTCAGCAAAACACACAGAGAAACACACACTTCAATCACATAATTGAGCTGTTTGTTTATTAAGCACCTACTGCAATCTCAGGAAGAGAGACAATTACAATGATTTGAGAAGGGGTTTCACACAGGTGGACTTGAAACAAAGGTTGGCCAGGAAAATGGTCAATGAGCAAGAGCAGGACTTTCAAACCATTTATTCATTCATTTTATTTCTATGAATACTTTCTTACCCTTTCACCAGATTTTTTTCTTCTGTGTTGTTTGTCTGGGTGTATGTGTAGAGAGTGGGTGTAGTTGGAAGTGGGGGTGGGGGGGGGGGGGGGGGATCAGCCATGCTAAATTGCGCCTCAGTGTCCAGGGATGCACAGGTTAAATGACGGGGTTATGGGGATAGAGCGGGGTGGCTAGGTCGAGTGCTCTTTCGAAGGGTCGGTGCAGACCTGGGGCGCCATTCCGTAGGCCGCCGTGAATCCCGCCCCCGCCCCCGCCGAAGTCTCCAGTACCGGAGATTGGGCGGGGGCGGGAATCGGGCCGCGCCGGTTGGCGGGACCCCCCGCTGGATTCTCCAGCCCAAATGGGCCGAAGTCCCGCCCAGAAATTGCCTGTCCCGCCGGCGGAAATCAAACCTGGTATTTACCGGCGGGACCAGGCGGCATGTGCAGGCTACGGGGTCCTGGGGGGCGATCTGACCCGGGGGGTGCCCCCACGGTGGCCTGGCCCGCGATCGGGGCCCACCGATCCGCGGGCGGGCCTGTGCCGTGGGGGCACTCTTTCCCTTCCGCCTCCGCCACGGCCTCCACCATGGCGGAGGCGGAAGAGACTCTCCCCACTGCGCATGTGTGGGAAACTGACAGCGGACGCTGACGCTCCCGCGCATGCGCCGCATTTCCGCGCCAGCTGGCGGGGCAACAAACGCCATTTCCGCCAGCTGGCGGGGCGGAAATCCCTCCGGCGTCGGCCTAGCCCCTCAATGTTGGGGCTAGGCCGCCAAAGATGCGGAGCATTCCGCACTTTTGGGCCGGCGCGATGCCCTTCTGATTGGCGCCGTGTTTGGCGCCAGTCGGCGGACATCGCGCCGTTGGGGGAGAATTTCGCCCCTGATGGCCTGAGAAGGCTCCAAACTCCTTCAGGAGCTTCATGATTCCTTCCATTCTGCCTTGGTGGTTCGAGACATAGAGGAGCTGGTCATCTCCACAGAGTGAGACTTTATGCTCTCTGTCCCCTCTCTGGATATTTCTCCAAACTTTTGCTGTGCTGAGGGTGATTGTCAGTGGCTCGATTTCTAGGGCAAACAGAAGTGGGGACAGTGGGATCCCTGCCTTGTGCCTCTGTAGGGGTTTAGAGCTGGTGGTGTTAGTCGCCATGGGAGCGTTGTGCAGAAGATTCACCCAGGCGGTGAACCCTGAACCAAACCCTAAGCGCTGCCCCACGCCACAGCCGGCGTCTGTGGAGGGAGGTGGCAGAGGCCATCACCGCTGTGGCCCTGACACCATGGACAGGCACCCAGTGCCACAAGAAGGTGAACGACCTCGTCAGAGCAGCCAGGGTGAACCTCCCCCGCTGCCCGATATCCATATCCCCCATATCCCCCCTCCCCCAAATCCCCCCTCCCCATATCCCACTCCCCATATCCCCCCTCCCCCATATCCCCCATATCCCCCCTCCCCATATCCCCATATCCCCCCTCCCCCATATCCCCCCTCCACCATATCCGCCATATCCCCCCTCCCCCATATCCCCCTCCCCATATCCCCCCTCCCCCATAACCCCCTCCCCATATCCCCCTCCCCCATATCCCCCCTCCCCCATATCCCCCATATCCGCCTTCCCCCATTTCCCCAAGTGAAACCAGCCCTAACCTTAACCTCTGCAATGCACGCGCAACCGATGGCGTGCATTCATATACCTGTCTAACACTGTTGCCTTTTACCCCTGCCACCACCCCCCACAGGTGAAGCGCGCACACAACACCAGGGAGCATGTGAGGACTGGAGGAGGCCCCGCTGATGAGAGGCCACTAACCGAACACGAGGAAAGGGCCCTGGAACTGGCTGGCGGACCTGAGGACCGGGAGGTTGCTGATGCAGAGGTCGGGGGCCCACGAGCAAGTGAGCCACCAACAGCCCGTCCCCATATCCCCCCTCCCCTATATCCCCCTCCCCCATATCACCTGATTCCTGCCTGTGTCTAACCATGCATGCTTCATTGTGTATCGCAGGAGCGACGTATCGCAACGTCGAGGCACCCATCCCCGCAGATGCAGACCGCCCGCACGATGCCCGTCAGAGGCCACGGGAGTCGGCGAGACCCGGACCCTCTAGCATGCGACGCCCGCAAGATGCCCCTCGGAGACCACTGGAGACGGAGAGACCCGGACCCTCCGGCATGCGACGCCCGCAGGATGCCCCTCGGAGACCACTGGAGATGGAGAGACCCGGACCCTCTGGCATTCGACGCCCGCAGGATGTCCCTTGGAGACCACTGGAGACGGAGAGACCTGGAGCAACAGGGAGACGACACCCCCGTCTCGTGCGGGTGGACGACGCAGGCATGTGCCACCCAGCGACGAGAGGGGCAGCCACAGGCCCCCGTCACAGCCGAGCCAGGACACCACTACCCAGGACACCACTACCCAGGACACCACTACCCAGGACACCACTACCCAGGACACCCCTACTCGGGACAGCACTACCCAGGAAAACGAAATACCGGACAGTGACACAGATTGGATGGGTGGAGACGAACCGCCACCCCAAAGTGCCATGGACTCAGAGTGGGACGAAGAGCATGACACAACGCCACTGCTGTCACCAACACCCTCCACCATCGCAGAAACACTCACCTCAGTTGGGCACTTTAGTGATGAGGCGTCTGGCACACACACTGGTGCGCACAACACAGCCATCCCGGTACAGCAGGCGGAGGTAGGAACAGCAGAGGGGCCGGGCGGTGGGAGGGTAGCCCAGCCCAAGCGAACATCTGCCACCCAGATGGATCCCAGGTTCCTGGAGTTACCACACCCACCCATAGATCCGATGCAACCACCGACCCGGAGACGAGCGAAGAGGGTGACGGCCGGCTTGCGGCGGCTGCAGTCGCAGGTGGAGGAGTCCACCCGCGTCCAGGTGCTGGGAGTGGTGCCGGTCATACGTGCTACCCAGGCCGACATCGCACTGATGGCGTCTGCGGTGGAGGCAATGGGTGCGACGGTGTCAGACATGGGGAACGGTTTGCGAGGCCTGGGGCTTTCCGTGCAGGCGGCGTCTGTGGCCCAGGACATGGCTGCCCTCTCACAGGAGGCCATGAGCCAGTGCCAGCGGCAGATGCAGAGGCGCTCAATGCCATAGCCCAGTCTCTGCAGGCCATGGCCCATTCTCTGCAGTCCATGGCCCAGTCTCAGCAGGCCATGGCCCAGTCTCTGCAGTCCATGGCCCAGTCTCAGCAGGCCATCGCTGAGGGCATCGGCGCCATTGGCCATGTGCGAGCTGGCGTCGCACAGTCACAGACAGGGTTTGCCAATCCCCTGAGCTCCATGGCTGCAAACCTGTAGACCCCTGTCGATACCAGCACGGGCCTCCAGGACTGGCAGCGCCAGATGTCGGGGTAGCGTCAGATGGCCAGTCCGTTCGCATCCCCCACCCATGTAGAGGCCTGGGGGCCATTGGGCACCCCGAGGGAGGAGGAGGTGCTGTGGTCCATCCCGGGTACCCCTGTAGGGGAGGTCCCGGAACACCGCGACACCTCAGACTCCCCCATCTTCCGTCCCAGGTGCATCGGGTGGGCAACGGGCAGGACAGGCTGGCAGCTCGCCATCCCAGTCGCCCGGGCCGCAGCCTGGCCCATCTAGGCCAGGGCGCCCCATGAAACGGGCGCCAAAGGGATCCCGTGTCAGAGGGCAGGAATCACAGGAGTCCACCTCCAGTTCTGCTGTACCGTCGGGGAACCACGTAGACATAGCCATAGGGTCCGTAAGGCCAAACAACTAGACACTGAGTAAGTTGGCACGGGTGCAGGGCACAGATGAGTTTTAGGGGCTAGGGCACGTGCATGAACTCCGTTCAGTATTAAAGTCAATGTTGCACATACAGAAGCTGCCTTTGTGCTCTGTCCAAAGTGTGCGGGGGTGTCATGTACGTTGAGCGCAAGTGTGTGTGTGAGAGGTGATCTTACCTCAGCCCCAGGTGAGTCTGCCCCCTCCTCCCTGGGCCGCCATCAACATCCCCCCGGGCAGAGGACGGGACCGTGCGCTGCAGTGTCACAGCCGCATGCAGGGATGGTCCGGGTGGATGGTGGTACTGTGGCCATGGGTCAGACATAGTCCAACGATGTGGAGCAAGGAGCTCATCGCAGGGCGGGTTGTCATCATCCTCCATGGCCTGCAATAGACACACGTCCACCGGCAACTGTGTGAGCCCGGCCGTTGTGCCGCAGGTGGATCGGCAATGGGGGGGTGGTGTGCATGTGGGTGGGGTGGGTGGGGTTGGGGAGGGGGGGTGAGGGTGCTGGGTGGGTGGATGGGTGGGGGGTGTTGGTGGTCGGCTGTTGCCATGGTGTGCGGTCTGTGGCCATACTACCCGATTCCCACGCCCATCTAGTCAGTGAAGCGGGCGACTATCAGCCTGTCCCGTGCCCGCTGGCCCAGCCGGTAACGGTGGACAGCCACCCGCCCGTGTCTAGCCCGTCTGCCCTGACCATTGCCCTCAACCTCCTCATCTGGGGAGGACTGGGCCTCTTCCTGCTGCTCCTCCACTCCGCCCTCCTCTGCCTGCGGCACATCGCCCCTCTGCTGGGCTATGTTGTGCAGGACGCAGCACACCACAATGATGCGGCCGACCCTATCTGACCGATACTGGAGGGCGCCCCCAGAGAGGTCCAGGCACCTGAAACACATCTTCAGCACGCCAAAGCACCGCTCTATCACTCCCCTTGTCGCTACATGGGCATCATTGTAGCGGTTCTCCGCCTCATTGCGTGGCCTCCGTACAGGCGTCATCAGCCACGATCGCAATGGGTAGCCCCTGTCACCCAGCAACCAGCCCCTCAGCCGGGGATGGCGTCCCTCGTACATGCCGGTGATGGATGACCGCGACAACATGTATGAGTAGTGTGCACTGCCCGGGTAACGGGCGCAGACGTGCAGTATCATCATGCGGTGGTCGCAGACCACCTGTATGTTCATCGAATAGGTCCCCTTCCTATTGGTGAACATGGCCCTGTTATCTGCAGGTGGCCGCACGGCGACGTGCATCCCATCAATCGCGCCCTGGACCATGGGGAACCCGGCCACGGCAGAGAAGCCCACGGCCCGGGCATCTTGGCAGGCCCGGTCCACAGGGAAGCGGATGTAGTGGTGCGCCATCGCATATAGGGCGTCTGTCACTGCCCGGATGCACCGGTGCACCGATGTCTGCGATATGCCGGACAGGTCCCCACTCGGTGCCTGGAATGACCCCGTTGCATAAAAGTTCTGGGCCACCGTAACCTTGACGGACACGGGGAGAGGGTGTCCCCCGCCAGTGCCACGCGGTGACAGGTGCACCAGCAGGTGGCAGATGTGTGCCACGGTCTCCCGCCTCATCCGGAGTCTCCTCCTGCATTCCCGGTCCGTGAGGTACTGGTATGACTACCGGGGCCGGTACACACGGGGCGCCCTCAGGTGCCTCCGTTGCCGTGGGGCTGCGACGTCCTCCTCCCCTCCTCGTCCTGTCGGTCAGGTGTCCCTCCAGCCTGGGCGGCTGCCGCCTGCCGCTCTGCGGCAGCCTGCGCCGCCTCTCTGGCACGCTCCTCCTCCTCCTCATCCAGGGCAACATGGACATTAGCGGCTGCCGCCACGGCGGCCAACATCGCTGGCTGATCGGAAAACATGACGGCCTGGTTTGTGGGGGCGGGGGGGGTGGTGGCGGGGGACGACATTTCATCATTGCCCATACCCCCTCCTCCCCCCAGCCAGGTGGCATGGACCGCATGGATCCAACTGTTGGAGGCTGGCACCTGGCCAGGTGGACCAACTCACTTGCCCTCGCAACCCCCCTCCCCGGCACAGACCCCCCCATCCTCCTCCCCGGCACGGACCCCCCCATCCCCCCTCCCCGGCCCTCCCTGGCATGGACCCCCCCATCCTCCTCCGCGGCATGGACCCCCCCATCCCCCCTCCCCGGCACGGACCCCCCCATCCCCCATCCCCCCTCCCCGGCCCTCCCCGGCATGGACCCCCCCATCCCCTCTCCCCGGCCCTCCCCGGCATGGACCCCCCCATCTCCCCTCCCCGGCCCTCCCACGCATGGACGCCCCCATCCCCCCAGCCCGGCCCTCCCCGGCACGGACCCCCCCATCCTCCTCCCTGGCACGGACCTCCCCATCCTCCTCCCCGGCACGGACCCCCCCATGACCCCTCCCCGACACGGACCCCCCCATCCCCCCTCCCCGGCCCTCCCCGGCACGGACCCCCCCAACCCCCCTCCCCGGCCCTCCCCGGCATGGACCCCCCCTCCCCGGCCCTCCCCGGCACGGACCCCCCCCCATCCTCCTCCCCGGCACGGACCCCCCATCCCCCCTCCCGGCACGGACTCCCCCATCCTCCTCCCCGGCACGGACCTCCCCATCCTCCTCCCCGGCACGGACCCCCCCATCCTCCTCCCCGGCACGGACCCACCCATCCCCCCTCCCCGGCACGGACCCCCCCATCCTCCTCCCCAGCACGGACCCCCCCATCCTCCTCCCCGGCACGGTCCCCCCCATCCCCCCTCCCCGGCACGGACTCCCCCATCCTCCTCCCCGGCACGGACCTCCCCATCCTCCTCCCCGGCACGGACCCCCCCATCCTCCTCCCCGGCACGGACCCACCCATCCCCCCTCCCCGGCACGGACCCCCCCATCCTCCTCCCCAGCACGGACCCCCCCATCCTCCTCCCCGGCACGGTCCCCCCCATCCCCCCTCCCCGGCACGGACCCCCCAATCCTCCTCCCCGGCACAGTAACCCCCAACCCCCCTCCCCGGCACGGACCCCCCCATCCTCCTCCCCGGAACGGATCCCCCCATCCTCCTCCTCGGCACTCACCCCCCCTCCCGGCACACCCCCAGAGCCCAGCCCACTCTAACCACCCCTCCCCGCTGCACACACACACACAAAACCCGAGACACACCTCTCCTCCACACATTCAGACTGCGGCCACGCCATCGCCCGCCCAGCGGCCAACCCCCCAGGCCATCACCCACCTCCACGCTGGTCGGCGTAAACCTTGAGCACAGGTTGACGCCGATTAAAAGGGGGTTTGATTTACGCCGACGTGACCCGTCATCACGTCGACGGGACGTCGGCCCATCCGGACGGGAGAATATCGGCAGGCCCAAAATCGACTGCCTTGCGCCCACCCGTGCCATTCTCCGAGGTCTGCGGCGCCATTGACGCCCCTCCGACTTTTCTCCCTTCGGAGACTTCGGCGGGGGCGGAATTCACTGCGGCCAACGGCCATTCTCCGGCCCGCTGGGGGGGTCGGAGAATGACGCCCCAGATCTCTCAGCTATACAACTAATCTCTCTCACGCCTAAACACCTTTTCCCAGAATCCCGGGAGTCACATGATATGTATATTACAGCTCCTTATCTCCTTCTGGTTTTGAGAAGTATTAACATCAAATTATTAACCCTTTGTCTTCTTTACTATATACATATTGTTACATTCCCCTGTCTTTGAAGATATTTGTATATTACTACAAACATATATACATGGCAAGCAATGTATGCTCTATACATATAAATGAATATTGTTATGTGTTAACAATTTTTAAACTTTTTACATTTCATAAATTGAGTCTGTCTGGCTTTCTTTTGATTCAAGTCGACCTTTTCGATCTTGTTTGTTCAGCAGCAGATGTGTCTGCTTTTTCCGGTGTGACGACATCTCGCTTTTGTGATGTCGAAGTTGTAGCAGTTGACTTGAGGAGCTCTGTTTTAAACTCAATATTTGGAAAAATCGTCTGAGTTGCTTTCACTTTTAGAATTTCTCTCCTATTTCTTCTCAGAATAAAACCTTCATTTGTCATCACGACATATGAGTGAGGAGCTGCCTGGCGAATCACACGTACAGTGCAGGACCATCCTCCATTGGGAATCTGTACCCTGACGGTATCACCTGGTTCTAGTTTTGTTAGTTCTTTAGCTGTCTGCTTGTTCTGCTTCATATTGTTGACAACATCTTCAGTATAAGGATCTGCTATTTCTAAGTATGGTAATGTACGTAGCTGTCGATTCATCAGCAATTGAGCTGGTGACAAACCTGTAGCTAATGGTATAGCCTTGTCGCTGAGTAGAGCTAAGAATGGATCTCTTCCTGAATCCAGTGATTGCTTTAGGAGTTTCTTCACAATGTGAACACCTTTTTCCAATTTTTCCATTCGATTGTGGGTGCAATGAGCTTGACGTAATATGTTTTAAATCATACTTCTGTGACAATTCTGTCCGATCACAGCTGTTGAAGCATGGATCATTGCAATCATGACAGTGCCTGGGATTCCATGCCGAGCAAACACTTCTTTGGTGGCTTTGATTACGGCTTGTGAATTAGAGTTGGGTAATCTTACCACCTTGGGGTAGTTTGAATCGTAATCGACGATCAGTAAATAATCTTTACCATGGAACTAGAATAAATCGATGCTAACCTTTGACCATGGAGTCTTTACAAGATCATGCATCGTCAATGTTTCTTTTTGTTGCTGTGACTGGTTGCGTTGACATGTTTCACACTCTGACATAAGGTTAATGATGTCTGCATTAATGTCTGGCCGGTAGACTGACTGTCGAGCTCTAAATTTGCACTTTTCGATTCCTAATTATCTCTCGTGAACCTTGGTTAGGATCGTGTGCCTTAGCTTAGTTGGAATCACTATGCGGTCTTGCCTAAGCAGGAATCCGTTGATGCTGTTTAGATCAGCTCGAATGTTCCTATAACTAGAACAATTTCCTTTATTGCTGACACCCCAGCGGGTCGGAGAATGGCCGTTGGCCGCCGTGAATCCCGCCCCCGCCGCCCGCCGAAGTCTCCGGTATCGGAGATTGGGCGGGGGCAGGAATCGGGCCGCGCCGGTTGGCGGGACCCCCCGCTCAATTCTCCGGCCCGGATGGGCCGAAGTCCTGCCCAGAAATTACCTGTCCCGCCGGCGTAAATTAAAGTTGGTATTTACCGGCGGGACCAGGCGGCATGGGCGGGCTCCGGGGACCTGGGGGGGGGTGGGGGGCGATCTGATCCCGGGGGGTGCCCCCACGGTGGCCTGGCCCGCGATCGGGGCCCACCGATCCGTGGGCGGGCCTGTGCCATGGGGGGCACTCTTTCCCTTCCGCCTCCGCCACGGCCTCCACCATGGAGGAGGCGGAAGTGACTCTCCCCACTGCGCATGCGCGGGAAACCTTCAGCGGCCGCTGACGCTCCCGCGCATGCGCCGCCCTGAATGTCATTTCCGCGCCAGCTGGCGGGGCAACAAACGCCATTTCCGCCAGCTGGCGGGGCGGAAATCCCTCCGGCGTCGGCCTAGCCCCTCAATGTCGGGGCTAGGCCGCCAAAGATGCGGAGCATTCTGTACCTTTGGGGCGGCGCGATGCCCGTCTGATTGGCGCCCTTTTGGGCGCCAGTCGGTGGACATCGCGCTGTTGGGGGAGAATTTCGCCCCTGGTCTGTTTCACCTGAGTTCGTTTTGGTTTGTCGATGCTCCCCATCTGGAGCCCCTTCTGGTTCACCTGAATCAGCTTTGGTTTCTTGATACTCTCCGTCCGGAGTCACTGCAGGTTCACTTGAGTCAGCCGAGATTTCTTGATGCTCCCTGTCCGGAGTCTTTTCAGGTTCACTTGAATCTTCTGAAGTTTCGTGATACTCCCCGTCCGGAGTCAAAACATTCAGGAATGCATTTGCTTGCAGAGAGGCTCGAGCGAGTGAGGTTTGAAGTAACATGGTGTCACTGGAGTCACCAGTAGTCTCACTGTGATTTTCGAGTGCCTCTGTACATTCTAGCTGAGGTCTGTCACGTTGCACATCTGGTATGGGAAGTGGGATGCCGTCGTCACTTGTCTCACATACAGTGGGTAGAGCCTCAGTGTCTTCTTGTCGTTCGCTTGAGCTGGGTAGACCGTCAGAGTCTTCTTCTGGTGGCTCAAATAATCTGGGTGGACCGTCATAGTCTGCTTGTTGTACACTTGAGCGTGGTAGACTGTCAGATTCTTCTTCTTGTTCACTGGAGCGTGGTAGGCTGTCATAGTCTTTCTGTTGTTCACTTGAGCGTGGCAGACTTGCATTGTCTGCTGCTTGTTGCTCAGAGGAGGTTGCTAGACCCTCATGGTCTTGTTCATGCAAGGACTGCGCTTTGGAGTCTTGCATTGCTTGTATCGTGGAGGCTGTCCACAAGCTCGCTGTGGAGGCTTGTGTCACTCCCTCTGTGGAGTCTTGCAGCGCTTCATGTGTGGAATCGTGCATTGGTCTCTCTGTGGAAACTGTCATCACATCTTGTTCATGCAAGGGCTGCGCTCTGGAGTTTTGCATTGCTTCTATTGTGGAGGCTGGGACCCTTTGTGGTGCGTGGACCACTCTGTGTGTGGAGTCAGGGACCCTTCGTGGTGCGTGGACCACTCTCTGTTTGGCAGCAGGCTGCTCTCCGTGGGCTTGTACCGCTCTCTGCCTCTTGGTGTCAGGCCGCAGCATAATCCTGCACTCACGAGTCGGGATGTCATATCTGCTGGGCTGAAGATCCTCAAATCCGAAGAACTCGTTGTCGGCGTCGTCAATGTGCAACACGTCTAGTTGCGGTTCGGATTTGGTACTGGGGTAGCCTCCCAAGGTGAAAGCTTCATCTGAGTCGTTGTCTTCCAAGACCATATCATCACGTTTTGAGCCGGAGCTGGCATTGGGCTCGTGATGTCCAAAGAAGAATTCAAGGTCTGAGTCATAGTCTTCAAGGACTGTATCATCTCTTTGGGCGGTGCTAACTGCTTGTTGCAGGGTTCTGCGGAGGTTACTTTCAATTACTGGTCGAATTTCAGGCATTGTGCTGTCGTTCCAGGTGAAAGAATCTGGTTTTGAGGCTTCAAATTGTCTTTTTTGTGACTTGGGACATTTCCCCTTTAAGTGGGCGTGGTCCGGGGCCTCTGACGTCATGACGCGTGAGACGTAGTGCCTAGGAAGCGATTGCGCATGCGCAGATCACTGTTCCTTTACTTGGGGCCTTGTTCTCCATTGCGCATGCGCGGCTTCTAACGCATGCTCAAACGGACCTTCCCGTTCTGTGTGCTCTTTGCGCAACTGCGCACGTGCAGCACCTTTTCCAAGATGGCTGCAATTCAAAACTGCCGTTTGTTGCTGCAAGCCTACCTTGCGGTGAGTTTTGGTGCCTCGTTTACCTTTGTTCCTTGTATGTTCCTCGCAGAATTCTTTGAATTTGTCCGAACTGCCTGGAAATCGCTCTTGTTTTGCCCCTTTGAGTATTTAAAGGTCTGGAAGATTTCAGCTGCTTCTGGACCCGCGATGGTAAGTAGAAGCTTTATTTTCTCTGCATCCCCCACGCCATCTATGTCGGACGCTACCAGGTAAATCTCGAATCTATGCCTGAACCAATGCCAGTTTTCACTGAGATTGCCTTGGTACCTGATCGGAATCTCGAACATCATCTTGCCTGGCTGTTGTTGCTGGTTGTCACTGTTTTGTTGAGTTGAGCAATATGGATTTAAACAGTTACTCAATGGTGCCATGTTTTCTTCTGCTCTTGTCGTAGCATAAGCTGCTTCCTTGATGTGCACTCTGACAAAGGAAGGTTCAGACTTGGAGATAGCTTTAACACGTTTATTACTGTTAACGATTCTCCTACTTGGATTCGACTCTACTGTTAATCCTGCTATAGCTACTCAGACTGATGAACCAGTCTGCTACAATCCACGTGGTGGGTGTGATGTTCAATCAACCCTGTGTCTGTACTCACTGAGTGTCTCCACTGGAAAGAGACTGAGCATGTGTGCTGTGTCCTTATATATGGGTTGGTGTAATGCCCTCCTGTGGTAGTGTCACCTCTGTGTGTATCGTGACTGCCCATTGGTCGTGTCCTATCTGACTGACCTATTGGTTGACTGTCTGTGTGTCATGTCTCTGGTGTTCCCTCTAGTGTCTAGCTCGGTTTAGTGTATGTACATTAACCCTTTGTGTACTTACAGTGATGTATATCACCACACCCATCAGAAGATTTCTGATGGTAGATTGAAGTAGCACAGTATGCCACCCTTACCTGCATCGGTTGATATGTTCATTTCACTCATTGGATTGAAGAATGATTGTACTGGTGCAGTTGTAAGTGCTGTCTTCAAATTAGACCGTGTTCTTCCGTCCATGTGAACAGAACGTTCTTTTTTATCAGCTGTCTTAAAGTTGTTGTTCTTGAGCATACGTTTGAAATAAACTTTCCAAGGAAGTTTACGACACCTCGCAGTCTGAGAACCGCTTTTTTGTCCTTAGGCAAAGACATCTTGTTAATTGCTGCACCTTTCTCGGTGTCTGGCTGCACACCTTGTGCGGAAATCTGGTCATCCAAAAGTATGAGTTTGGATATACCATTTGGCATTTGGCCCGATTTTGCTTCAAACCAAACTTGTCTCTCCGTTGCATTACTTGAAGAAGTCTTGCTTTTGTGTTCTTGCTGAGTTGCTGGCCATATAACTATATCGTCAACGTGGTCTCTGATACCTTCAATACCTTCAATCATTTGCTCCATTGCACGATGGAATATCTCTGAGGTTGATAAATTATGCCAAAGGACATTTGGTTAAAACAATATCAACCATAGGGGTATTGAATGTGCATAACTTTCTGCTGGTTTCATCCAGTTTCAGTTGCCAGAACCTTCTAGAGACATCTAATTTCAAAAAAATCTTGTTGTGTGCCATTTCACTTGTGTTCTCTTCACATTTTGGGATAGGGTAATATTCCCTTTTTATAATCTGATTGAGGTCATTTGATTAATGCAGATTCTGAAATCTCCATTCGTTTTTTGGCGCATGCCATTGAACTAATTCAGTCAGTGGGCTCTATCACTTTTGTGATGATTCTTAGCTGCTACATGCGGTTAAATTCCTGTTTGAGGCATTCGCTCAAGGGAGCAGGTACCCTCCTCGGTGGGTGAATAACTGGTTTGTTTCTACAATGCCGACAAAAAAAGTGTCTTATAAGTCGTACACATGTAGAACAATGTCAGGTTTGATCGCTCTAATCGGACATTTATTTGCATTAACTAATTGTACAGTTCTGTCTTTGTGAGCTAAACTTCATTTTTTGTACTGTGGCGATGTTGTTCCCTTTCGGCACTGCACAGCAAAATTATTCTGTCTGTGACACTTCGTGCATACATTCCCGAAGGCTGGACATTTTTTCACTGTGTGGGCTTGGTCACACCGTTTGCATGTCATGACACTGGTTGCGTCATGTGCAAAATGGCCACTGTGAGTACTGCTGTTTTTTCTAGTGCGCCAAGCATCAATGGCGTCAGCCATGTTGTTCGTTTTTGCTCCACGTTTGCGAACCAACATTTCAGAGTATTGATTCTGTTATGGGTCTGGGTTTACAGAACCCTAAAGTGTTTCATGGAGTTGAACCGACCCACAACTTTTAATAGGTTGTGGTGTGGAAAGCACACGGCATACTCTCCAGGTGTGATACAGCAATTATGGACAAATGGTTTTTAAAACAAAACAATGTTTATTCTATGAACTCAATTTAACCTTTAAAAAACAAACATTGAATATCTTAACACCCATTACTTCAAAGATAACCCCAAAAGACTACAACACTAAATAATTCTTCAAACTGTTCCTTTAAACATCCAAAAGACTTCAACCTTCAAAAACAGACATGAGGTTACATTCAATATATTTATAGTCTTTGGATTTGCAGACATCAACAGAGCAGCTCTGTTTCTTCCTGCCGCTCTCAGCAAGCTCTGTGTTTCCTTCCTGCAGCTCTCAGCAAAACACACAGACACTCCCAGCTTTCTCCTCAAACTGAAACCAAAAGCAGAAGTGAGCTCAGCTCAGCTCCTACCACCCTCTGACATCACTTCAGTAATATGATCAGCTCCATTTCTTAAAGGTACATTGCTTAAACATCCATTTCTTAAAGGTACTCTCACATGACACCTCCCCCCAAGAAAAATAAATAAACCATCAACTTCAAGATGGTTTCATTTTTCACCTTTGCACCATCAATTAAGAAATGCACACAGTAAAAACACTTTACAGGTTCAAAAAAAACAACACACACAAACAGGTATAATAATATAGTCCATTTTGTTTTTGTTCTTTTTCCTCCAACCAAAATCCTTCCGTTCATCACATTCGTGACAAAGCATCGGCTATCACGTTTTCCCGTACTGCCACATGTACTATTTTTAAATGAAATGGCTGTAACAATAAACTCCAGCGAAACAGCCTCACATTGTTATTCCGGAATCGCTCCAAAAACGTCAACGGATTATGATCAGTATATATAATGGTGTGAGATGGATTGCTGGTCACAGAAATGTGAAAATGTTGCAAAGCCAGCACCAAACTCAAAGTCTCCTTCTCGTCAAACCTTGGCAATGCATGGACATATTTAAATAGATTCCCACCAAGCCTTCGACTTTGACGCCCTTTCTCACTATCCTCATCACTATCATCCAACTGTACATTTGCCAATTTTAACTGACTGTCATGTTTCATGGCCATTTTCTGAAGTTCAAACTTTCTCTCTTTATTTTTCCCTGATCTGTATCTCCTTTTCTTTTCCTTTTTGTTCTGCTAAGGCTATTCTTTCTTTTCTCCTTTCTTCTCTCTCCTTTTCTTTTTCCTATCTCTTTCATTCTTTTTCCTCTCTCTCTCTTTCTTTTTCCGCTCTCTCTCTTTCTTTTTCCTCTCTCTCTCTTTCGTATTCAAGCTGCTTTAAGTCTTTCTCATGTTCTATTTGTTTAATTTGTAACTGAATTTTTGCCGTTTCCAATGAATCAAACGGTATCTCAGGCAACTTTAAATGCTTAACCACCGCCATAATTACCTCATCTTTTCGCATTTTGTCAGGTAATGTTTACTGCAATGTTTTTGCCAAATCTAACAGCCTGCTTTTCGTCTCTGTCCGTGAGGTACTGCGTGTGACCGTCTCCACCCCCAAAAACTTCTGGGCCTCTGAAAGAGCCATTGTCCACAACACACCCCCCACTTAAACTAAAATACCACACCTGAAAAGCTACCACAATATGCTCACCCCTCACTGTCTTTAAGTTCACTAAGCCAATCCAATAGATAGACTTTTATCCCCCTCGAGCCCTCAATTGTTATGGGGCCAGGTTTACAGAACCCCAAAGTGTTTCATGGAGTTCAACCGACCCACAACTTTTAATAGATTGTGTTGTGGAAAGCACACAACGTACTCGCCAGGTGTGGTACAGCAATTATGGACAAATGGTTTTTAAAACAAAACAATGTTTATTCTATGAACTCAATTTAACCTTTAAAAAACAAACATTGAATATCTTAACACCCATTACTTCAAAGATAACCCCAAGGGCAGCATGGCAGCATTGTGGATAGCACAATTGCTTCACTGTTCCAGGGTCCGAGGTTTGATTCCGGCTTGGTTCACTGTCTGTGCGGAGTCTGCACATCCTCCCCGTGTCTGCGTGGGTTTCCTCCGGGTGCTCCGGTTTCCTCCCACAGTCTAAAGATGTGCAGGTTAGGTGGATTTGCCATGATAAATTGGCCTTCGTGTCCAAAATTGCCCTTAGTGTTGGGTGGGGTTACTGGGTTACGGGGATAGGGTGGAGGTGTTGACCTTGGGTCGGGTGCTTTTTCCAAGAGGCGGCGCAGACACGATGGGCTGAATGGCCTCCTGCTGCACTGTAAATTCTATGATAATCTATGAAAAGACTACAACACTAAATAATCCTTCAAACTGTTCCTTTAAACATCCAAAAGACTTCAACCTTCAAAAACAGACATGAGGATACATTCAATATAATTATAGTCTTTGGATTTGCAGACATCAACAGACCAGCTCTGTTTCTTCCTGCAGCTCTCAGCAAAACACACAGACACTCCCAGCTTTCTCCTCAAACTGAAACCAAAAGCAGAAGTGAGCTCAGCTCAGCTCCTACCACCCTCTGACATCACTTCAGTAATATGATCAGCTCCATTTCTTAAAGGTACATTGCTTAAACATCCATTTCTTAAAGGTACTCTCACATGACTGTTCACTCGCACGACACGTACTGATAGCTTCTTCTAGTGTTAATTTCTGCTGCTGAGCAATCATTCGTTCAGCTTTTCATTATTTCTCCCGAATATAATCTGATCATGCAGAAGGGAGCCTAATAATAGTGAAAAATTGCAGGTCTGGACTTTGAGCCTGAGATCTGTTACGAAACAGTCAAATGATTCACCTGCCTTTTGGTATATATAACACTCAAATGTTTCATTAATCTGCAGCTCACAGTGTTGGTCGAACGTCTCTTTAACTGTGTTATATTTCTTTTTATCAACTGCATTCTCAAAGTGGAATGATTTATACAATTCTAATGCTTGAGGTCCAGCCACTGTTAAGAACCGAGCAATCTTTCACTGATCACCGGCCGCTTCGAGGTCTGAGGCTGAGAGGTACAGTTCAAACTGTTGTTTGAAATTCTGCCAGTTTATATCTACTTTACCGATGTCCTGGACTGCTTTCGAGTCTGCAAACCCTCCATGAGTCTTCGACTGGGCTCTTCTTTGATGCGACTGGCTTCCACGATGTCATTGCGATCGGAGTCTGGCTGAGAATTTTTTTCGCCGATTTTTCCTTCTCTCCCTCTAAACCTTCTTCTACTACCTTGGAACCCCACACCTGGTACCATGTGATGTTCTCAGTTTTGTCTATTGGGATGTCTTAAGTACTTAGTATTGAACAAAGAACATCAAGCTAAAGTAAATGAACAAAGCTAATTTATTTACACTACTTAAATAGGGCATCACGGTAGCACAGTGGGTAGCACTGTTGCTTGACAGCTTCAGGGTCCGAGGTTCGATTCCCGGCTTGGGTTACTGTCTTTGTGGAATCAGCACGTCCCTCACATCCATACAGTGTGGAGTGTGGTCGGAGATTACAATTGCAGAGTATTCCACTCTTACTACTCCTGACAGTACGGATTTCCCCACTACAAAGCCATCAATCCAGGTATACACATTGTGTACCTGGGAGAAGAAGGAGAACTCCTTCTCCACTGTGTGGTGAACCTCCAAGGGTCCACTGCTCCCATCTGTTTCATGAAAGTGTCTAGCTCGTTTGCTATGTTTGATGTTTTCCTCTTTTTGGGGTTCGATCTGTCTGTCCGTGGGTCCTGAATGCAGTTAAAGTCCTCCCCCCGCCCCATGATGTGATGATGTGTCTCTATGTCAAGGATTTTGCCATGGTCTTCTTTCTGAATTCCCCATTATCCCAGTTGGGAATGTACAAATTGACGAGAACCACTCGTATCCCTTCCAGGACATTGCTGACCATGATGTACCGTCCTCCTGCCTGTAACTATTTTTGTCGCTGTAAACACCATCCTCTTATTAAGTAGTATGTCTACCCCACTAGCGCTCATCCCATAGCATGCATGGTATGTCTGCCCCACCCAGCCCTTTCTTACCCGCAGCCAGTCCTTTTCCCTCAGGTGTGTCTCTTAGAGGAAGACTATGTCGGCTATCATACTTTTCAGGTAGGCGAAGATTCTGGATCTTTTCACTGCGCCGTTAAGTCCCCTGACAGTCCAGGTGCCCATTCTGATCGGGGGTTTCTGTCCTACCCCTTCTGCAGGATCAATCATACCCACCCTGTGGATATGTCCCTGCACTCCAGGGATTCCTCCTGTCAGGGGACCATCCAAAATGTCAGCGTACTCACCATGAGGCTGGGCCACTGTGCTCTGGGGTTTCCCTTTGCCCAGGGGCCACCCAACATGGCCACCAACTGTGTGTATGCCAGGTGGGTAAGCTCTTGCACTCTGGGGTTTCCCTTTGTTCGTGCCTGTTTGCGGTGCCTTTGTGTTCTTTTTTGCCATGTGCAATCTGTCGTAACCAGCCTAGAGCCTTTCCCCCATCCTTGTCCCTTTGTTCCCCCATTGGATCTGTTTCTTTCCCCCCTCCCCTCTCCCCCACCTTATCCCTATTATTGTCCCCCCTTGTTCTCTCCAGCCCACTGTTTACCCTCCAAACTACCGCCCCCCCCCCCTTGTTGATGTTCATCCCCCCTGTCGCCATGCACTATCTCCTCAGCGGGAGATGTGCCGCAGCTCCCACCCTCACTTGTACCTCCCGGCACTAGCTTTCCCGCAAGTGTGGTGTGCCCCTTCAGGGGTTGGTCTAAGCCTTTCCTTCGCCCACTACCTGTCTTCCCCCTCTTCCTCACCCCCCTCTGCGCCCTAATACTCACGCCCCCACCTATGTGAGCCTCAGTTCCCACATTCAAATCAAGGGGATACAGTCCCTAGAAAATCACATTTTAAAGTCCGCTTCATCTCTAGCTTTGCTGCTGTCTTCTCAGCCCCTGTTTATCGTCAAAGTCATCTGCAGGTGCAGTGGAATAGTGTTTCACCTTCCGGCCCTGGAAGGTGACCCATACTTTGGCTGGGAACAGCATTCCGAACTTCACCACATTTTTGTACAGGGCTGCCTTTGCTCTATGAAAGTCCCCCTGTCACTTGGCCAGGTCTGCCCCAATGGCCTGAGAGATCCTGATCAGGTGCCCTTCCCATTTGCATGACTTTGTCTTCCTGACCCAGTTTAGGATTCTTTCCCGGTCTTGGTACCTGGACTTTGGCCGGAGTGAGCTGTGGGACCTATCTATTTCAGGCGGCTTGGAGAAGCTGTCTCTTGCTACCAGATTTCCCAACACCTTGGCCACGTATTCCGTGGGGTTCCTGTCCTCGGTTCCCACTATCCACAGGTTCTGGTGCCTCGACTGATTCCCCTGGTCCTCGATTTTCCCTTTTAGGGTCCCCAGTGCTGCCAATAAACTTGCCACCTCCAATTCCAGTGTGGCAATCCAGTAATTCTGGTCCGTTGAGGCCTTCTCCAGTTCCTTTATGGTATTCCCCAGGCCTCCACCTTGTACCCAGGGCCACCTGCATGGCAATCAGTGCCTGCGTCACTGTCACCTTGACCTCATATCGGCCGTGATGGCCTCTTTGAATTCTTGTAATTCCTTTGTGAGGAACTCCCTCCACTGGCCCACCGGCGAGGGGAGCTCCGTGCGTGACCTGGTGGTGCCTCTCTGTCGGGTGTGGTTGGGGCCTTGGTGTCTTATGCATTCGCTTTTGTTGCCTCTTTTTGGACCTTGGAGCTGCTGCTGCTTGGCCTTGCTAGTTCTACTGTTGTTGGAAGAGGGTGAGGAGATATTGTTTCCCGATTCTGGTGGTTATTTTTGGTTAAACATGGCTAAATCCAAATTCTCAGGAGAGCCACCTTGCGTATGTCCACTTTGCATATCCCCATCACCAGAAGTCATAAAATTCAGGGTGATTTAATACAAAGTTGAAAGAATCGCCTAGCTTATGCTGGAGGGACAATCTCCAGGAAAAGCCCTCATAATTAAAGGCAATTCTGGAGTTAAATATGCAAGGCTGGAAAAGATAAAAAACAGAAGTAAATCTTTGGGAGCTGCTAATTATTTTGGACTGGTTCTGGGAGAATAGAATGACGACGAAAGGGGTAGTATAAAGTTCAGAGCTAAGTGGTTTCACTTCCTCTTATTCACAACAGAAAGCACTTAGCTGTTTTTGATGTGGTGAGTAGCTGTGAATCACAGCTTGAATGTTTATAAACATTGTGGTTCACATCAAAGCAGGGTAATGTAGAGGCATTCAAGCGTGAAGGGAAAATAGATAAATAATCTGTCTCTGGACTAATAAATCTGTTAATCTCTGGCTAGTGCATTGTGTTGCCATGTGAAATTGAATGGGAGCTTTGCATTTCAAAGGCTGGGAGGGGATTTGAAGCCTTTTCAAGTGTACTTTGTTTTTGAAGAAGCCTCTGACACTGCTGCTGCTTTGAACACTTTTGGCTGAGGTAGCAGATGTTAGGGATGGGTAATTGAAAATGCAGTGATTTGTCACTGTTCAGTCTGGACTGCTCTTCAGCTTTCAGGCAGGGGTGACTGATATGCGTCTTTAATGGGGGTCTCTGATGGGGGTCTGATGCATGCGTGCTGTGGGGGTAACCTTTTATTCCTGTGGTGGGGGGAGGACACCACTATCTGTCAGCAAGAGGGGGCAGGATTTGCATTGTGAGGGGGCTTCATAATACACGGGGTGGGGGGGGGTGGTGGTAGTGAATGGGGATTCCAGCCCATTCATTATATTGAAATCAATACAAATCACTGATTTGCATCCTCCTACCGGCATGGGGTGTTGTGGGGGGGGGGTAACATGCTGAGGTCGCCGGTGGGGATCGGAACATTTCAACCTGGTTTTCGAGGATGCTCCATTCTCCACCTGGTCAGTAATACTGATCGTGGGATCCACCCCATAATGTTTGATTTGTAAATGGTTTTAAGTGGAAACTTGGGTGAGAAAAATCAGTTTTTAGAATGGTTGTAATTTGTGGCTTGGTACCAGAATCGTCAATTGTGCCCAAAGTGCAAACTCCACTTCCGGGGTTTTAACAGGGGATTAGTTCCAATCAATTAGGTTGGAGGACAATCTGACAATTTTCACAATGTTAAAGGACAACATTGCAATCCATCCGACCCAGTCAAATGTTCTTTGTTCCTGCTATCAATTACATGTGGATTTGAAAAAGATAACTTTTAAGATGATATGGGGCGGGATTCTCCAACCCCCCCCCCCCCGCCAGGTCGGAAAACCCCCGAGGGGCGGCGCGAATCCCGCCCCGCCGCACCACCGCCCCGCCGCCGGCTGCCGTATACTCCGGTGCTGTTTTTCGGGCGGGGTTCATGCCACGCCGGTCGGGGGCCATTGCCCCCCCGGCAATTCTCCGGGCCCCGATGGGCCGAGCGGCCGTCCGTTTTTGGCCAGTCCCGTTGGCGTGTGTTACGTATGGTCGCACACAGCGGGACCTGGCAGGTACGTCAGCTGGGGCGGTCCTCGGGGGGGGGGCATGGGGGATCTGACCCCGGGGGGGGGGGCCAAGGTGGCCTGGCCCGCGATTGGGGCCCACCGATCTGCCCGCAGGCCTGTGCAGTGGGGGCACTCCTTTCTTTCGCACTGGCCCCTGTAGGGCTCCGCCATGGCCGGTGCGGAGAAGAGAACCCCCCGAGCATGCACCAAAACACGCCGGCGGCCCTGCACATGCGCGAGATCACGCCGGCCCTTTGGCACGTGAGCTGGAGCGGTGCCAACCCCTCCGGCGTCCAACTATCCCCCGAGACTAGTGAGAATTCCTCACCGTGGGGGCCAGTTGATGCCAGAGTCATTGGCGCCGGTTTTCCCACCGGCGTGGGGAGACTCCCGGCCAAGGTTTCTGAGAGTTGCAGCTTTGTTTGAATTTATTTAGTATTCATTAACTCAAAGAGGTTCTGTATAAGGAACTAAATTTGTAAATCACAGATTAAAAGATTTTCCTCAGTGGTACATGTCTCGCCCATGTCTTATGAGAAAGAGAAAAAGTTTATTTTCTTCGAGACTGAGTGAGGCACCTTTTTTTAAAGTAAGAATTTGTTCTGCTGTGAATTAATTAAGTGGTTTTAAATGAACATTCTTGTCACTCCACTTAGCAGAATTGCCATAGTTGAGATCGTCATGGTGATGAATCATACTCGATTTTTAAATTTACAATCAGAATCCCACATTTAAAATTTAGCCAGTACTGTGTTGCTTTACAATATTATTCTTTTGTGTAAATTCAATGTCCTTCTGCTCTGCAAATTTTAACATTATTTTTAGTCATTTTCAGCCAATAATCCTAAATAACAAAATCATAAAGTGCTTTCTTATTGTATCCAAAATAGCATTGTAAAGTCGCAACCACTAATGTAAAATTATATTATGTAGAAAAATGTAATTTATGTACCTGTGGCCGATATTCCTCTTTAATATGCAGAAATTGAGACAAAAGTTTTCATCATCCACATTATAGCAATTAACATTTTTAAAATATTGACTGACCCATATCTCTCCAAAAGAAACTTTAAAAAAACAAATTAATTCAATTTGCCCTCAATCCGGACAATCAACCTATTTCCCTTAGGCTGCCAATGGCACTCAGGATAGGACAGATCTGACAGTGAATCAGTTGTGTATTGTAAACATAGATAATATGGGTCAAATCCAGAATGTAAAGGAAGTCAGATTGGTTTCAGAAGTGACTGAGAATATTAAACCGCTGATATCAATAGAAAATCTCAATTTGTAACAATTGGTGGCAGCTTTCTGGGACACTGTTACATCGGTGACAAAGACAAATTGAAATTTAACTGAGGCTGCAGATAAGTTTTGATTTATTATTGTTCATGATCAAAGTGTGAGGTTAGTGTGTGTTCTGATCCTCAAAGTGCTTAGTCTGTATTTAAATAATTTCCAGCAACACGCTTTAACGAATTTAAAAATAAAGAAGATAATTTTGTAATTACAATCTTGCCCCAGAGGTTTCATCACAACATCTTACACATTCTATCACACACATGAAGAATAGATACAGATGAGGAAAAATGTACAATTACAAGTTGAAATGATTTCAGTCTCCTTCATAAAAAGCCTAAAGTTTCCTAATTGAATTGATATTGTAGCTGAAGTAGAAGTCAGGTAAAAGCTGAGGATTATCAGTAAACTATGGACACTCTTGGTGCTGAATTGTCAGGAGATCAGCTCTCACATGAACTTATAGTTTGAATAGGTGGTGGGGGAGATTCCTTCTCCCTCTTTCAAGACATGGCTGGCTTACCTTGGTTGCAAGGCCTTGCAGTAGGTTTGATGCCTTTTCAGGTGGAATTTCTCACAGTATTTCTTTGAGCCTGGATAGTTTTGCTGTAAAATTTTAAAAACATGTGACTTATGTGACTTTTGGGCAGCACAATGGTTAGTGTTGTGTTATGTACTCTGGGATAACACAGGCTGCAACTGGATGCAGCTTTAACCAAAAGATACTCCAGACCTTGAAGTTAGTTCAATCTGATTTATTGAACCAGTAACACAGTTAGCACAATTCTCTATGAGTTCGACTCTCGACTTTGCTAACCTAAGTGTGGTTACTCTGTCTGACTGAACCAGACTAGCTCTTAGCCATGTGCTGGAGGTGTGATACTGTAAATACACCCTGACTCACTCTGTAGATCTTCATCAGTGGAAAGAGGCGGAGTGTGAGTGCCTCGTGCCTTTTATAGTGAGATACCACCCTTGAGTGTCCTGCCTGCTCATTGGTCATGTCCTGTTCTCTGTGTTCATTAACTGCCTGTCTGTATATCATTATCTGCATGTCTGCATATTATGACATCTCCCCTTTCTTTTTGTGTTTTGATGGCATATGGGAACGTACTTACATGTGTTGGCATATATTAACATATTTACAAGCAGTGGCATATGTGAACGTATTTACATGTGAAGACAGCTGTCTAATGTGAGACATATCGAAAAAGATAGGCACTGAAATGGTGGAACTAGCAATAGAAGGAGAAAGATTAGAACACTTCAATTAAAATGGTGAGAGTTTCAGTTGAGAATTAACGGTTCAGCCGGAGAAAGGGCAGAAAATGTAGACAGGACCAATGAAGCTAGTAGTTAGAGCTGGTGAAATTATTGCAGATTGTCATAGTCTTGTACTGACAAGGAAACCCACGTAACTGAGTCAGGTTCCAAATTTGGTCATTTTATTCTGACATTTGAATGACAAACATAGGAACATACAAAATAGGAGCAGAGGTTAGCCATTTGGCCCTTCAAGCCTGCTCCACCATTCAATCTGTTTGTGTTTCCATTCCCCTTTTCCATCCAGCTCCAACAACGTTTTATTCCCTTGCCTAACTAAAATTGTTAGCCTGTCACCTCGAGTGGGGCAAAACACTAACAGCTGACTCACCATGTCATGGAGTATTTTTGTGTCAACACTGTTATTACTATGGATTATTTTATTGTAAAGAATGCTATTGTGAAGAATTACGATTTAACACAAATAGCATAAAGCCATTAATTTATGAATGCAGGAAAGAAGTGATAAAGAAGCAGTTATCCAGCTCAAAGGCACAATCCAGTGCAATATTATGAAGCAGCTAGATACACATGCTGATTATTTACTGGGCATTGAGTGCCCAGGTGAGCCATCAGATGTTGACACTGTCCAATGGACTGATTGTATAAGCCACCTGTTCATACATCATGGGTGAGGCTGTAAGCCAAGCAGAAGTCAGAGATATGAAGCTCATAGGTCAGATGTTCTAAATGTTGTGTCTGGCGGTTAACATAGTGAACCACTGCTGGTCTCTTCTAGTCCTGTGACGAAAGCAGGAGGCCATGTGAATTTGAGAGATATAAAAGATGGGCAGTTATACAGCTGGTATGGTAGGTTGACTTCTTATATTCATCAAGTCAATGCTGAATTGTGATGTCGCCAGGGGCTGGGGATTGCGATAGGTGGGTTGAAGCTCTCTCAGTTCAATAACTCACAGTTGCTCAAATACAATATAAAGGTGAATTTTTATTTACAGGTCTTCAGACACTCACCAAAACAGAAAAAAGGAAATAAAAATGTAGCTCTTCTTTGAGCCAAATTTTACACGTAGTTATGCACACAGCAAGTCCTTCCACTCTCCAAGGCAGCCTCCATACTTTATACACAGTTCTGCACACAGCAAGTGGGCTTCTCCTCTCAGCAGAACTTAGTACTCTGCTTACATAGCCAGTTCGGAGTGGAAGGATGATCTTTGTTCCACCGATTCCTTATCAGCTTGCTATGTGACTTCCTGTGACCATTTTGGTAGGGAAAGCTCTTGTTCAGAGACTAGAGGAAAGTAATTGTTTTCGAGCACATCGCCTCTGGTGACACCACAATATTTGCATTCATACTGTAACAGCTATATAACTTCTCATCTTTTATATCTCTCAAATTCACATGGTCTCCTGATTTGGTCACAGGACCACATGAGAACAGCAGCGTTTCACTATGTAGATTTTCAGGATTGCAAGATACGGTTCATAAATTTATTTGCTTAGCTGCCAGGAGGTTATAGACCAGAATCCCTTGGAAGGTGGATCAGTGAGACATAACAGAGGACAGGCCTTATTGGTCTATTGCAAGTTGCTGACTGTGAAGTACCATCTCAAGGTAGATTTCCAAATTGCGTTAAAAATAACTCAGACTTCCAAACATTCTTTGTGGAAAAATGTTCTAAACTTCAATGATCTAACCTTCCCAAAGTGACAAAATAACATTAAGCCTAACTTCAAGATTAAGTATAAAAAGACAATCAAAGATAATACTTTCCCCACAGAATATAATTGTTTTTCAGTTTTTAGTCTTAACTGCATTTATCTTTCAGAAAGGCATCGAGTACATTGAATGTCTGTATTAAAAAACACTTTTAAAAAATTAACTGACACTTACTGGACTACGACCCCCTGCAACCTAACCCCTGCCTACCTATCCCCCAATCCTAACCACCAACCTAATAAACCTACTTTCACACTGTAGTGATATCATGATTGTGTTGTAATTCACTGACTGGCCACCTGGGGACCCATTAGTATATAAATGAATGTTAGACTCAGGTGACCTCAGACTGACTAGAGAGCTTGGAGAGGGGTTGCTTGTGCATGATCATACTGTTATTCACCTGTTGTTTTGTATATATTTGACCCTCAGTTAATGTTACTAAATAGTTTATAGCTTTAGCTACAAGTGTTCTTGTAATATTAATCAGGCCATCCAACAATAACATTACATGCTACCAGGGCTGGATAGTAACCTGCCACGAGGTCCACAGAGATTTGAAGATTTTGCAGACTGCAAGAATTAACAACATGGAGGCGTTGAAGCCACCAATGAGTCTCAGGTTTCATGGTAACGGTGGACAGCAACAGACGTGTGTTTAAACAGCAACTTAATCTGCGGCAAATTTCGGAGATCAATCAGATTTGCGTAAGGTAGCGATGCTCCTAACAGCGGCAGAGCCCAAAGCAATTGCTGTGTTTAATATGTTTAACTTTGCAAACAATGAAGATAGTAAAAAGTTTAATGAAATAATTTGAAGATTTGATGCACATTGCACACCCAGAAATAAATAAATTTATGAACGCAATGTTTAGTATGAACGTGAACGTATGTTTAGATCATGTTTACAGAAGACCGAAGAGTCAATAGATCATTTCAGCACTGATTTAAAGTTAAAAGCCATAACCTATATTTTTTCTGTGGCGGAATCTTCCATGATTCGGGACCAAATCATGTTTGGTGTGAATTAAAATAAGCTGAGGGAATGGTTGCTGAGAGAATCGGAGTTGTCTTTGGAACCAACAGTTAAGATTTGTCAGGCTCACGAGCGAGCAGCACAGCAATTTAAAATGTTTCTCAGTAATGGCGGTGTCTTCTTGGAGGAAAGCACTTTGGCTGCCGCCCTTTTTCCAAAAAGGCGGGAAACTTCCAAAAAAGGCAGGAAAGTTCCTGCAGCCCTTCGCACACTAACAAACAGGTTAAAGATCAGGCCAAAATATTTCTGTGTAACAGATGTGGTCAAAGGCACAAATTAAGGCAGTGTCCAGTCATTTGCCAAGCTTTGTTCCAGATACAAAGGATGAAATAACTTTACTCGGAATTGTTACTCTAAGTTCAACCCAGAGTAGTCAGCATAGTTGAATCTCTAGTGATAAAACATCATTGTTTGTTGGAGTAATAACAGAGAAGAATATTAGTTTGGAGACATCAAAAAATTCTCCAGCACTTAAAAATATGCAAACTGATGCTCCATTTAAAATAAATGCGGTTGATGAGGACAAATAGCTGCTACCGCTTGAAGTGAATGGCACAGTGGGCCCAATTGAAGTTAGACACTGGTGCCAAAGCCAGTTTAATCAGCATGACTGATTTTAAAAATCTCAAAATTCAGCCGATTAGAAGAAATCACAAAATATCTCTGAGAGATTATAATGCTTCAGGCATTAAATGTTATGGTGCTTGTGACCTGAGTGTGGTGGTGAAGAACACAGTTTATTCCATCTCATTCTGTATTGTATCCGAGACCTTGGATTCATTATTAGATGATCAGTCCTGTGAAGAATTTGATCTAGTGCAGTTGGTATATAGCATCCACACAGGATTGGAGTACTACTCCAACGATGCTGAGAACATTATCAGCAAATTCAGCGATGTGTCTACTGATTTTAGTGGACTACTGTTGCTCTTTTTAGCCTTAGTTTTATTAGCTCTGATAATGTCACCTTTGCTCACGAGTCGCCAGGTATCTTTCCGATACCGCCACGTGGTTCAAGCTTGAGTTATGATTAATAAGTCAGCACACCACTTAGTAAGATTGAAATCAACGGTCATTTATTATGTCCAGCAATAGATACTTAGACAATAATCCTACTATCTATATCAAAACCTACCACTACTGGCCAATACTTAACTTTTGGGGATGGCCCACCAGGTTAGGGAAACGAATGGTTTACCGAATTGGATCTGGCCTGCGCGATTCAAAAGGCTGATACGGGTCGATGGCTAGGAGTCTCTATCGGGTAGCGATCGCTGGAGTCAAACTTACAGTTTCTGGTCGATGTTCTTGCGAAGGTTGCGAGCAGGAGAAGAAGGGAGAGAGAGAGAGATCTGAACTTGGACCCTCAATTTATAGGGCCCAGGGGCTTCCCGCCTCTCGGGGCGGCCCCTGATCCTGAATCCCAAGTGATTGGACTTGTTCCCAATCACTGGGTTCGATATGCTCCAATAATGGGTCGATTCCTCGATCGGGGGGTGTTCGTTCACCTGTCTTTGTTTCGGCCACTGCAGGCGCCGAGAGGTCTGGCCCGGCATTCAATTGCTAATATGTTGCAATTGTTCCCGGGGATAGCCGATTAAACTGCAGATGTCTGTGTTGATGTGCTGCTAATAGTCGTAAGTATCGATCTGGGCCGACGTCCCCAGAGCCGAATACGCTATTCTGTCTGCAGCTGTCCGTTTGTGTCCTGTTGGCTGCTTTTCCCATCAGCCTTTTCGGTTAGCCATTTTATATCGGGTTTTGGCCAAATTAATACGGAATCAGCCATTTTAGGTGGCTACACTACCTTTCACGAACGAGATACAATTTAAAGAAGATGCATTATCAAAAGCACCGATACAAACTATTAGTAGTGAAATTGCTGAAGATATAGATCTGCATGTCAATCTCATTTCTACCTTGCCATCCATATCAGATACAAAACCACATGTTTTCAAGAAGATAGGAGAAACTACCAATGGGGTAAATTCCATGGTATGTGTGAAACAAAAACATGGTGATGCTCGAATAGGCATGGATCCCAAAGATCTTAATTAAAAAGTGTACATATTGTAAAACAATCATTACAGAAAGCAATGAACAGCCAATCTGATCCATATCTCATGAAATCACATTGCAAAGCGTTACTATTGTCACATGGTAGATCGCAAGCAGAGTTACTCATGAATAGAAGGTTGTGTACCACACTTCCATACTTGGAAAAGAAGGAGGAGAATGCAGGAAATGCAAAACATTAAAGCAAAACAATTCCCCGCTGGGTCACTGTCTGTGCGGAGTCTGCACATTCTCCCCGTGTCTGCTTGGGTTTCTCCGGGTACTCCGGTTTCCTCCCACAGTCCAAAGATGTGCAGGTTAGCTGGATTGGCCATGCTAAATTGCCCTCAGTGTCCAAAAAGGTTAGGAGGGGTTATTGGGTTATGGGGATAGGGTGGAAGTGAGGTCTTAAGTGGGTCGGTGCCGACATGATGGGCCGAATGGCCTCCTTCTGCATTGTATGTTCTATGTATCTATGTAAAAGCAGTTCTATGATAGAGTATGTAGAAATTTACCACCAATGAATAGTGATGACATTGTGAGAATAGAAGATTCAAGTAATTGGTGGAGAAAATCGATTGCACTTGAAGAAGTTGCACATTGTTCCTACAATGTACAGAGGAAGGGTTGGTTTTAAGAAGAAAGCATTGCGTACTCTTGAAAACCAGATAATGCTTTCACAACAACTTGATGAATGACAAATCTACGTCAGAATCAACGTCAGCTGCAGTGTCAGATAATTCAGCAGCTCCTGAGCATGCAAATGTCAAGGAGAACATTGAATCTACAAGTTCTGAGCAGCAAGGTCAAACTTTGAGAAGATCAATCAAAGTCAGAAGAAAACCTGATCGACTCAATTTGTAGATTTGAACTATTTGTACATACTATGTTTGTTCTTTTGTATTGTTAAACCAGTTTTAAAAAATTTAAAGAAACCAATGAATACTTTTAGACTCATAGGCTAATAATATCACTTGTAAATATACTGAGTAATGTATTAATTTATTCCTTCAAAGGAAAGGGGATGTAGTGATATCATGGTTGTGTTGTAATTCATCGACTAACCACGAGGAATCCATTAGTATCTAAGTGAATGTTAGAGTCAGGTGACCTCAGACTGACAAGGGAGCTGGGAGAGAGGTTGCTTGTGCATGTTCATACTGTTATTCACCTGTTTTGTATGTATTTGACCCACAGTTAATGTTAATAAGTCATTTCTAGTTTTACCTACAGGTGTTCTTGTAATATAAATCAGGCCATCCACCAGGAACATTTCACTCCCTGGCATCTGAAAGTGGTTGGATCTTTAAACTTACCTGCTTTGCATTGGTTCATGCTATAAAAGAAGGGCGCAAGGCTTCCTTACCTTCGACTCTCCAGTCCTTGACTGAAGGCCAGAGGGGTGTGCTTCCCTACACAGTTCTTGTCCAGCCTGAGTCGGAAGGTTGTGAGTAATAAAGCTGCTGGGTTTCCAGGTAAGTAACCAGGAGTGGATCAGTGGCAATCCGTCTTCACAGATGTTCAGGTGCACTATTGCTGTAACTATCCTTTTCTGCACGTATACAGTTGTCAACACAAATTTTCTTCAGATTATCGCTGTGATTTTGCTTTTCCATTCCCTAGGCCAAGCAAGGTTCCGCTGGAATTTTTTACATCTAAATTTTTTGAAGAAAATGTATTATTTGACCATGCCACCAACACAGGGTAATTTACTATTAATATAGAATAAGAATAGCATAACTTTGCACATGTCTGTCACCTGTCTGCCACACTTCCTGTGCTAAGCTTTGGTGTCATATTTCTCGCATCACAAAGGCATATATGAAAATTATCTGCAATTAAGAGGTTTACATTATTGATTTATAAGGAACCGGGGATGATTTTTAAAAATGTGTTCAGTTGCTAATAACAGCAACTTGCGTTTACGTAGCACCTTTAGTGTAATATAACCTAATTGATTCACAGAAGCATTAGAAAGCAAGATTTGGCACCAAGATACATAGGTGATATAAGGGCAAATTGCTCTAAGCTTGACTCAAGAGTTTGGTTTTATGATGCATCGTAAAGGAGGAAAGAAAGGTGGAGAAGTTCAGAGGCGTAGAGAGGAAATTCCAGAGCCATAGATCTAGGCAGCTGAAGGCACCAATGGGGAAACAATTAAAATTAGGAATGCTCAGGAGACCTATATTAGGTTAGCATGGGTAACTCCAAGTGTTGTGGAGCTGGAAGAGTTTATAGCGGGTTTCCTCCGAGCGCTCCAGTTTCCTCCCACAGTCCAAAAGTGTGCAGGTTAGATGGATTGGCTATGCTAAATTGCCCTTAGTGTCCAAAAAGGTTAGGTGGGGTTACTGGGTTATGGGGATGGGGTGGAGGTGTGTGCTTAAGTAGGGTGCTCTTTCCAAGGGCTGCTGCAGACTCAATGGGCCGAATGGCCTTCTTCTGCACTGTAGGTTCAATGATTTTATGATAAGGAGGGATCAGAATATGTGGCGACTTAAACAAAAATGAGAGTGTTACTGATTGGGAGTCCAAGTAGATCAGCGAGAATGGGTCTTGATACAAGTAATGATAAGGGTAGCAGAATTTTGAATGGTGTCAAACTTATGGAGGATAGAATATGCGTGATAGGTCAGGACTGTATCAGAATAGTCGAGTCTCGACATAACAAAGGCATGGGTGAGGGTTTCCGCTTCAGATGAGCTCGGCTGGGGCAGTGTGGGGTACTGGAGAAGTGAAAATAAGTGGAGTGAGATTCTCTGACATCCCCGTGGCGTGTCTGTCAATGGCGGGAGGTGGCCTGCTGTTGGTCGGTGGTGGGATCAGCTGGTCCGGCTACTGTCAATTGGATTTCCTATTGAATCCACCCACGTTGCCGGTAAACCTGTGTTAGGGTGCACTCTTGGCAAGCCCAGCCAGAAGATCTCACCCGATGTATTTGTCATGTGGTAGATATGTGTTTGGACACTCGTCTTGGGGTTAAATATGACACGAAGATTGGGAAAAGTCAAGTTCAACGTCAGTTGCCCAGGAGAAAGATGGAGCTGGAAGTTAGGGAATGAAGTTCGGAGTGGAGACCCACGGGCCCGACCCGACCTGATCCCCCTCCCAAATCTGAACCCCCTGATCTCCGACGTCCCCACTCCCAATTCCTAACCTCCAAACCCCTCACCCCTTGACCTCTCCCCCCACACCCCCACCCCTCAACCCCTGACCCCCAACCCCATGACTACCCAAATCCTATCCACTTACCTTAGGCACTTGCATTCTCCCTGGCTTGTTAATTTCATTGGGCCTTTTAAACTTAACTACTTTACAGCAGCAAGTGCAGTAAAAAAAGGTGTGTGTGTGGCTTCCTTGAATCTGGTAGAGCTGGACAATGCTGGGGCTTGCCAGGAGTCTTTTGATCAGTCCCCAAGCATTTCCGGTGATCCGAGATTTCAGCGCAATTTTCAAACCCAAGTAAGTATGAACTAAATTCTTCCAATTCTTGCAAGCCATCTTTCTGACCCAGTTGGAAGTCATGGCCCTTTGTGCTTTCAGATGATATTGCCAAGGGGCACTATGTAGATGAGAAATAGGAAGGGGGCCAAGGAAAGATCCTTTGGGAACACCACAGATAACATTGTGGGAGTGAATGCGAAACAAAAGCTATTGTTTACATGACTGCTTGGGGAGTTGAAAAATGTTTGACTGGAGGGGATTGGGCTTGTTAAGGTTGACTTTTACTCTCCATTCTTCTCATGTATTCATGACCGTGACTCATTTTATACCAACAGTTTGATCAGGAGCTTAAATTCCTTTCCATACTTTGAAAATCTATACAATATAAATCTCTGGGGCGAGATTCTCCGACCCCCCACCGGGTCGGAGAATCGCCGTGGGCCGGCGTGAATCCCGCCCTCGCCGCCCACTGAATTCTCCGAAGGGAGAAAAGTAGGCGGGGCGTCAATCGCACTGCACACCTCAGAGAATGGCACGGGTGGGCGTAAGGCAATGGATTTCGGGGCTGCCGATATTCTCCCGTCCGGATGGGCCGAAGTCCCGCAGACGTGATCATGGGTCACGTCGGCGTAAATCAAACCACCTATTAATTGGCGTCAACCAGTGCTCATGGTTGACGCCGACCAGCGTGGAGGTGGGTGACGGCCTGGGGTATTGGCCGCTGGAGAGGTGATGGCGTGGCCGCAGTCTGTATGTGTGGGGGAGAGGTGTGTGTAGGGTTGTGTGTGTGTGCGTGCGGCGGGGTGGTGGTTAGAGTGGGCTGGGCTCCGGGGGAGTGCTGGGAGGGAGGGGTGAGTGCCGGGGACGGGAGGATGACTGCCAGGGAGGGGGATGGGGGGACGGGGGGTCCGTGACGGGGAGGGGGACGGGGGGGGGGGTCCGTGCCGGGGAGGGGGACGGGGGCTGTCCGTGCCGGGGAGGGGGGCCATGCCGGGGGTGGGGGGTGTTCCGTGCCGTGGAGGGACGTGGGGGGGGGGGGGGTCCGTGACGGGGATGGGGGGGGGGTCCGTGCCGGGGAGGGGGACGGGGACGGGGGTGTCTGTGCCGGGGAGGGGGGCGGGGACGGGTCCGTGCCGGGGAGGGACGTGGGGGGGGGGGAACGGGGAGGTCCATGCCGGGGACGAGGACGGGGGGGGGGTCCGTGCCGGGGAGGGGGACGGGGGGACGGGGAGGGGTCCGTGCTGGGGAGGGACGTGGGGGGGGGGGGGGGGGCGGGGGGGGTGTCTGTGCCAGGGAGGGGGACGGGTGTCCGTGCCGGGGAGGGGGACGGGGACGGGGTCCGTGCCAGGGAGGGGGACGGGGGGGGACGGGGGGGTCCATGCCGGGGAGGGGAATGGGGGTGGGTCCGTGCCGGGGAGGGACGTGAGGGAGGGGGGTCCATGCCGGGGAGGGGGGGTGCGAGGGCAAGTGAGTTGGTCCACCTGGCCAGGTGCCAGCCTCCAACAGTCGGACCCATGCGGTCCATGCCACCTGGCTGGGGGGGAGGAGGGGGTATGTGCAATGATGACATGTCGTGTCCCACCCCCCCCCCCCCCCCACCCCCGCACAGGCCGTCATGTTTTCCAGTCAGCCAGCGATGTTGGCCGCCATGGCGGCAGCCGCTAATGTCCATGTTGCCCTGGATGAGGAGGAGGAGGAGCGTGCCAGAGAGGCGGCGCAGGCTGCCGCAGAGGGGCAGGCGGCAGCCGACCAGGCTGGAGTGACACCTGACCAACAGGACGAGGAGGGGGAGGAGGACGCCACGGCCCCATGGCAACGGAGGCACCGGGGACGCCCCGTGTGTACCGGCCCTGGCTGTCATACCAGGACCTCACGGACCGGGAATGCAGGAGGAGACTCCGGATGAATCGGGAAACTGTGGCACACATCTGCCACCTTTTGGTGCACCTGTCACCGCGTGGCACTGGCGGGGGACACCCTCTCCCCGTGTCCGTCAAGGTTACGGTGGCCCTGAACTTTTATGCAATGGGGTCATTCCAGGCGCCGAGTGGGGACCTGTCCGGCATATCGCAGACATCGGGGCACCGGTGCATCCGGGCAGTGACAGATGCCCTATATGCCATTGCGCACCGCTACATCCGCTTCCCTGTGGACCGGGCCAGCCAAGCTGCCCGAGCTGTGGGCTTCTCTGCCGTGGCCGGGTTCCCCATGGTCCAGGGCGCGATTGATGGGATGCACGTCGCCTTGGGGCCACCTGCAGATAACAGGGCCGTGTTCACCAATAGGAAGGAGACCTATTCGATGAACATACAGGTGGTCTGCGACCACCGCATGATGATCCTGCACGTCTGCGCCCGTTACCCGGGCAGTGTACACGACTCATACGTGTTGTCGCGGTCATACATCACCGGCATGTATGAGGGACGCCATCCCCGGCTGAGGGGCTGGTTGCTGGGCGACAGGGGCTACCCATTGCGATCGTGGCTGATGACGCCTATACGGAGGCCACGCAATGAGGCGGAGAACCGCTACAATGATGCCCGTGTAGCGACAAGGGGAGTGATAGAGAGGTGCTTTGGCGTGCTGAAGATGTGTTTCAGGTGCCTGGACCTCTCTGGGGGCGCCCTCCAGTATCGGTCAGATAGGGTCGGCCGCATCATTGTGGTGTGCTGCGTCCTGCACAATATAGCCCAGCAGAGGGGCGATGTGCCGCAGGCAGAGGATGGCGGAGTGGAGGGGCAGCAGGAAGAGGCGCAGTCCTCCCCAGATGAGGGGGATGGGGGCAATGGTCAGGGCAGACGGGGTAGACACAGGCGGGTGGCTGTCCACCGTTACCGGCTGGCCCAGCGGGCACGTGACAGGCTGATAGCCGCCCGCTTCACTGACTAGATGGGCGTGGGAATCGGGTAGTATGGCCACAGACTGCACACCATGGCAACACCCGACCACCCACACCCCCCACCCATCCACCCACCCAGCACCCTCACTCCCCTCCCCAACCCCACCCACCCCACCCGCATGCACACCAACCCCTCCATTGCCGATCCACCTGCGGCACAACGGCCGGGCTCACACAGTTGCGGGTGGACGCATGTCTATTGCAGGCCATGGAGGATGATGACAACCCGCCCTGCGGTGAGCTCCTGGCTCCACATCGTTGGACTATGTCTGACCCATGGCCACAGTACCACCATCCACCCGGACCATCCCTGCATGCGGCTGTGACACTGCAGCGCACGGTCCCGTCCTCTGCCCGGGGGGATGTTGATGGCAGCCCAGGGGGAAGGGGGCAGACTCACCTGGGGCTGATGTAAGACCACCCCTCACACACACACCTGCGCTCAACGTACATGACACCCCCGCACGCTTTGGACAGAGCACAAAGGCAGCTTCTGTAGGTGTAACATTGACTTTAATAACGAATGGAGTTCATGCACGTGCCCTAGCCCCTAAAACCCATCTGTGCCCTTCACCCGTGCCAACTTACTCAGTGTCTAATTGTTTGGCCTTACGGGCCCTTTGACTACGCCTAGTTGGTTCCCCAGACGGTACAGCAGAACTGGAGGTGGACTCCTGTGATTCCTGCCCTCTGACACGGGATCCCTTTGGCGGCCGTTTCCTGGGGCGTCCTGGCCTAGATGGGCCAGGCTGCGGCCCGGGTGACTGGGATGGTGAGCTGCCAGCCTGTCCTGCCCGTTGCCCACCCGATGCACCTGGGAAGGAAGGGGGGAGCCCGAGGTGTTGAGGTGTTCCGGGACCTCCCCTACAATGGGACCCGTACAGGCCCCAGCACCTCCTCCTCCCTCGGGGTGCCCGATGGCCCCCAGGCCTCTACATGGGTGGGGGAATGCGAACGGACTGGCCATCCGACGCCCCCCCGACATCTGGCGCTGCCAGTCCTGGAGGCCTGTGCTGGTATCGACAGGGGTCTGCAGGTTTGCAGCCATGGAGCTCAGGGGGTTGGCAATCCCTGTCTGTGACTGTGCGACGCCGGCTCGCACATGGGCAATGGCGCCGATGCCCTCAGCGATGGCCTGCTGAGACTGGGCCGTGGCCTGCAGAGATTGGGCTATGGACTCCTGAGACTGGGCCATGCCCTGCTGAGACTGGGCCATGGCCTGCAGAGATTGGGCTATGGACTGCTGAGACTGGGCCATGGCCTTCAGAGACTGTGCCACGGAGTTGAGCCCCTCTGCCATCTGCCGCTGGTGCTGGCTCATGGCCTCCTGTGAGAGGGCAGCCATGTCCTGGACCACAGACGCCGCCTGCACGGAAAGCCCCAGGCCTCGCAAACCGCTCCCCATGTCTGACCCCGTCGCACCCATTGCCTCCACCGCGGACGCCACCCGTGCAGTGTCGGCCTGGGTGGCACGCATGACCGGCACCACTGCCAGCTCCTGGACACGGGCGGACTCCTCCACCTGCTACTGCAGCCGCCGCAAGCTGTCCGTCACCCTCTTCGCTCGTGTCCGGGTCGGTGGTTGCATCGGATCTATGGGTGGGTGTGGTAACTCCAGGAACCCAGGATCCATCTGGGCGGCAGATGTTCGCTTGCGCCGGGCTGCCCCCCGACCGCCCGGCCCCTCTGCTGCTCCTACCTCCACCTGCTGTACCGGGACGGCTGTGTTGTGCGCACTAGTGAGTTTACCAGACGCCTCATCGCTAAAGTGCCCACCCGAGGTGAGCGTCTCTGCGATGGTGGAGGGTGTTGGTGACAGCAGTGGCGTTGTGTCGTGCTCTTCGTCCCACCCTGAGTCCATGGCACGTTGGGGTGGCGGTTCGTCTCCACCCATCCAATCTGTGTCACTGTCCGGTATTTCAGTTTCCTGGGTAGGGGTGGCCTGGGTAGGGGTGTCCTGGGTTGTGGTTTCGTGGCTCGGCTGTGACGGCGGCCTGTGGCTGCCCCTCTCGTCGCTGGGTGGCACACGCCTGCGTCGCCGCACCCGCATGAGACGGGGGCGTCGTCTCCCTGTTGCTCTAGGTCTCTCCGTCTCCCATGGTCTCCGAGGGGCATCGTGCGGGCGTCGCATGCCAGAGGGTCCGGGTCTCTCCATCTCCCGTGGTCTCCGAGGGGCATCATGCGGGCGGTCTGCATCTGCGGGGATGGGTGCCTCGACGTTTGCTCCTGCGATACACAATGAAGCATGCATGGTTAGACATGCAGGCAGTGATCAGGTGATATGGGGGAGGGGGGATATGGGGGAGGGGGGATATGGGGACGGGCTGTCGGTGGCTCACTTGATGGTGGGCCCCCGACCTCTGCATCAGCAACCTCCTGGTGCTCAGGTCCGCCAACCAGTTCCAGGGCCCTTCCCTCATGTTCGGTCAGTGGCCTCTCATCAGCTGGGCCTCCTCCAGTCCTCACATACTCCCTGGTGTTGTGTGCGCGCTTCTCCTGTGGGGGGTGGTGGCAGGGGTAAAAGGCAACAGTGTTAGACAGGTATATGAATGCACGCCATCGGTTGCGCGTGTATTGCAGAGGTTAAGGTTAGGGCTGGATTCACTTGGGGAAATGGGGGAAGGCGGACATAGGGGATATGGGGGAGGGGGGATATGGGGGATATGGGGAGGGGGGATATGGGGGAGGGTGGATATGGGGGATATGGGGGAGGGGGGATATGGGTGGGGGGTTATGGGGAGGGGGGATATGGGGGAGGGGGGATGTGGGGGATATGGGGGATATGGGGGAGGGGGGATATGGGGAGGGGGCATATGGGGGAGGGGGTATATGGGGGATATGGGGGAGGGGGGATATGGGGAGGGGGATATGGTGGATATGGGGAGGGGGATATGGGGAGGGGGGATATGGGGAGGGGGGATATGGGGAGGGGGGATATGGGGAGGGGGGATATGGGGGAGGGGGGATATGGGGAGGGGGTATATGGGGGAGGGGGGATATGGGGGAGGGGGGATAGGGGGAAGGGGATATGGGGATATGGGGGAGGGGGATATGGGGAGGGGGGATATGGGGAGGGGGATATGGGGGATATGGGGAGGGGGGATATGGGTTGGGGGATATGGGGGATATAGGGGAGGGGGGATATGCGGGGATTAGGGTAATATGGGGAGGGGGAATATGGGGGATATGGATATCGGGCGGGGGGGGGCTCACCCTGGCTGCCCTGACGAGGTCGTTCACCTTCTTCTTGTGGCACTGGGTGCCTGTCCGTGGTGTCAGGGCCACAGCGCTGACGGCCTCTGCCACATCCCTCCACAGACGCCAGCTGTGGCGTGGGGCGACTCTGCGGCCGTGTCCGGGATACAGGGCCTCCCTCCTCTGCTCCACTGCGTCCAGGAGCGCCTCAATGTCGCGGGACTGGAACCTCGGGGCTGAGCGGCGGGCGGCCATCCGGTCGGGTCTTCTGGTCGGGTGGGGGGAGCAGCGCGTCTTTTGAGCCGTCGCGCCGTGCGGCGTGAACCACATGAGCCAGCGCGGATAGCGTCACATCGCTGCTAGCCCATTCCGGGCCGGAGACTTAGCGCCGTTTGGGGCGGCGTGATGCAGGTGGGATTTGCACCGTTTTTGCCGCCAGTCGGTGGACATCGCGCCGATAACGGAGAATTTTGCCCCTCCGGGGTCATGCCTCACAAACCTTATTGAGTTCTTTGAGAAGGTGACTGAACAGGTAGATGAGGGTAGAGCAGTTGATGTGGTGTATATGGATTTCAGCAAAGCGTTTGATAAGGTTCCCCACGGTAGGCTATTGCAGAAAATACGGAGGCTGGGGATTGAGGGTGATTTAGAGATGTGGATCAGAAATTGGCTAGCTGAAAGAAGACAGAGGGTGGTGGTTGATGGGAAATGTTCAGAATGGAGTACAGTCACAAGTGGAGTACCACAAGGATCTGTTCTGGGGCCGTTGCTGTTTGTCATTTTTATCAATGACCTAGAGGAAGGCGCAGAAGGGTGGGTGAGTAAATTTGCAGACGATACTAAAGTCGGTGGTGTTGTCGATAGTGTGGAAGGATATAGCAGGTTACAGAGGGATATAGATAAGCTGCAGAGCTGGGCTGAGAGGTGGCAAATGGAGTTTAATGTAGAGAAGTGTGAGGTGATTCACTTTGGAAGGAATAACAGGAATGCGGAATATTTGGCAAATGGTAAAGTTCTTGAAAGTGTGGATGAGCAGAGGGATCTAGGTGTCCATGTACATAGATCCCTGAAAGTTGCCACCCAGGTTGATAGGTTTGTGAAGAAGGCCTATGGAGTGTTGGCCTTTATTGGTAGAGGAATTGAGTTCCAGAGTCGGGAGGTCATGTTGCAGCTGTACAGAACTCTGGTACGGCCGCATTTGGAGTATTGCGTACAGTTCTGGTCACCGCATTATAGGAAGAACGTGGAGGCTTTGGAGCGGGTGCAGAGGAGATTTACCAGGATGTTGCCTGGTATGGAGGGAAAATCTTATGAGGAAAGGCTGATGGACTTGAGGTTGTTTTCGTTGGAGAGAAGAAGGTTAAGAGGAGACTTAATAGAGGCATACAAAATGATCAGGGGGTTGGATAGGGTGGACAGTGAGAGCCTTCTCCCGCGGATGGAAATGGCTGGCACGAGGGGACATAGCTTTAAACTGAGGGGTAATAGATATAGGACAGAGGTCAGAGGTAGGTTCTTTACGCAAAGAGTAGTGAGGCCGTGGAATGCCCTACCTGCTATAGTAGTGAACTCGCCAACATTGAGGGCATTTAAAAGTTTATTGGATAAACATATGGATGATAATGGCATAGTGTAGGTTAGATGGCTTTTGTTTCGGTGCAACATTGTGGGCAGAAGGGCCTGTACTGCGCTGTATTGTTCTATGTTCTATGTTCTATGAAGTGGATTATAATCCTAGCCCCTTTTGGGGACTATTCTGGATCAGTGCACCCCTCAAATGATCACTCTTACTTCATGTTGAAGCAAACAAGCCTCAAAGACACTTAATTCAGTCCAAAAAACTGATCTGACCCTCTTCCTGTAGGAAAGGAACCACCAGGGGATATAAATAGTGAGGAGCATAGCCTTACATTACAGGGGGATATAGATGGACTGATTAGTGGCAAATTAAATTCAATCCGGATAAGTGTGAGGTGATGCACTTGGGCAGGACAAACAAGGCAAGGGAATCCATAATAAACGGCAGGACCCTGGGAGGTACCGAGAATCAGAGGGACCTTGTGTGCATGTACACCGGTCCCTTAAGGTAGCAGGGCAGGTGGATAAAGTGTTTAAGAAGGCATATAGTGGACTTGCCTTTATTAGCCGAGGCATAGAATTTAAGAGCAGGGACGTTACGCTGATCTTATAAAATGTTGGTTAGGCCTGCTTCCTTCCAGTTCAACTCTTTTATGGTATAAATATTGGAGCCATACAGTATGATTTTTAGATTTGTTGGATTCTCTCCAGCATCTCTCATAAAGGTGTAGCTTCTGAAGTGTAGCATTGATAATTATCCCCTAGAGTGTCTGGAATCCACATGATCAGCCATGATCAAAATGAATGCCAGAGCAGGCTCGAAGGACCGAATAGTCTCCTCCTGCTTCTATTGTCTATGTTTCTATTGTAGGGAGGATGTGATAGCTCTGGAAAGGGTGCTGAGGAGATTGATCAGGATGTTGACTGAGCTGGAGGGTTTTAGCTATGAAGAGAGATTGGATAGACTGGAATTGTTTTCCTTGGAGCAGAGGTGATTGAGGGGGATTGAGATGTATAAAATTATGAGGGGCATTGATAAGTAGACAGGACAAAACCTTTGCCCTTGATGGACGAATCAATGACCAGGGGTATTTTAAGTAAGGGGCAGGATGTTTAATGGGGATCTGAGGGAAACATATTTCACCCAGAGGGTGATTGGAGTCTAGAACTCACTGTCTGAAAGGTTGGTGGAGGCAGAGACCTCATAACATCTAAGAAGTATTCAGATTTGCACTTGCAAAACCAAGGCATACAATGCTGTGGGCCAAGTTTTAAGAAATGGGATTAGAATAGTTAGGTGGTTGTTTTGACCAGTGCAGACACGTTGGTCGAAGGACCTTTTCTGTGCTGTTGACCTGTATGACTCTATATTTAAAGTAGTATTTACTTAAAACTCTGAGTAGAAAGTGATAGAGTCTTGTGTAAGGACCCTTCCTGTTGATTCTCTTATTTCCTCTTTCTTTGCTTTTGCCGTTATCATTTTTAATCCATGGATGCTTAATGGGCATGTATTTTTAAGTCAAACAGCTGAAAGAAGGAGAAATTCAAGAGGTTGCAACATAGTATGTGGTGCTGCTGGCTTTGGACAGCAGAACCCAGACTTTGTGTCTCCCAAGAGATGGGATGGGACTCAGTTCAATTGGTTGGCTGGTGGCCAATGAATTGGCCAAAAAGCCTTATTCTGCCCAGTAACAGGTGGTGATTGGATCCTGCCTGAGTGGGATGGTTTTCATAGACCTAAGGAAAGCAGAGTTGCGTGCTGGGCACACACAGACAAGGGCCTGCTCCCTCTCTTCTCTCCAGAAAGGCTGTGAGTTGATATATTTTCTGAACCCACAGAGAACCCGAATAAATTAATCAATCTACAGTGACACCATTACAGGCTGCAAACAAAAACCTGGATCTGAAAGCTTACTTTGAATGAAGGTCTGCTTAACAATCATCTGAAACGAACACTCTTTTTCCTTTTACTTAGCATTTTTACCCCTCGCTCCCTCCCCCTGTGTTTGTTTATCATGTGTGCATGTGTAGAGAGTGGGGGACAAGTTAAGATGGGAGATTAGGAGTTACTTTATAGTTAACCATTTGTATTTGCTGCATATTTCATTTTGGTTATTAATAAAAGGTAACAGTGTTTAAATTTGCAAACCTGGTGACTGTAATTATTGGGGAGCCAAGGGCCAACGACTTTGGGTATTTTTCTAAGAATTATTTGTTAATTCAGTTGTGCTGTGACTCTGGGTCAAGGGGGGCTGGAATTGACCATGCGCTAGCCCAGGGTGCCGAAACACTAGTAACATATCTCTATCCCATTTAAGTGGAGAACTATAATCGCTACACTATAGGAGCTATACCTTTACTATGAAAGATGCTGGACTGAATCCAACAAATCTAAAAATCATACTGTGTGGTTCCAATACTTATACTATAAAAGAGCTGAACCAGCAAGAAGCATGTGGAACACACATTCTGGACCACATCCTTTCTTAGTTAGCAGCCTTCAAGCAAGCAATATAGTAAAGGTGCATATGGTGGTCACTTCCTTACTGCACTCAGTATCCAAGGTTCAGTTGAGATTATCCATTGTTAGATTGCCGGTAGCACAGTGGTTAGCACTATGCCTTCACAGCGCCAGGGTCTCAGGTTCGATTCCTGGCTTGGGTCACTGTCTGTGCGGAGTAATTCCTCTTTACAAAATAAAATCCTACTTTTTTGTGTGTAACCAGTAACCTGCTAATAAAATTGTGGGAAAACACATTTTGGAATTTATGGGGCAGGATTCTCCACTCCCACGCCGAAGTGGTCGCGCCATCGTGAACGCCGTTGAGATTCACGATGGTGCGGAACGGCCCCGGTCCCGACCGATTCAGGCCCTGACAATGGGCCAGGATCGGGGCCGCGTCATCTACACGCGCCAGGCCTTGTCGCCCGCGTAAAAACGGCGCCGCATAGATGACGCGGCCGGTGCGCATAACGGGCATCATCCGCACATGCGCGGGTTGGCCGGCGCCAACCCGCGTATGCGTGGTTGCCGTCCTCTCTAAGTCAGCCCCGCAAGAAGATGGGGGACGGATCTTGCGGGGCCGCGGAAGGAAGGAGGTCCTCCTTCAGAGAGGACGGCCCGACGATTGGTGGGCACCGATCGCGGGCCAACCCACATTCCAGGTAATGCCCGGTGCAGGATCCCCCCTCGCCCCCCCACAGGCCGCCCCCCCAGCGTTCCCGCACCGCCCACGACTGCAGCGACCAGGTGTGGACGGCGCCTGGGGGAACCCGCCATTTTGGCCTGGCCGCTCGGCCCATCCGGGCCTCAGAATAGCGGGGGTGCCGGAGAATCGCCATTTTCAGTGTCTCCGGCGATTCTCCGGCCTGCGGCCCGCGAAACTTGACCGGGCCGTTCCCGCCGCTTGGGAGAATCGCGGGAGGGCGTCGGACCGGCGTCCCCGGAAATTTTGGTGGCCCAGTCGATTCTCCCAACCGCGTGGGAGTGGAGAATCGCGCCCATGGTTTCTGGGAGTGGCTGTCTGACCTTATCTCCTCCTGACTTTCTCCCTCAATTTTGAATGCTACCAACCGTCAGTCTTGATAATTGGGTCACCCTTAACAACACAAATAGATCAGGCTGAGGTAGATCCTGAATTAAAATTTCAAATCGTTTTCAACACTTACCAACTGATATTTGATGTCAGCTGAGGGCATTAGCAGCAATTATTTTCTTACACATGACAGCTGTTCTAGACAAATCACATTAACATTTTATCCAAGAGTTAATTTTCAAACAGCTCTTCACGTAGTCAGGTTTTATCCCACGTAATTTTAAAAACTTCAATCATCCTCCATTTCACCGTACATTTCTCCAAAGCAGAGAACTCAGTACCTATACTCATTAACAAAGCTTGAAGATTTGAATGTCACTACTTGGAACTGGCCAGCATACTGCTATCTCTGATGGGGTTACAGCAGCCTAGCAGAAGGAGAAGGTTGTCCCCTGTCGAGGCTGGGAGACTCTGAATTGACATTCTCCTCACATCACACTAACTGGCTGATCTGATGCCAAAATTCCAAATTTGGGCAACACGTGTCCTATTAATTTTCATGCCACATTTGGGGGGGGGGATTGTGGGGTGCAAGTGCAGAGGTGCAGGACAGGCCCCTTGCAGTTGAGGTGCTTTGGGCTTCCTGAGCTCAGGTGGAGTTGTTGGAAGCACTGTGGCGAGATCGTGGAGCTGTTTTGTCGAAACATAGAAAATGTATGGCACAGAAGGAATTCTTTCATCCTATTGTGTCTCGGTCAGTTGTACAGGTCACTAGTGAGACCACATTTGGAGTACTGTATACAATATTGCTCACCTTATTTAAGGAAGGCTGTAAATGCATTGCACGGAGGGAAGGTTCCCAGACTAATACCTGGATTGGGTGGGTTGTCTTATGAGGAAAGGTTGGACAGACGTGGCTTGAATCCACTGGAGTTCAGAAGAGTCAGCCGTGACTTGATTCAAACATATAACATCCTGAAGGGTCTTGACTGGGTGGACGTCGAGAGGATGCTTCCTATTGCGGGAGAATCCGGAACTAGGGGTCATTGTTTAAAGATAAGGGGTTGCCATTTAAAATGGAGGTGAGGTGAATTTATTTTACTCAGAGAGCTGTGTGTCTTTGGAATTCTCCTCCTCAAAAGGTGGTGGAAGTGGAGGCTTTGAATATTTTTAAGGCAGAGTTGGATAGATTCTTGGTAAGCGAGGAGATAATAAATTATCAGGGATAGGTGGAGTGTGGATTTGAGGTTACTATCAGATCAGCCATGATCATATTAAATAGCAGAGCAGGCTTGAGGGGCTGAATGGCCTACTCCTGCTCCTTGTTCATTGTCAGCTGAAAAAGAGCTATCCAGTCTAATCCCACCCTCCCATGTCCCATACATTACTTCAAGGGCGTATACAAGTATCTTTTAAATTTAATATGGGTTTCATCCTCCTACCCACTTCCGGGCAATACATTCTCAACCCCTACTAGTTTCCGGGTGACAAACTGTTCTCCTCAACTCCCTTTTAATCCTTCTGCCCATTACTTTACATCTATGCCCCCCGATTATTGACCACTCGGCTAAGGGTAATTGGTTTTTCCTATTTTTGTTCTGTTTTAAAGAAAACAACTTTCCAGATTTTACTCACAATTAAAATTCTCCACCACCGTATTCTCTGTTATAGGGAGGTGGTGGCTTTGGCCTATCAACAAGCAATGCAGAACAACATTGGCTTCTGAATGGGGGAGTTCCCTTCGAATGGGAGAACACTGTCCCAGAGGTTGAGAGGTGGTGGAGAGCAGTTCGGACGAATCTCCTGATTGTCTGGTGTGATGATTCTGGGGAGGAATTCTCCATTGTCTGACGCTGAAATCGAAAAACGCGATTGGGCGGACAATAGGTTCCGACGCCAAAATCGCAGTGGGCGCCGATTTGACATTAAATCACAATTCTCCGTCACCCTGACAGCGGCATCAATGCGGTCCAAACACACATACAGCAAACACCGTTTGTATGTCAGTAGCAGGCCTCACCCAATAGTTTCCAGGATCTCCATGATTCTCTGCCTCCAATGGACCGAGTTCCCGACGGCGGAGTTCACTTGTGCTTTTAAAAATCGTGAAATCGGCGTCATGGCTGATGAGGAAGAGATCACCTAGGCCCAGCACTAGCTCCCTTGCTTTTTGTGGCATGCATCAATGATTTCACCTTAAAAGTAGGCAGTATGATTGCGAATTTTGAAGATCATAGAATTTACAGTCTGCGTACTATGGTATATTTATTCATGCCAGTAAAGTAAGGGTTAACAAAATGTACACAGAGAGCCACTAGAGGGAGGTAGTCTCAGAAGTATATAAGGGATGATGCGAGCCTTGTGGGACAGAAGGTTGGAGAAGGTGGTAGGAGCGGGAGCTGGCTAGAAGGACTGAAGATAGAGCACAATACACATGCAGTCCAGAGAGATCATTCCATACATAAAAATATATAGGACATACACAAATACATAATGTAAATACATAGACACAGGCATCAGGCAAGGCATACGGAGTGTAGTACTACTCAGAGAAGATCTGTGAAGAGATCAGATCAGTTCATAAGAGAGTCATTCAGGAGTCTGTTAACAGCGGGGAAGAAGCTGTTTTTTAACCTGTTAGTGCGTGTTCTCAGACTTTTGTATCTCCTGCCCAATGGGAGAAGATGGAAGACTGAATAACCTGGGTGGAAGGGGTCTTTGGTTTTGCTGCCCGCTTTCCCAAGGCAACGGGAGGTGTATACAGAGTTGATGGATAGGGGACGGGTTTGCATGATGAACTAGGCCGTGCTCACGACTCTCTAGTTTTTTACGGACTTGGGCCGAGCAGTTGCCATATCAAGCTGTGATGCAGGCAGATAGGATACTTTCTATGGTGCATCTGTAAAAGTTGGTAAGAGTCAGTGTGGACCTGCCGAATTTCCTTAGTTTCCTGAGGAAATATAGGCTCTGTTGTGCTTTCTTGGTCACAGCATCGACGTGGGTGGACCAGGACAGATTGTTGGTGATGTGCACAACTAGGAATTTGAAGCTGTCAACTATCTCCACCTCGGCACCATTGATGCAGTCAGGGGTATGTACGATACTTCGCTTCTTGACGTCAATGACCAGCTCTTTAGTTTTGCTGACATTGAGGAAGAGATTGTTGGCATTACACCACACCACCAGATTTTCTATTTTCCTTACTCTTACCAGTGAGGAAAACACCGCAGGAAGCAGCAGTTGTAAACACAGCTCAATTTATATAAGGGCAGGGTGCCATGGGTTGTTTCCAATGATAGGAAGGATCATCACATTCTAATGATCAGTTACCTTCCACCTTAAACTGGACAGCCCACAGCCAGTGTCATGATATGCAGACACACACATAATGATATGCAGACAAGCAGTTAATGGGCACAGAGAACAGGACATGACCAATAAGTAGGCAGGACACTCAGGGGTGGGATCTGACTATAAAAGACACGAGGCACTCACACTCTGCTTCTTTCCACTGATGAACATCTAGAGAGTCAGTCAAGGGTGTTGTTATAATCGCACACCTCCACCACGTGGCTAAGAGCTAGCCTGGTCCAGTCAGACAGAGTAACCACAATTAAGTTAGCAGAGAGTCGACCTCACAGAGAACTGTGCTAACTGTGTTATTAGTTCAATAAACCTGATTGAGCTAACTTCAAGGTCTGGAGTATCTTTCTGATCTAAGCTGCATCCAGTTGCATACAGTGTTAGACCAGTGTACCTGACACGACAGCCAGCGAAAACAGCACGGGAGCAGAGAGAGCCGGGACAGCGAAAACAGCGCCGGAGGAGAGAGCCGGGAGATTTAAAAAGCGTGGGAGGAGAGAGCCGGGACAGCGAAAACAGCGCGGGAGCAGAGAGAGCCGGGACAGCGAAAACAGCGCCGGAGGAGAGAGCCGGGAGATTTAAAAAGCGCGGGAGGAGAGAGCCAGGACAGCGAAAACAGCGTGGGAGCAGAGAGAGCCGGGACAGCGAAAACAGCGCCGGAGGAGAGAGCTGGGAGATTTAAAAAGCACGGGAGGAGAGAGCCGGGACAGCGAAAACAGCGCGGGAGCAGAGAGAGCCGGGACAGCGAAAACAGCGCGGGAGCAGAGAGAGCCGGGACAGCGAAAACAGCGCGGGAGCAGAGAAAGCCGGGACAGCGAAAACAGCGCCGGAGGAGAGAGCCGGGACAGTGCTAGGAGAGGTGAGTGCACAAAAGGTGTGGCAGGAGTGCCTTTAGTCACGGAGTGCTGATTGGAACAGAGTGCATCTGAGTTTAGGTGAGTGACTGAGTTCGGGTGAGTGGCGAGAGAGGGCTGTTTTTTGTTGGTGTTCGGGTTTATCCTTGAGGTTATATAAAACATTTTTTAAAAAAAATATTGAAATTAATTAACTAGTTGAATATGGCTGGACAGGTGATGTGCTGTTGCTGTATGATGGTGGAACTGGTGGATCCCATTGAGACCGTCAGTGACCACATCTGCAGCAAGTGTTGGCTGCTCGAGGAATTTCGGCTCAGAATTGATGAGCTGGAGACCGAGCTGCACACACTGCGGCACATCAGGGAGGGGGAACATTACCTGGACGCTTTGTTTCAGGAGGCAGTCACACCCGGTAGAATAAGTTCTGTTAATTCAGACAGTGGTCAGGGACAGAGTGGTGTGACTACAAGGGAGGCAGGTAGGGGGATCCTGAGTTTAGGAGTTGAGGAGCCTCAGCCCTTGACCTTGTCCAACAGGTATGAGGTACTTGCTCCTGTGTGGATGAGGAAGAGGGCTGTAGGGAGGATGCGTTGACTGACCACTGCACCGTGGTACAGGAAGCCATTCAAGAGGGGGGAGCAAAAAGACAAGTGGTAGTTGTAGGGGATTCTATAATTAGGGGGATTGATGGCATCCTTTGTAAGCCAGATCGAGAGTCCCGCATGGTATGTTGCCTGCCCGGTGCCAGGGTGAGGGACATCTCTGATCGGCTTGAAAGGATTTTGGAGAGGGAGGGGGAGGATCCAATTGTTGTGGTCCATGTTGGGACTAACAACATAGGTAAGACTAGGAAAGAGGACCTGTTTGGGGATTATCAAACAATAGGGACTAAATTAAAGAGCAGGTCCTCCAGGGTTATAATCTCTGGATTACTACCCGAGCCACGTGCCAATTGGCATAGGGTTGAGAAAATTAGAGAAGTTAACACGTGGCTAAAGGAGTGGTGCTGGAAAGAGGGATTCCATTTCATGGGGCATTGGCATCAGTACTGAGGCAGGAGGGACCTGTACCGTTGGGACGGTCTTCACCTGAACCATTCTGGGACCAGTGTTCTAGCGAATAGGATAAATAGGTTGGTCACAAGGACTTTAAACTAGCAAGTTGACAGTATAATGGTTAATGGAGATCAAGGCAGCAGGTTACGTGACAGGTTATTATGTAGAGATATGGGTTCAAAGACAAGGAAAATTAGGAGAAAGGGTAAGAGGAAAAATAAATTGCGAAAAGTTACTGATCAAGGTGTTAGGATTCATAACACAGACATAAAAAACAGCACAAGTGTACTTTACCTGAATGCTCATAGTATACGAAATAAGGTAAATGAGTTGATGGCGCAAATCATCGTGAATGACTATGATTTAGTGGCCATTACTGAAACATGGTTAAAAGATGGTCACGACTGGGAGTTAAATATCCAAGGGTATCAGACTATACGAAAGGATAGAATGGACGGTAAGGGCGGTGGTGTAGCTTTGTTGTTTAAGGATGGCATCCGGGCAATAGTAAGGGATGATATTGGTGCTATGGAGGACAAGGTTGAATCAATTTGGGTGGAAATCAGGAATAGTAAGGCGAAAAGGTCACTGATAGGAGTAGTCTATAGGCCACCAAATCGTAACAGGATGGTAGGGCAGGCAATGAGCAAAGAAATAACGGATGCATGTAGAAATGGTACAGCGGTTATCATTGGAGATTTTAATCTGCATATCGATTGGTGTAACCAGGTTGGTAAAGGCAGCCTTGAGGAGGAGTTTATAGAATGTGCCCGGGATAATTTCCTGGAACAGTATGTAATGGAACCTACAAGGGAACAAGCGGTCCTAGATCTGGTCCTGTGTAATGAGGCAGGGTTGATTAATGATCTCATAGTTCGGGATCCTCTTGGAAGGAGCGACCACAATATGGTTGAATTTAAAATACAGTTGGAGGATGACAAGATAAAATCAAACACTCATGTTTTGTGCTTAAACAAAAGCGATTACAATGGGATGAGAGAAGAACTAGCTAAGGTAGACTGGGAGCAAAGACTTCATGGTGAAGCAGTTGAGGAACACTGGAGAACCTTCCGAGCGATCTTTCACAGTGTTCAGAAAAGGTTCATACCGACAAAAAAGAAAGATGGTAGAAAGGGGAGAAATCGACCGTGGATATCTAAGGAGGTGAGGGAGAGTATCAAATTGAAGGAAAAAACATACAAAGTGGCAAGAATTAATGGGAGACTAGAGGACTGGGAAGTCTTTCGGGGACAACAGAAAGCTACTAAAAAAGCCATAAAGAAGAGTAAGGTAGACTATGAAAGTAAACTGGCTCAGAACATAAAAGCAGATAGTAAAAGCTTCTACAAATATATAAGACAAAAAAGAGTGGCTAAGGTAAATATTGGTCCTTTGGAAGATGAGAAGGGAGATTTAATAATAGGAGACGGGGAAATGGCTGAGGAGCTGAACAGGTTTTTTGGGTCAGTCTTCACAGTGGAAGACACAAATAACATGCCAGTGACTGATGGAAATAAGGATATGATAGGTGAGGACCTTGAGATGATTGTAATCACTAAGGAGGCAGTATTGGGCAAGCTAATGGGGCTAAAGGTAGACAAGTCTCCTGGCTCCGATGGGATGCATCCCAGAGTGTTAAAAGAGACGGCTAGGGAAATTGTAAATGCACTCGTGATAATTTATCAAAATTCACGAGACTCTGGGGTGGTCCCAGAGGATTGGAAAGTAGCAAAGGTGACACCACTGTTTAAAAAAGGAGGTCGGCAGAAAGCGGGTAATTATAGGCCGGTAAGCTTAACTTCGGTTGTAGGGAAAATGCTGGAATCTATCATTAAGGAGGAAATAGCGGGGCACCTGGAGGGAAATTGTCCCATTGGGCAGACGCAGCATGGGTTCACAAAGGGTAGGTCGTGTCTGACTAATTTGGTAGAATTTTTTCAGGACGTTACCAGTGCAGTAGATAACGGGGAGCCAATGGATGTGGTATATCTGGATTTCCAGAAAGCTTTTGACAAGGTGCCACACAAAAGGTTGCTGCATAAACTAAAGATGCATGGCATTGAGGGTAAAGTGGTAGCATGGGTAGAGGATTGGTTAACTAACAGAAAGCAGAGAGTGGGGATAAATGGGTGTTTCTCTGGTTGGCAACCTGTAACTAGTGGGGTCCCTCAAGGATCAGTGTTGGGCCCGCAGTTGTTCACAATTTACATCGACGATTTGGAGTTGGGGACCAAGTGCAATGTGTCAAAGGTTGCAGACGACACTAAGATGAGTGGTAAAGCAAAAAGGGCAGAGGGTACCGGAAGTCTGCAGAAGGATTTGGATAGGTTAGGTGAATGGGCTAGGGTCTGGCAGATGGAATTCAATGTTGCCAAGTGTGAGGCTATCCATTTTGGGAGGAATAACAGCAGAATGGATTATTATTTAAACGGTAAGATGTTAAAACATGCTGCTGTGCAGAGGGACCTGGGTGTGCTGGTGCACGAGTCGCAAAACGTTGGTGTGCAGGTGCAACAGGTGATTAAGAAGGCTAATCGAGTTTTGTCTTTCATTGCTAGAGGGATGGAGTTCGAGACTAGTGAGGTTATGCTGCAATTGTATAGGGTGTTGGTGAGGCCGCATCTGGCCTATTGTGTTCAGTTTTGGTCTCCTTACCTGAGAAAGGACATCTTGGCACTGGAGGGAGTGCAGAGGAGATTCACTAGGTTGATCCCAGAGTTGAGGGGATTAGATTATGACGAGAGGTTGAGTAGACTGGGACTGTACTCATTGGAGTTTAGAAGGATGCGGGGGGGATCTTATTGAGACATATAAAATTATGAAGGGAATAGATAGGATAGATGCGGGCAGGTTGTTTCCACTGGTCGGGGAAAGCAGAACTAGGGGGCATAGCCTCAAAATAAGGGGAGGTAGATTGAGGACGGAGTGTAGAAGGAACTTCTTCACCCAAAGGGTTGTGAATCTCTGGAATTCCTTGCCCAGTGAAGCAGTTGAGGCTCCTTCTTTAAACGTTTTTAAGAAAAAGATAGATGCCTTTCTAAAGAATAAAGGGATTCGGGGATATATGGTGTACAGGCCGGAGAGCGGAGCTGAGTCCACAAAGATCAGCCATGATCTCATTAAATGGCGGAGCAGGCTCGAGGGGCCAGATGGCCTACTCCTGTTCCTAGTTCTTATGTTACTGGCCACCATCTGGCTCCTGTATTAGTGTGTGAGGATTAGGGATCCTATGCCGACAAGCAGCAGCACCCATGAAATAAAAGATGAAGGTTCACTGGCTTAGAGGCTGGACCACCAGGACTATGTACCCTGGCAGCAGGAGGACTTGCTGTCAACAGCAGAGATTGACCATGAGCTACACTCAACATCGACATTACTGCTCTCCAAGGGACTGTAGATTGGCTCACACTGGATCAATACCTGAAGCCAATTATACTTCTACTGACATGACCAAAGTGCACTGTGAAACATGAAGTTGGCTTTGCTTTTAACAACAGATTGACACAGAAAATTGAGATGCCTGTTATGAACACTGAACTGCTCCTACTTCTTCATCTACCTTCAGATGGAGCTTTTGTCACCATTCTCTGCACTCATGCATTTGGACAGCTTTGATGCTGCCATTCACACCTCATCTAGACACATAGTTTGCTTCTTCACTTGTTCCATTATTGTTTCCTTTGCCTTTGCAACATGTAACCATTGAGCATTTAATCTCTCCTGTCCTCGACCCTATCGCAGGCCGTCTCTTTCATTCTTCTTCTCACTCTCCTCACTTACCATTGCTGAAAACTTATTACATTTCTAAACTTTGCCCTGTTTGTTGAAAGATCACAGACTGAAACATAACTCTCTTTCTGTCTCCACTGAAGCTGCCCAACTATTTTGCATATCCAACATTTCCTGTTTTTGTGCCAGCACATGTTGTTTTGTTTGCAAATACTGCAGTTGAGTTAAGTGCAAAAGTTCTCTCAATGCAGTTGGCAGTAGTGTCAGTAAAGCAAGGTTGCTCCTTTGCAGGGTTCCATCATAAAGCATCATCATATTGATTTAGAGTTGAACACAATTCATAACCTGAAGTGACTTAAACTGGGTCATTTATAGTTCACCCACAATAGGCAGTGCTTTGCGCAATTCAGATCACAACCTCTAATGCTTTCGCTTTGAGTTCAGTTTTAGATTATGTTCATCTGTTGCTTTAAAAAGTATGGAACAAAACTTTACCGATTGGATTGGGGTTCACCTGAGAACTGCTGACCTAATCCAAGTGGGCAGGCAACCTTATCGGATTCCGGATCCATTGTTGGTAAAATTCTCTGATGCCAAGACATGTTTACAGAGCCGGTGGGAACCAGCTCCCTGTGATTTTACCAGTCGCCTGCCTCCCTCCCTTACTGCTTGAGCGTAGTAAAATTCAGCCCATAGTGAACATGCAGAAAACGAAAAAGGAACAATTTTCAATTGTTAGCTGCACATTCCTCACGTGGAAAATGACCACCTTGCATCCTCAAGGCCCTTCTCATGCAATTGGCAGGCTTGGCTGTAAATGGGTGCAAAGCCTGCCTACCTGTTTGGCAGAAAGACTGTTCAGCTATACAAGTTAGAGTACAAACCTATTGTGAGGGCTGGATTACCAATCTGACGGACAATAGTGTGTGCAATGCAGTGAGAATTCTCCAGATGCCCTTTAAGGGACTGTCGGTGGGTGCTCCAGTAAAGAGCTTCCACTATGTCCTTTCCACTTGCGGACCAAAAGGAGCAGGTGGGAAATAATAACACCCAGTTTTCCAGGTCCTTCAGCAATTTTAGCTCTGCAGCTGCTCCGAGAAAGTGGGAACAACCCGCCTAAGGATCCAGAATCATTCACTCCATCCGGACTCCATTCCAGGAATTGGCATTCTGGGTGGTTTAGAGAGTGAGTTAGAGGGATCAGTACTGAATGATTCACACAGCATGTGGCCATGAAGGAGGTCAGTTAAAAAGAACAACCCTGGAAAGAGATAATGACAGTGCAATAATTGTGTGGAAACAGCCCAGGAATGGATGTGCATTTGTTTCATGAACTTCAAATTCAAAATGCTAATATTTACATTTGAATTTAATTGGTTAAATTTTGCAGGGAGAGCATAAGTTTCACTGCTGGGCTTGGACGTAGAAGGCAACCTTACTATAGTCGGCAACAGAACCCAGGGAGGCATGTTCCCAGTGGCGGCCAAATAAATGGCCGCTGCTGGGGCCGCTGTGCAATTCAATTCAGTGACCAGCTTCCAAGAGCTGTGACCCAAACAGAGGGCTGGCAGCTCAGCATCATCAGCAACGTAACCTCTAATGCTGACCTGTGCTGAGACTGCAGCTCCAGGGAGAGGGAACCTTAATGAAAAAGTGCCCTCTGAAAGAGAATTAGTGGAATTAAGGAACACCACGACCAGGCAGACGGACCCCAGAGATTGGGGATTGGGCCCAGGCGCTGTCATTGCCACAGAGATAGTCATTGCCACTGTAGGCGCCCTTACTTGTACCATATTACATTGACAAAGGAGGGCCTCTGCTGTCCCCATGAATCTGTGCCTACATGATACATGGTGGCACAGTGGTTAGCACTGCTGCCTCACAGTGCTAGGGACCCGGATTCAATTCCAGCCTTGGGAGACTTTCTGTGTGGAGTTTGCACGTTCTCCCTGTGACTGTGGGTTTCCTCTGGGACCTCCAGTTTCCTCCCAGAGTCCAAAGATGTGCAGGTTAGGTGGATTGGCCATGCTAAATTGTATCTTAGTGTGCAAAGATGTGCAGGTTAGGTGGGGTTATGGGGATAGGGTGCTCTTTTGGAAGGTTGTTGTGGATCTGATGGGCCGAATGGCCTCCTTCTGCACTGTAGGGATTTTATGGATACTGTAAAGCTGGCATGACCTCTAGGTACATCCAAAATTAACTTTATGTATTGTCAAAAGAAATATGAGATATGGCAAAATGATTTAGGCATTAGAGCACAGCCAAATTGGCACTGTACCACTGCCATGATACTACAACGAGAGTAGGGGGAACATTTACCCTCTGTGCAGAGCTGAATGAAATCAGGAAACCAATTGCTCCCAAAGGGGTTATAATGTCACAACAGCAAGCACACAGCAAAAGGTTTTCTACAATCTTATCTTGAAATGAGTGTCTGTAGACATTTTCCTTCGAATTCATTTAAGATTTTGACACTGGAGATTTCCACTTTCATGGAAAAAGTGTGTGTTTTTTCTCGTGAGTGGGGAGAAAGATATTGGAGGGGGTGTACAGATGAGTTGCATGTGTTTTTTCATCAGAATGAAGAACTTTCCAAATTGAATCATCACAAACGTGAAAGGGTTTTTCAAATTTGCTTGCTCCGCCACTATTGTGGTTCCTCCTTTTCTGAAGTCACTGACTCACCTTGGAATGTAACTTCATGGAAACAGGTCCCCTTTTGTCCCTAAGCCAAAATCGATAGGCTTCGCATGTTTCTGCCATTTCTGTCATTTATTAGGGTATCTTCTGCCAAATCTATGGTGGATGACCAGGTGAAACTTCCCAGAATTACAACACTGTGCTTGTGTACCACGGTTCTTAGGTAAGTTGAGTCAGTGGGAAAATGCACGACAGAAACGCATTATAATATAAATGAGAAGTTATCCACTTCAGAAGGAAAAACAGAATGACAGTGTGTTATTTAAATGGTGATAGGTTGGGAAATGTTGATGTACAAAGGGACCTGGGTGTCCTTATATACCAGCCACTGAAAGCAAGCATGCAGGTACGGCAAGCAGTTAGAAAGGCAAATGGTCTTCATTGCAAGAGGACTTGAGTACTGGAGCAAGCCTTACTGCAGCTGTACAGGGTCTCTGTGAGACCACACCTGGAGTATTGTGTGCAGATTTGGTGTCCTTACTTAAGAAATTATATATTTGCCATACAGTGTAGCACAGTAGCACATATATTTGCCAAACGGGTAGCACAGTAGCACAGTGGTTAGCACTGTTGCTTCACAGAGCCAGAGATCCAGGTTCGATTCCCGGGTTATAAAGAACAAAGAACAATACAGCACAGGAACGGGTGCTTCGGCCCTCCAAGCCTGCACTGGTCACCCTTGGCCAAAACCCTCAGCACTTCCTAGTGCCGTAGCCCTCTATACTCATCCTATCCATGTATTTGTCGAGATGCTTTTTGAACGCTGTTAATGTATCTGGTTCCACTACCTCCCCTGGCAACGCGTTCCAGGCACTCACCACCCTCTATGTAAAAAAACCTGCCTCTCACATCTCCTCTAAACTTTGCCCCACAGACCTTAAACCTACGCCCCCTAGTGACTGACCCCTCCACCCTGGAAAAGAGTGCCTGCCCATCCACCCTATCCATGCCCCTCATAATCTTGTCGATCTCTATCAGGCCACCCCTCAACCCTTGTCGTTCTAATTAAAACAGTCCGAGTCTATTCAGCCTCTCCGCATAGCTAACACTCTCCAGACCAGGCAATATCCTGATAACCTCCTCTGCACCCTCTCCAAAGTCTTCACATCCTTTTGGTAGTGTGGCGACCAGAATTGTGTGCAATATTCCAAGTGCGGCCTGACCAAGGTTCTATACAACTGTAGTGGGACTTGCCAATTTTTATACTCAATGCCCCATCCAATGAAGCCAAGTATTCCATATGCTTTCTTGACTACCTTGTCTACTTGTGTTTCCACTTTCAAAGACATGTGGACCTGTACGCCCAGATCTCTCTGACTTTCTATATTCCTATGAATTTTGCCATTTGCTGTATATTTCCTCTCTATGTTAGACCTACCTAAATGCATTACCTTACATTTGTCCAGATTAAACTCCATTTGCCATTTCTCTGCCCAAGTCTCCAACCTGTCTATGTCCTGCTGTATCCTCTGACAATTCTCAACATTATCTGCCACTCTACCAATCTTGGTGTCATCTGCGAACTTACTAATCAGACCAGCTACATTTTACTCAAAATGCTTTATGTATACTACAAACAACAGAGGCCCCAGCACTGATCCCTGTGGAACAGCACTAGTCACCACCTTCTATTCAGAAAAACACCCTTCTACTGTTATCCTCTGCCTTCTGTGACCGAGCCAGTTCTGTATCCATCTTACCACCTCACCTCTGATCCCGTGTGACTTCATCTTTTGTACCAGTCTGCCATGAGGCACCTTGTCAAAAGCTTTACTGAAGACCATGTAAACAACATCAACCGCCCTCCCCTCATCAATCATCTTTATCAACTCCTCAAACAACTTGATCACGTTAGTGAGGCATAACCTCCTCTTCACAAAACTATGCTGACTATCGCTAATGAATCCCATTTGTTTCCAAATGGGTATAAATCCTGTGCCTGAGAATTCTCTCCAATAATTTACCTACTACCAACGTGAGGTTCATCAGCCTCTAGCTTCCTGGATTATCCCTGCTACCTTTCTTAAACAGCAGTACCACATTAGCTATTCTCTAGTCCCCTGGGATCTCACCTGTATTCAATGAGGATACAAAGATGTCAGTCAAGGTCCCAGCAATTTCCTCCCTTGCTTTCCTCAGTATTCTGGGGTAAATCCCATCCGGTCCAGGAGACGTAGCTACTTTAATGTAATTTAAAACACCCAATAACTCCTCCTTTTTGATGTCAACATGACCCAGACTATCCACACACCCTACCCAAGAATCAACTTCCACAAAGTCCTTGAGCTGGAATATCTGCCCCCGATGTCAAAATTGCATTCGGCGAGGGGCCGGAGAATGCCCGATGATACCAAAATCGGGAGCGGCGCTGCTTTTGCGATGCTCCGCTCCCCTGAAAAGCTGCGTACTCTAGGAGTACCCCGCACCGCGTATCCACAGCCACAGGCCATTGCCTGAGGCCCACACACGATGCTCCGTCCCCAACCGGCGGAGTTCCTGATGGCGTGGGACACGTATGGTCTCACCAGTCGTGAACTTAACGTGGCTGCTGCGGACTCAGTCTGGTGCAGCCACAGTCGGGGGAGGGCCGATCCGCGGACAGGGGGCGCTTCATTCGGGGCTGGGGGCACTGTGGGCGGGCGGTCCGGGATGTGCAAGCAGCCGAAGGGGTGGTACTATTTTTGCTGTCCGGGTCCGCGGGCTGAACCCGCCATGAAGCCTGGCGTGGCCACTGCAGGCCGACGCTGTGCGCATGCACGCCCACAGACCTGGCAATGCTCCGGGTCATATCGGCAGCTGGAGCTCGGAGCTCAACACTGCCTAGCTGCTAGCCCCCAGCAAAACCGCGAATCGGTGGCCGCATTCTCCAACACCATTTTTCGGGTGCCTGCAGGATTCCCGCTGCGCCGGTCGGGGGCTGTTGACAGCAGCACCCCTTCTCCGGTGATTCTCCGGACCCCAATGGGCCGAATGGCCGACGGGTTTGGCCCTGTTTCGCCGACATGGATTACTCACCTCACACATGGAGGGACCTGGAAGGTAAGTGTGCGGGGGCCATCCTGGGCGGGGGTGGGGGTGGGGTGGTGGGGGGGGGGGGTGGCATGTGGGGTTCCGACCCCGGGGGTGGGTCCCCACGGTGGCCTGGCCCGCAATCGGGGCCTACCGATCGGCGGGCGGGCTGGTATCATGGGGCCTACTTTACTCCACGCTGGGCCCCTGTAGGGCTCCGCCATATTGCCCGGGAGCCGGCACGGAGAAGGGCACCCCCGCGCATGTGCGGAAATACGCCGGCTGTTCCGCACATGTGCGAGATCACGCTGTCCGTTCCACACATGCGCGGACTCGCGCGGGCAGTTCCCCGCTGGCTGGAGATGCGGAGATGATTCCGGTGGCAACTAAGCCCCCGAGAAAGGTGAGAATTCCTCACTTTCGGGGGCTGTTGATGCCGGAGTCGTTGCCGCCGGTTTTCCCGCTGGCGTGGATCTAATGTGGTCCAGCCGGTCGAGAAACAAGCGTGGCAGTTGCGGACTCAGTCCGTGGCCGCCCTGGTTGGGGGCGGGCCTTTCGGAGGGCAGGGGGGGCCTTATACGCGGCCGGGAAATGTTTGTACGGGCGGACACGGTCAGGTGCGCGGCGGATCGGGGTGTTTATTTTAAGGGTCCAGCTCCGCGGTCCTAGTCCGCCATGGAGTATGCCATGCGCTGCCTCCGACCTGGAAGTGCGGGGGCCTGTTACTGCAGAAAAAGCAGCTAGATCTACACCGCATCCCTGCTAGCTCCCTGCAGGGCTAGGAATATGTGGCCCTTAGGCGTGGAAATCCACAGTTTTAAAGCCAGTGTCGGGACATAGGCCCAATAACGGAGAATCAGCCCAAGATTTAAAAAAAATAAAAATTCTGACAGGGCTGGACAGATTGGATTCAGGGATTATGGTTCCTCTGGCTAGATGGGTGATGGGAGGTGGGGTTCTGTAACAAGTGGTCACAGTTTCAGTGTATAGGAGAGGCCATTTCAGACCAAGATGAAGAGAAATCTCTTCACCCAGAGTGTGGCGAACTTGAGGAATTGTCTATCATATTAGGCTGTGGAGGACAAGTCATTGAATATTTGAAGAAATATATAGCTGGAATTCTTGACTCTAAAGGCAGAGTGGGAGTATGGTTCTAACTGCTTGCTGACGTGCATCTCTCAGCCATGTTAACATTGATTGACAGGGCATGTTTAATGGGCTGAATAGCCTACTCCTGTGCACATTTTCTATGTTTCTCTGTTTAATCTAACATTCCACAAATGTCTTCACTACTGTGATGTTGGCAGGTAGCTGAGAAAGGATGCTGTCAGTGGTTATAGCTATAGCGGTAACAGAGAGCAATTTATTTTAATTCATTTTCTGGCGGCTTAGCATTTGGGTATCATTCCGTGTTTTCTGGCAATCTCCAAAGGCCCATGAAGAAACTTGCTGTAATCACAATTGGTTCTTAATTTCATAGCTTTTTGACTCCCACAGTCCAAAGATGTGTGGGTTAGGTGGATTGGCCATGCTAAATTGCCCTTAGTGTCCAAAATTGCCCTTAGTGTTGGGTAGGGTTACTGGGTTATGGGGATAGGGTGGAAGTGTGGGTTTGGGTAGGGTGCTCTTTCCAAGAGCCGGTGCAGACTCGATGGGCCGAATGGCCTCCTTCTGCACTGTAAATTCTATGAATTCTATAAATATGGATGAATTTGGGTGAGGTAGGAAGTTGAAATAGTGACAGATTCAAATCTAAACATATAGGGTGGGATCCTCCTTTCGCTGGACTAAGTCCCCACGCTGGCTGGGAAACTGGCGCGAACCACTCCGGCATCAACAGCCCCCGAAAGTGCGGAATTCTCCGCACTACCGGGGGCCAGGTGGACGTCGGAGTGGTTGGCGCCGTGTCAGCCGGCATGAAGGGTCTGCGTGAGTTTGCACATGCGACGAAGGGCCGGCGTGATCTCACGCATGTGCGGAACCGCCGGCGTGGTTCCACGCATGCACAGACCGGCCGGCGTATTCTGGTGCATGCGCAGGGGGTTGTCTTCTCCGCGCCGGCCATGGCGGAGCTCTACAGGGTCCGGCACGGAAGGAATGAACACCCACATGGCACAGGCCCGTCCACAGACCGGTGGGCCACCGTGGGGGCCCCCCCCGGGGTCGGATCCTCCTATGCCCCCCCGAGGACTGCCCAAGCCGACTTACCTGCCAGGTCCCGCCGTGTGGGACCATGTCTAATCCACACCGGCGGGACTGGCCAAAAATGGACGGCCGCTCAGTCCATCGGGGCCCGGAGAATTGCCTCGGGGGCTGCTGCCAACGGTCCCTGTCCAGCGTGGTGTGAACCCCGCCCCCGCCCAAAACCCAGCGCCGGAGAATACGGCAGCCGGTGTCGGGGTGTCAGGGTGGGATTCGCGCCGCTCCCCGGGGATTCTCCAACCCGGCGGGGGGTTGGAGAATCTCACTGATAGGGTGGGATTCTCCGATCACCGACTCTGAAATTGCACTCGGCGATCGGCCGGAGAATCCACCTTTACGCCGGAATTAGGGGCGGCGTTTTTTTGCGATGCTCCGGCCCGTCAAAAACGACGTATTCTGGGAGTACGCCGTACGCTGTATGGACAGCCTCAGGATGTCACCTGAGGCCCTCCCCCGATGCTCAGCCCCCGATGGGCCGAGTCCCTGACGGTGTCCTCATACCATTTGGGGACCTCGCCTGGCGGCTGCGGACTGAGTCCAGCACCGCCACAGTCGGGGGGAGCCATTCCGCTGGCGGGGGGGGGGGGGGGGGGTGGGGGGGTTCGGCGGGGGCTGGATGGACTGGTGGAGTATGGTCTGGGGGTGGCGAGAGGGTATGCAGGGGGACAGTTTTTGGCAGTCCAGGTCCGCGTACGGCAGACGCCTTGTTGCACGGTGCGGCCATGGACCCGCCCATTCTGCGGCTGCATCTGCAGGTAATGCCGGGCGCTGCGCGGCTGTTAGCCTCCCACCGGCAGATGATCGGTGCGGGAGCGGTGCCAACTTTCTGATCATAAGACCAGACGGATCCTGCGGACATAACTACAGAATCGGAGAATCCAGCCCATACTGTCTCAAACTCACCCTTTTTCACTGTTAACAGAGGCAGACTTAGGGCCAGGCAACTAATGAACAAGTCAGTTGGTAAAAATTTTTAAGGAAGACGCAGTTTTTAAAATTCATTCATGGAAGGGGAATGTGGCTGACAAAGCGAACGCTTATTGCCAATTCCGAAGTGTCTTTGAGGATGTGGTGGTGAACCAACCACCTTATGAATCGCTGTAGTCCATCTGATTTAAGCACATCCGCAGTGTTTTTTGGCAGGGAGTTGCATGATTTTCACCCAGTGATTGTGAAGGAACGGTGAGATAGTTCCAACTCAGGATGATGCAAGTCGCGGAGGGGAATTTAGCAGATGATGGTGTTCCCAAGCATCTCCCTACGTTTTTACATGTGGTAAGCATCACGGGTTTGGAAAGTGCTGTTGAAGGAGGCTTGATGAGCCACTGCAATGCACCTTATACATGGTAAGTGGATAGTTTTCCATCCCATTCCTGACTTGTGCCTTGTTTGATCGTGGAAAGGTTTGGAGGAGTCAGGAGACAAGTTACTAGCCACAGTATTCATAGTCTCTATGCTGGTTTTGCAACCACAGTATTTATATGGCTGGTCTTGTTAACGTTTTGGTACTGCTGACCCAATGTTGTTGATGGTGGCGGATTGAGCGATGGCATTGACATTGCATGTCAAGAGGGGTGGAGAGGGTCATTAAATTCCTTCTTGTTCGAGATAGCCATTGTCTCAATTTCAAAATATTTCTATTTTTATGCACTGTAACCTCTTGTGACCTGACAGGCAAAAGCAAATGAGAAGGGCATGATAGATGAGGTAAGCGCTAAAGCATTACAGGTCGACCAGGGTCAGGGGGAAGTGTCCCTTCCAGGCTCAACAAACTACCCTGTAATCGCCCAGGTTCTGATCCTAATCTCCCTCGATTCTCCTATAATTACTAACTCCTTACAATCTCCACCCTCTTGGTAATCTCTCTCTTTCCCCCACACCGCCACAATCTCCCTGCTCCTACTTGCCACATTCCCTCCGCACCACCCGATTCCCAATTTCTGCTCCCACGGCCGCTTAACCTAATTGTTCCGGTACTATTGGCAAGGACGCCCTGGAGAGAAAAAACATGGAATATACCTGGAGTTAAACTCCCAGATGTTTGAGTCTCCAAAAATAACTACTCCTCCAGCATCCTACCTGCTCTGAACTCACGCCTCGGTAGATATTGGAATAATTGCCACTATTGATCACGCAGTGAAGTATTAATTTCATTCAATATTATCACAAATGGAAATTCTCCCCAGTTGCTTGAGTCACACATCATTTGGTCTTCATTTAGAATAGTTACAATGTTGACTTCTTAATTGACCATAGTCCTTTATGGGTAAATATTTTCTCTAAGCTTAAAAAAAAATCCAAACGACTATTCTTTGATGTGATCTGAAACCCGAATCAACTGAAGTGAGAAGTAATTCTATATTTTCTAACGCATCGCCATGGAGCTGCTAATTTTTTTTTAATGGCAACAGCAATTTTCTGCAAATGATGCATGTTTCATGATGAATATTAATTAAAGCTTCTGTGGAATGCTTTGCTGTCTTATGAGTTCATTACAAAGGCTCTTGCAGACCTTACATCTTAAAGGGCGTAATATCACTGTAATTACTAAGATTGATATGACCACAGGAATAAAATACTGCAGACGCTGGTAATCTGAAATAAAAACAGAAAGAGCAGGAATGCACCAATGGAGACAGCAACAGGGCCAACATCTGAGCTTGAGACAGAATTCCATCAGGAAGAGTTATATTCACCTCGGATTGAAATTGCTTTTGGAATATCAGCATAAATTAAACTGACCGAAAATTACATTTAGTATTTGAAAAACATAGATTTGATGATGGAAAATGTAAATAGGATCAAAACATGAGTCATAAGCATCAGTAACACATGTATTTTGAAATTCAAATGAATACAGACACAAACTTACATCGGAAAATGTTCCTTCTTATGGTATCAGTGTGTCTCAGCTAGTAACACCTTTGTGCTCGGAGTCGAAAGATGTGGGTTGTGTAATCTAAGTTGACTTTTCGGTGCAGTCATATCATTCTATCATAGAATTTACATCTACACCGGCTCTTGGAAAGAGTACCCTACCCAAGGTCAACACCTCCACCCTCTCCCCATAACCCAGTAACCCCACCCAACACTAAGGGCAACTTTGGACACTAAGGGCAATTTATCATGGCCAATCCACCTAACCTGCACATCTTTGGACTGTGGGAGGTAACCGGAGCAGACACGGGGAGGATGTGCAGACTCCGCACAGACAGTGACCCAAGCCGGAATCGAACCTGGGACCCTGGAGCTGTGAAGCAATTGTGCTATCCACAATGCTACCGTGCTGCCCTAATTGCTGGAGGTAAATTTGGTCAGATGAGATGATGGAGGGCAGGGGGGGAGGGACAATTCTCCCAAATAATAACAAGTGTTATTTTGGGCGGTGGGGGGAGGGACAATCCTCCCAAAAAATGACAAGTGTTGTTTTGGGGAGGAAGTCAGGTGTGAATCCTGCTGGCTGTTCCCGCGTAACTCCCATTGCAATTCACTCACACTTGGTCATTTTTTTTTAGCTTTGGGGGGGCCTCACTGAATTCTCCCACAATGACAATTATTTTTGGAGTGGGGACCGAACGAGGCAAGACTCTCTCCTCAGAGATGGGGCACCATTTTTAAAACGTGCGCTGATCGCAAAGATAAATTGAAGGTCACCCACTCCCTCCACCCATGGACATCGTGACACCTCCCCTCCATCACTAAACATCCCTGCTATGCCCCCCTCCCCTCACACACAACACACACACACACCACACAAACATGAGGGTAACATGGCTTGGCACCCCCACCCACCCGGCTCATCCACCCTTGCCGGCATTCGGGCATCGGGTGTGTCTGCTATTACAATCCCCTACAGTTCTAGAGCTTGTATAGCATTTGCTTCCCCTCCTACAGATATCATCGAGTGTTTGCCTCCATCCACAACACTGGCAACGAGGATCAAGTGGAGCTGCCGTAAGCAGCAAGTGCTGTGGCATCAGACCGTTTTTCAACGACCTCGGGAGGCCATTCTACAGCCATAAGTCATGGCCTACATAGGTGAACTCGAGCCTTTCGTGCCGACCCGGATGGTTGGGCTCAGTGCGTCGATAGACTTCAACTTTTTTTCCACACGAATGCCGTCACCAATGACGAGCGACAGGCTGTCACTTTACTGACCGCCGTTGGCGGACTGACTTATGCACTAATCAGGAACTTGACTTACCCGGACAGCACGGACGGGATGTCTTCGCCAAGCTGATCGACTGGGTGGGCCATCGCCTAAATCCACAGACCCCAATTAGTGTCCAATGGTACCATTTCCATTCGGCTTCACAGACGCCGGCGGAATCCACTGGGGAATACTTGGTACGCTTACGGGGACTCGCTGCCTCCTGTGAGTTTGGAGCTGCCCTGGCTGAATCACCACGGGACCGCTTCATTTGCGGACTTCGAGACCAGGAGAAACAGCAAAAGCTGCTAATGGAGATCGCCCTGACCCTTGATAGGGCCATCGACATAGCGCTCGCCCAGCAATGCGCCAATTGCGGGCTCCTGGCGGCCATGAACGTTAGGCATCGCCAAGAGCATCAGCCAATGCCTACCGGAAGTGAGGTGACGGGAACTTAACAGATCGGAAGTCACCGCAGGTCCCACAACCGCTGCAGCGACCATGGGGCTTTCCCAGACTCATCGTTCCCAGATGGCAGGCGCCTGTATCGAGCGGGTAACCAAAGCCAGGAACGAGGCTCCGGATAATCAGGTGAGGGCACCATCCCCCTGCAACGGACAAGTCACCATTTCCCCCCAAGAGACCGCATGTACTTCCTGAAGGACTTGGACGCTGAGGAGCCAACCTTACCACTGCTCTGTGTAACTGGCCCCAGAATGGCACCTATCAGGGTGACACTGCTGCCAAACTAACACCCTACTGAGATGGAACTGGACAGTTTTGGTCGTCACACATTTGCTGCCATCCGGCAGGTCTTCAGCCACTAGAGCTTTGTGACATGGCAGGCAGCTTTGGAAATTGAGGGCACCGTCTACTTGCCCATGGCATATGGAGACCAGTCCGTGTGCTTACAATTGGTGGTAGTCCGCGGCAATGGGCCCAGCCTATTGGGGTGCGATTTGTTGCATCACTTATATTTAGATTGGCAACGCGTGTGCCAGATGCACCCCCATGGACTGGATGGAGTGCTGTCCAAGTTCTCTTCGGTTTTCAACGAAGGCCTCGGAACCATCAAAGGAGCAATGGCCACAATCAATGTAGAGGAAAACACCCGCCCTGTGCCGTATGCACTTCGCGCCAAGGGAGACCAGGAATGGAACCATTTCGAGCAGTTGAAGATTATTTGCTCTATCCGCTATGTCTATTGGATCGTGCCCAGGATGGCCATGCTGCTCAGTCCACTCCACCAACTACTGAAGAAGGGACAGAAGTGGGACTGAGGCCCCCGGCACCAGAAGGCGTTTTACGAGGTGAAGCAGCGGCTCACATCAGAAGAGCTGCTCACCCATTTTGACCTGGACAAGCCCCTGCTCCTCACGTGCGACGTATCACCGTACGGCATTGGGGTGGTCCTGCACACCACATGCCCGATGGCTCAGAGCGACCTATAGCTTTTGTGTCCCACATGCTGGCAGATAACGAGCAAAACTATGCCCAGATAGAGAAGGAAGGCTTGGCAGTGGTGTTCGCGGTGAGGAAATTCCACCAGTACGTTTTATGGGCGGATGCTCACAGCTGACCACACGCCCCTGCTGGAGTTATTTAAGGAAGATCGGGTGATTCCTCCGATAGCATCCGCCCGGGTTCAGCGGTAGGCCCTGCTTCTTTCGGCCTACGAGTACACTTTGGAGCATTGCCTGGGCAAAAGAATCTTGCACACAGATGCGGTGAGCTGCCTGCTTCTACCCATGAAGCCGCCGGCTCCTGCCACAGCCATGGAGGTGATAGCCGCTCTCCATTTCATGGACACTTTGCCAGTAATGGCAGCTCATATCGGAGAATGGACTCAGACCCACCCAGATTTGTCGCGGGCCCGACGTATGGTCCAATACGGGACTCGACATTGGGCGATACCAGACGAGCTGAGGGCCTACACCGCCAAGCTACCTGAGATGAACGTCGAAGATGGCCTCCTATGGGGGACACGGGTGGTTGTACCTGAACAGGGGCCGATTGAAAGACCTCCATAACGAGCACTCCGGGTGGCCAAGATGAAAATGTTGGTGCGCAGCTATGTTTGGTGGCCCGGACTGGATGCCGAGATCGAGCGGGTGGCCCACAATTGCACCCCATGCCAGGAACACCAAATGGTGCCACCGGTGACCCCGGATGCATCCCTGGGAGTAGCCTGGGAAGCCTTGGTCCCAGATATAAATCGACTTTGAAAGAGGAAATGCTGGAAAATCTCAGCAGGTCTGGCAGCATCTGTAGGGAGAGAAAAGAGCTAACGTTTCGTGTCCAATGACTCTTTGTCAAAGCTTCCATTAAGATATTCACTATATCAGCGAAAAGGTCATGTTTTACGATTTCCTCTCCATATAATCACAGTAAAGCATCAAATCATTTACCACGGGAGCTGCAAATCATTATAAAGAGTAGTTCAAAGTCAGATATTTTTTTTCAATGTATTGGGTTCCTGGGCAGCAAAGTGGTCTTCAGTGTGCAGTGAGCGGATTGGGTCTTACGTTCTGAAGTTTTAAATGTTTCAAGTTATCAGAAAGGTTTCTGCCAATCTCTGACAGTTAATTGATGATGTAATCTACAACCAGACTTGTTTTTGTTACATCAATACTGTATTAGTGTGAGTCCCTAATGCAGGGTATTGTTTTGAACACAGAGAAACTTTAATAAATATTTATTGGAAGCAATTTTTATTTGAATCAACATTTGTTTCATTGATGTCTTTTGAAGGCCAGGGATATTCCTTTACTTCTCAATTCCAACATACACTCCTATAGAAATTTATCATAAATACTTCATATTTTTTTAATAGTTTAGTAGTTCAATAAACCAAACAGACATGATTTAAAGGAGAACTAAAAGATTTTTCCTTTTCATACATTAGAAGGTAAATTCAGCAAACCATTGTTTTTAACCGAGATCCACAGGCCAAGTCATAGAACAGAAGTGACATGTTCTAACTCATAGAGTTGAGAGTGTAGAAGGAGGCCATTCAGCCCATTCAGTCTGCACAGGCCCTTGGAGAGAGCATCCCAACCAATCCCACAGCTCCACCATATCCCTGTAAGCTGACCTAACCTTTTGGACACTAAGGGGCTATTTAGCATGACCAATCCATCTAACCTGCACATCTTTGGACTGTGGGAGGAAACCGGAGCACCAGGAGGGAACCCGTGGAGAAAGTACAAACTCTACACAGACCATTACCCGAGGCAGGAATTGAACCCCGGACCCTGGAGCTGTGAGGCAGCAGTGCTAACCATTGTGCTGCTGTGCCGCCCTCATTCTCCAAACTGCTAGGTGTGGTAGTCACCACTGTTTGTATAGTACGTGTATTAGAGGTAATACGGTAAGGCTCCTGTACTACAGGTATGGGGGTAGATCCCTGCCTGCTGGCTCCACCCAGTAGGCGGAGTATAAATGTGTGTGCTCACCGAGCTGCTGCCATTTCGGTAGCAGCTGCAGGAGGCAACACATCTCTGCTTAATAAATCCTCGATTACTCTCTACTCTCATCTCGTCGTAATTGATAGTGCATCAATTTATTAAGCAGAGATATTACAGCGATGGAACTACGCATCAAGCCAGATCGCCTACAGCTGCATCCTCAAACAGACAACGCCACGTCGGCCTTTGCCATTGGCTAGCTTGCTTTGAAGGCTACATCGGATCAGCGACAGAACAACCCTCAGAAGCACAGAAACTCCAGATCCTGTACTCACAGGTGAACTCCAATATTTTACTCTTATCCGGGATGCGCCCAACTACACTGAGGCCATGGCACTTCTGAAAGGGAACTACATCCGGCCGATCAACAAATTCTACGCCAGGCACCTCCTGTCCACGTGGCAACAACTCCCCGGTGAGTCATTGGACGATTTTGGGTGTGCCCTGCACATCCTGGTGAGGAACTGCGATTGCCAAGCAGTTTCAGCCGTTGAACATACTGAACTCTTAATCAGGGATGCTTTCATTACGGGCATGGGGTCGGCGTACATCCGCCAGTGCCACTTAGACGTGGGAACACTCGACCTCACGGTGACCAAGCAATTCGCAACCTCACTAACGGTAGCCTCCTGTAATGTACAATTGTACGCCCTCGACCGCACGGTGCCCCCTTCATGGACATCGTGGGCCCCAACAGCCAACCTCAAGCCTGTGCCGCATGGCAACCAGCCAACCCCGGGGGGCCCAAGTGCTATTTTTGCGGGCAGACAAAGCACCCCCGGCAGCGCTGCCCGGCACGGAGTGCAATCTATAAGACTTGCGGGAAGAAGGGACATTTCGCTGCTGTGTGCCAGGCCCGGTCGATCGCCGCTGTATCCAGGTCCATTGTTCCTGCACCCCCCATGTGCGACCCGTGGGCGCCGCCATTTTCATCCCCGCAGCCCACGTGCGCCCCGGGGGCGCAGCCATCTTCGGCACCATTTTGGACGGCGCCTCAGGACCCCTGCTCGTCGGGCACCTCATCTGGCCGCTCAACGCCCACCCACCGCCGCCGACAGCCCGGGGCCCACCAACACCAGTCGCAGCTCGCCTCCTGTGGTAAATGTATTATGCCAATAATCCACCATTGTATTTGTATCTGTGCTGTTGCCCTTGTATTTGTATCTGTGCTATGCTGTTGCCCTTGTGGGCTCCTCCTATGGGCCATTGTATGGCATTATCCACAGGGGAACATGTTTGGGCCTGTATGGGCACCGCCCATGGTTCCTCCCCTTGAAGGAAGGTATAAAGAGCAGTCGGCCTGTAGGCAGTTCTCAGTATTGGATCAGTCACTGTTCTAAGTTGATTAAAGCCACAGTTTACTTCTACTCCCGTCTCGAGTGAATTGATTGTCGCATCAATTTAATCAACTTAAACGCAACTATGGAATCGGCCCTCAAACCTGACTGACTGGAACTCGACCCGCAGGCCGCGGAGACAAAATAAATATTTTCACACTGGCTCCGCTGCTTCAAGGCCTATCTTGCAGCCTCCTCCATGCCTTACGTCACCGACGAACAGAGGCTGAGCCTCCTCCACGCACGAGTGAGCCATCAAATCTCTGTTCAACTCGACGAGGCCTCCTCCTACGCAGACGCCCTCGCGATGCTCGAACGCCTCTATGTACGGCCCATGAACGAGGTCTACGTGCGACACATCCTCACTACTCGCCGCCAGCGCCCCAGGGAATCGCTAGAAGACTTCCTACGCGACCTCAAAGCCCTCGCACGCAGCTGCAACTACCAGGCTGTTACGACCACTCAACATATGGAACTCGCCATCCGAGACGTCTACATGGCGTCCGGTCCAACAACGTGAGATAGCGCCTAGTCGAAAAGGGGGCCCTGGACCTGGATCAGGCGGTAAAGTTAGCCTCTTCTCTGGAAGTAGCGTTCCAGAGCCTTAACGCGTTCCCGGCTGACCAAGCGACCATAGACTACCCCAGGCCTGTGCCGCATGCTGCCCACCCACCCTGCTGTTTCTGTGGCCAGTTTCAACACCCCCGGCAGCACTGCCCAGCCTGTAACGCGAACTGCAGCACCTGCGGGAGAAAAGGACATTTTGCCAAAGTTTGCCTGGCCAGGTCCAAGAACTCTAACTCACAGGACCGATTCTCAGACTCACAGGCCCGCAGACCCCGCAGTGTGGTAGCGTGTCTGCCGACTCCGCCCCTTGTAGATGCGTCATCAGCCACATGCTATCCATGGGGGCAGCCATCTTCCAGTTCTCACAGCACGTGCGACTCACGGGGGCCACCATTTTGCTCCTCCTCCCCCAAGCGGCCGGCCATGTGCGATCCATTGGGGCCGCCATCTTGGACGCCATCTTCCTCACCGCCCGCTACGCTCGACCAACGGGGGCCGCCATCTTGGCCGCCATCTGCTACGCCGCACGATGCGTACGATCAACAAGGGCAGCCATCGCTGAACAGCCCCAGCACCTCCGACCATGCCGGCTACCCGCAACTCAGCACGGCCACCCTGGACCAGTCGTGACCCAAGCACCTCCGGAGCTCCATGATGACCGTCTGGGTAAACGGGCACAAGCCACCTTGCCTTTTCGACTCCGGGAGCGCAGAGAGCTTCATTCACCCGGACATGGTAAGACACTGCTCGCTCCCAATATTCCCGACGTAACAAACCATCTCCCTCGCCTCTGGGTCGCACTCGGTGCAAATCCCAGGGTGCACAACCGCAACCCGAGCAATACAGGGTGCCGTGTACGCCAATTTTAAATTATATGTGCTCCCAGACCTCTGTGCTCCTCTCCTATTGGGACTAGATTTCCAATGCAACCTCAGGAGCCTTACCCTGAAGTTCGGGGGGCCCCTTCCCCCACTCACCATATGCTGCCTCAGGGCCCTAAAAGTCGACCCTCCCCCACTCTTTGCAAACCTCACCGCCGACTGCAAACCAGTCGCCACCAGAAGCAGGCGGTATAGCATACAGGACTTTTATCAGGTCTGAGGTCCAGCGACTCTTGCGCAAGGGAGTCATCGAGGCCAGCAATAGCCCCTGGGGAGTTCAGGTGGTGATCGTCAAGACCGGGGAGAAGAACCGGATGGTTGTAGATTACAGCCAAACCATAAACCGGTACATGCAACTCGATGCGTACCCCCTTCCCTGTCATAATATACACCAGTATATCATGGTGCAGACACACACTGATGGACACACAGTGGGACCAATCAACATACACAACACCGCAGCCAATCACCAGTGAGAGCACACGCACTATAAAGACAGGGGACATCGGAGTTCCCGCTCATTCGAGTAGCACCTAGCTAGGAGCACAGAGCTCACAGCCTGCAGCACAGACATTCACCATGTGCTGAATGCATCAACTGGTTAGGACAAGGCAAAGGTCTTTAGTTAAAGCTGGTATCGTATTTACCCACAGTTCAAGTATGTTTAAATAGTTAACCTTTTAATAAAATAGTGTTGTACTACTTCAAGTGTTGGTGACCTGTATGTGATCCAGAACACCCAACACATCATTCCCCGGATCGCAGACATGGTTAATCAGATCGCGCACTACCAGGTGTTCTCCACGGTGGATCTGAAGTCTGCATACCACCAGCTCTCAATCCGCCTGGGGGACCGCCACTACAGGGCTTTTGAGGCAGACGGCCGCCTTTTCCACTTCCTCCGGGTCCCCTTTGGCGTCACGAACGGGGTTTCGGTGTTCCAAAGAACAATGGACCGAATGGTGGACCGGTACGGGCTGCGGGTCACATTTCCGGACTTGGACAATGTCACCATCTGCGGCCATGACCAGCAGGACCACGACGCCAACCTCCACAGATTTCTCCAAACCACCCAAACCCTAAACCTCATGTACAACAAGGAGAAATGCGTTTCCGGCACAACCAGACTAGCCATCCTCGGCTACGTCGTGGAAAACGGGGTTCTAGGACCCGACCCTGACCGGAGGCGCCCCTTCCTGCAACTCCCCCACTGCCCCAGGGCCCTGAAGTGGTGCCTTGGGTTCTTTTCATATTATGCCCAGTGGGTCCCCAACTATGCGGACAAAGCCCGCCAACTAATCAAGGCCACCATCTTCCCACTGGTGACTGAGGCCCGCCAGGCCTTCAGCTGCATCAAGCCGGACATCGCCAAAGCCGCGATGCGCGCGGTGGACGAGTCCGTCCCCTTCCAGGCAGAGAGCGACGCATCAGAGATCGCTCTCGCCGCTACCCTCAATCAAGCAGGCAGACCGGTAGCATTTTTTTCGCGCACCCTCACCACCTCCGAATTCCGGCACTCTTCTTTTGAAAAAGAGGCCCAAGCCATCATGGAAGCCGTACGGCACTGGAGGCACTACCTCGCTGGTCGGAGGTTTACTCTCGTCACCGACCAACGATCGGTAGCCTTCATGTTCGATAATACGCAGCGGGGCAAAATCAAGAACGATAAGATCTTGAGGTGGAGGATCGAACTCTCCATCTATAATTACGATATAGTATATCGTCCTGGGAAGCTCAACGAGCCCCCAGATGCCCTGTCCCACGGCATATGCGCCAGCACGCAAGATGACCGACTACGGGCTATCCACGATGACCTCTGCCACCCGGGTCACCCGGCTTATCCACTATATCAAGGCCCGCAATCTGCCCTACTCCACCGAGGAGGTCAGAGCTATGACCAGGGACTGCCAGATCTGTGCGGAATGTAAACCGCACTTCTATCGACCAGATAAGGCCCACCTGGTGAAGGCATCCCGGCCCTTTGAGCGCCTCAGTATCGATTTCAAAGGGCCCCTCGCCTCCAATAACCGCAATACATATTTCCTCAACATTATTGATGAGTTCTCCCGCTTCCCATTTGCAATCCCTTGCCCCGACATGACCACGTCCACCGTCATTAAAGCCCTACATAGTGTCTTCACCCTGTTTGGTTTCCCCAATTATGTCCACAGTGACCGGGGCTCGTTGTTCATGAGCGACGAACTGCGTCAGTATTTGCTCAGTAAGGGCATCGCCTTGAGCAGGACTACCAGTTATAACCCCAGGGGAAACGGGCAGGTGGAGAGGGAGAACACAGCGGTCTGGAAGACCGTCCTACTGACCCTGCGGTCCAGGGATCTCCCAGTTTCTCACTGGCACGAGGTCCTCCCCGATGCGCTCCACTCTATTAGGTCCCTACTTTGCACGGGCACAAACGAGACCCCACATGACCGCCTATTTGTTTTCCCGAGGAGATACACCTCAGGGGCCTCACTTCCGTCCTGGCTGAAGACACCGGGGCCAGTCCTACTCAGAAAACACATCAGGAGCCACAAGTCTGATCCTCTGGTAGAGCGGGTGCAGCTCCTGCACTCCAACCCCCAGTACGCTTATATTGAACACCCCGATGGCCGACAGGATACGGTCTCCCTCCGGGACCTGGCGCCCGCCGGTTCCACCACCACCACCACCACTGCCCCTCCATCATATCCCGCCCAAACTACCATGACTACTGACCCCACCCCTCTATGGCTTTCACGCTCCCTCCCGCCCGCCATCCCCCCTTCACCGATCCACAGGAATGAAGCTCCAGAAGAGACGATCCCAGAATCCACATCTGTACCCGCACCGGCGCCCTCACTACCGATGCCAGCACGGACGAGTTCAACACCCGGGCCAGCAACAACGCCAGAGCTTCGGCGATCACAGCGCACAATCCGTGCGCCGGACCGGCTGAACTTATGAACCCGTCAACCCCGCCGGACTTCATTTTTTTAACAGGGGGTGAATGTGGTGAATGTATTATGCCAATAATCCACCATTGTATCTGTATCTGTGCTGTTGCCCTTGTATTTGTATCTGTGCTATGCTGTTGCCCTTGTGGGCTCCTCCTATGGGCCATTGTATGGCATTATCCATAGGGGAACATGTTGGAGCCTGTATGGGCTCCGCCCATGGCTCCTCCCCTTGAAGGGAGGTATAAAGAGCAGTCGGCCTGTAGGCGGTTCTCAGTATTGGATCAGTCGCAGGCAGGCACTGTTCTAAGTTGATTAAAGCCACAGTTTACTTCTACTCCCGTCTCGAGTGAATTGATGGTCGCATCACCTCCATCACGCTCGACCAGTCCCGGCCGCACAACCTCGCAACCGTGACGATGACGGTGAAAGTCGATGGCCACAAGGCACCTTGCCTTCCCGACTCCGGGAGCACGGAGAGCTTTAACCACCCCTCTACGGTAAGGCGCAGCTCCCTCGCAGTACTCCCCATTACCCAGAGAATCTCCCTGGCCTCTGGAACCCACTCCGTGGAAATCCGGGGGTACTGCATCGCCACTCTCACCATCCAGGGCGTAGAGTTCAGCAACTTCCAGCTCTACGTCCTCCCCAACCTCTGCGCTGCCTTGCTACTTGGCTTGGACTTCCAGTGCAACCTCCAAAGTCTAACTCTAAAATTCGGCGGACCCCTACCACCGCTCACCGTATGCAGCCCCACGACCCTTAAGGTCGACCCACCTTCTCTGTTTGCAAACCTCACCCCGGATTGCAAACCCGTCGCCACCAGCAACAGACGGTACAGTGCCCAGGACAGGACCTTCATCAGGTCAGAGGTCCAGCGGCTACTGCGGGAAGGCATCATTGAGGCCAGCAACAGCCCCTTGAGAGCCCAAGTGGTAGTTGTAAAGACTGGGGAGAAACACAGGATGGTTGTTGACTACAGTTAGACCATCAATCGGTACACACAGCTCGATGTGTACCCCCTCCCACGCATATCTGATATGGTCAATCAGATTGCACAGTACCGGGTCTTCTCTCCAGTGGACCTAAAATCTGCCTACCACCAGCTCCCTATCAGCAAGGCGGACCGCCAATACACTGCGTTCGAATCAGATGGCCGCCTTTACCACTTCCTTTTGGTTCCTTTCGGCGTCACTAATGGGGCCACGGTCTTCCAACGGGAGATGGACCGAATGGTTGACCGGTACGGACTGTAGGCCACCTTCCCGTACCTAGATAACATCACCATCTGCGGCCACGACCAGCAGGACCACGACGCTAACCTTTTCAAATTTCTCTACACCACCAAACTCCTGAACCTCACGTATAACAAGGAGAAGTGCATGTTCAGCACCAACCGCTTAGCCATCCTAAATTGTGTAAAATGGCGTTGTGCAAAATGGAGTTCTAGGGCCCGACCCCGACCGCATGCACCCCCTCATGGAATTCCCCCTCCCCCACTACCCCAAGGCCCTCAAACAATGCCTGGGGTTCTTCTCCTATTATGCCCAGTGGGTCCCTAACAATGCGGACAAGGCCCGCCCACTCATCCACTCCACAGTTTTCCCTGACGGCTGAGGCCCACCAGGCCTGCAACCGTATCAAGGTTGATATCGCCAAGGCCCTGGAGTGTGTGTGGCGGGGATCAATGGGGGAGGGGGGGAGTGGTACGCATGCGGTCGACGAGACTATCCCCTTTCAGGTCGAGAGCGATGCACCAGACGTTGCTCTGGCCGCCACCCTCAACCAGGCAGGCAGGCCCGTGGCATTCTTTTCCCGCACCCTCCAAGCCTCCGAAATTCGGCACTCCTCTGTCGAAAAGGAGGCCCAAGCCATCGTAGAAGCTGTGTGGCATTGGAGGCATTACCTGGCCGGCAGGAGATTCACTCTCCTCACTGACCAACGGCCGGTTGTCTTCATGTTCAATAATACACAGTGGGATAAGATCAAAAATGATAAAATCTTAAGGTGGAGGATCGAGCTCTCCACCTACAATTACGAGATTTTGTATCGCTCCGGTAAGCTCAACGAACCCCCCGATGCCCTATCCCCAGGTACATGTGCCAGCGCCCAAGTGGACCGACTCCGGGCTCTACACGATGGTTTCTGTCATCCAGGGGTCACCCGGTTCTTTCACTTCATAAAGGCCCGCAACCTACCCTACTCCATTGCGGAAGTCAGGGCGGTCGCCAAAGACGGCGAGGTCTGCGCGGAACGTGGTCGATGAATACTCCAGATTCCCCTTCACCATTCCATGCCCCGATATGACGTCTACCACAGTCATCAAAGCCCTCAATAGCATCTTCACCCTGTTCAGTTTCCCCGCTTACGTCCACAGCGACTGGGGATCCTCCTTTATGAGTCAGTTCCTGCTCAGCAAGGACATTGCCTCGAGCAGGACGATCAGCTACAACCCGCGGGGAAACGGGCAGATGGAGAGGGAGAATGGGACGATCTGGAAGGTCATCCTGCTGGCCCTACGGTCTAAAAGTCTCCCGGTCTCCCACTGGCAGGAGATCCTCCCCGACGCGCTCCACTCTCTCCGATCGCTACTTTGCACTGCGACTAATGAAACCCCCCATGAACGTCTCCTTGCCTTCCCTAGGAGGTCCACCTCCGGGGTTTCGCTCCCAACGTGGCTGGCAGCTCCAGGACCTGTCCTCCTCCGCAAGCACATGCGGCTTCATAAGGCAGACCCGTTGGTCGAAATGGTACAGCTGCTGGATGCGAACCCGCAGTACGCCTACGTGGCATACCCCGACGGCCGCCAAGACACATTCTCCCTCAGGGGCTTGGCACCAGCTGGGTTCCCCCCCCCCCCGATTGCCCCGGCGCCACCCATCCTCCCCCCAGCGCACCACACTACAGCCCCCGCCACAGGACGATCCGTCCTCTGTTGCTAACTTTGCCTTGGTTCAATTGCTCTGTTTTATTACCTTTGCTCTTGAGTCGCCAGGTATATTTTATGATACCGCCACATGGTTCAAGTCCGAGTAATGATCAATAATCCAATACACCGCTTAGTAAGATTTAAATCAAAGCACATTTATTATACAGTAATCACTACTCATGCATAAATTCTACGTCTAAGCTACTTCTGCGACTAACAGGCCAATACTTAACTTGGAACTGCCCACCAGGTCAGGGAAACGAATGGCCTTTCGTTCGGGTTCTGAGCCTGCGGGATTCGAAGTTGGTACAGGTTGGTAGCTAGGAGCGCCTATCTCGTAGCGAGCGTTGAAGTAAGACTTACTGTTTTAAGCGGCTGTTGAAGAGCTGAAGAGCAGAGTGCCGGTGGAGGGCAGGTGAAGAGAAGAGAGTGACTTGAACTTGGGCTCAATTCTTATAGTTCCCAGAGGGTTCCCGCCTTTCGGGCGGACCCTGTACCTGGTCCCAAGTGATTGGACTTTGTCCCAATCACTTGGTTCGATTCTCTCCAATGCTGGAGCGATTCCTTGATCGATGGGCGGTCTTGAGGTGGTCGTTCACCTCCCTTTGTATAGGCTTCTGCTGGCGCCGAGGAGTCTGGGTTGGCTTTGTGTGTCTAAATGTTGCTTATTGATCCCGGGGATTGCTCATTAATATGCAGATGGCTGGTGTTTTGTTATGCTGATGGTTACTGGTAGCGATCTTGCCTGGCCTTCCCAGAGGTGAATACACAGTCAACCTGCAGCTGCTCTTTTTTGTCCTGTTAGCTGATTTTCCCATCAGCCTTTGCCGTTCGCCATTTTGAATCGGGAGTTAGCCATTTTAAGTGGCTACATTGTGATCCTAACGCGAAGCGTGAAGGATCACATAATTATGTTGCTTTCCATTCCCTGACCTGGGGGGGGGGGGGGGGGGGGGCACTTCCTTCATGGCCTCTGCACTGACCATAGCTATGCAAAAATTTTTTAACTAACAATTCTTAGGGTGCTATGTCAGACAGGGACATGCATTACAAAACAATAAACTGGGAACCTCTAACTATTCTTAATACACTACACTCACTTAAACATTTCATTATCCTAACTTCCTCAACCATACAACAAAATCATAGCATTTTATACACAGTCTTTCCTGGCTTGGCAATCAAGCTCAGGATCATACAATTTGCTCATGAACAGTTCTTTACATTTCTTTATTTACAATAAACGCAAGTGAATGCACTTTATTATCGACGGCGAGGGTCGGGGGTCTGGTCGTAACTGAAAATAGGGGATCTGATCCTATATACCGGGGTCCGAGCGCGGTAGGCTCTCCTTCTCCATTTCCGTAGATGCATAGTCTACGCAATGCAGCAGAGTATCGCTAATACTAGTAAAGTTTCTATTACATTGGATAGTGAGTACCAGGTTATAAACCTGGCACATCAAGATGATGTGGTGTGGCTGGTGACTGGGCTCTGGGTACTGCGGGGAAGTGAAACATTAACGGCTGGGGGGCTTGAAGTCATGGGGTTCGCGTTTATGCGCAACCAAATGTCCAAAAAGATGATGTTGATCCACGTGGAGGAAGTCCTCATGGCTCTTCTCTTTCCTTTTCTTTCTTTGTCTTTTCCGGTCCTGGAACTTCTGGAGTTCTGTGGAAACAAGCATAGTGTCTGTAACTACCTTTGTTTAATATCTCGTACGATAGTGTGGCTGTCCTTTGGTGCCAATTATTCCCTTTATAATTGGTCACTATGTGTGACTCCCTCATTTTTTTTTCAAAAATCGAATTTTAGGACAAGACACACTTTCCAAATAATGAACCAGTGCTGATTTACCATCCAAATCTTCCAGGATGTAAATAGCATATGGTCGGCAACCTAAGGGTTACCTGAAGCAAACAAAACTTTTTTAACTGAAAGTGCCAAAATGAGGTGCGTATGGGCCGCGAGGGGTAAGAGTTGGATGGAGTCCCCGGGTAGGACGGCTACCAATGCCGTGTCTCTCCTACCCGAGCATAGTTGACCAGAGGGGTGTTCCCAGGCAGGGCGGTCCCAGGCCGTTTCTCCACTGCCTGAGCAACCGACAAGAACGGGCAGAAAATGTAGTCATCATGGTGGGGCTGCCGTAGTGGTTCTTTCCTTCGAACCAGAAGGGCAGTTATGAACGGGCATCTGATACCCGAACAAGTGTCTGCAGACAAGGTAGTTCCTCTGAACTAGTGTCTGGCAATAGTGAGCCTCTGTGGGCAAGGCCACAGAGGTTTCGGCCGAAAAGGCGTGGGGCCGTGAAAAATTGTCCGGTCAGATAAACAACATTTAACAAACTTACAAACAACATAAAACATGCTGCAGGTTCCATCAGAAAGGACACCACTTCTCCCAAGCGGTTCCTTTAAAACATCATCTGGACACCTCAGTTCTGGGTTGCGAACAAGGTCACAAAGGGGTTCTCGGTTTGGGAGTCAGACCCAAGGTCGTCACCTTCTCCCGGGTGCCAAACTCTGGAGTGTATCAGGGCTGAAAGGGCTGCGTGGTGTGAGGTGGGGTCGCTCTCGTCGTTTCGGACGAGTTGGAACGAGTTATCACGGTGCCAATAATTGGTGTCTAGCTGTGTGGGGACGGAATCGGGGTCGTCAGTTAGTTCGGTGGTCGGTGGTGGGGTTTATTTAGGAAAGTGATCATGAAGGGATCACTCGGATCGTAGACGGAATCGCTGGGTGTGGGTCCGGTTGCATGGGGATAGTAGGGAGGCGTGCTGTGGCTATCGTCCGAGTCACAGTTGCTGTCTCTGCTGCTGCAGTCTGTGGGCGTTCCGGGGCGGAGTGTATAATTCGGGGGTGGAGCCGAGGTCGAGTCCGTGGTTGGGCTGGACGTGGTGGGGGTTGATAGGGTTACGTTGGCTGTGGGCGGGGCGTGGTGTGCTGCGTCGAGCATGACGTGGTGTGCGTGGTTCGACTGGGCTCCATATGCCTTCAGCTGGTTTATATGGAACCATGCAGTCTTACCGTTGGGGTATTTTATTTTATACACGGAAGGGCTTACATTGTCCGCAATGGAATACGGACCCGAGTATTTCGGTGATAGGAATGTGCTGGGGTTATATACAGAGAGCATAACTGGCTGTCCTATACTGTACTCAGTCGCATGCACTGTCTTGTCGAAACAAGCCTTGCTCTGTTTCTTCCTGGTGCCCAATTTTACTGCAGCTGCTAGCTGAGCTGTTTTAACATTTTCCACTAATTGCTCTACTGCTTTCTCACGTGTGAGGGCCGTCACTTCGGGGCTGGCAAGTCTAAACCTAACAAATATTCTGTGCCTTTCATGGGGCGTCCGGTCATGAGAGTGTGTGGGGTGTAACCTGTGGAAGTAGAAATTGTGTTACACAAAAACATCAGCGCAAAAGGGAGGACTGAGTCCCAAGTGGTGTTGTTCTGCTGAACCATTTTTCTGAGGGTGGATTTTAGGGTCCGATTCATGCGCTCCACTCGACTGTGGGTGGTATGCTATGTGGAATTTTTGGGTGATGCCAAATATCGTGAGGACGTTCTGCATGACATGTCCCGTAAAATGGGAACCTTGATCGGATTCAATGCTATGGGGGAGTCCCCATCTTGTAAAGATGTGGTGGGTCAAAATCTTGGCTGTGGTTTTTGCAGTGTTTGTGCAGGCTGGGAATGCTTCCACCCATTTTGTAAATGTGTCAATTATCACAAGTACATATTTATAGCCATTCCTGCAAGGGGGCAATGGTCCTATAAAATCAATCTGGAAGTTAGTCCAGGGGCCGTTAACAGGTCGGGTGTGGCTAAGTTGAGCCTTTTTGGCATGTCTGTCCGGATTATTCTGGGCGCAGATAAGACAATTCTCTATGTAATGGTTTACATCTTCCTTTAAATTCGGCCACCAACAAAGCTGCTTGAGATGGGCTGTGGTGGGACCGATTCCCTGACGTCCATGTCCGTCATGGAACAAACAAATCAGTTGATTCCTGTCCTGTTCAGGAACCACATAATGGGTGTCTTTTAACACCACACCGTCATGTGTGGTCAGTGCATTTCTAAATCACTCGTAGGGTGCTGGATACTTTCCTTTTACAATCTCCCTGAGATTGCTGTCCTGCTTCTGGGCCTCTACTAGATCCTCGATCTTTGTCTGTGAGACCTGAACTGCACTCACTGGTGCGCTTTCGGGGGGTTTCCAAAGATATCCATGCCTGGAACCTGCCTTAGCCAGTGCGTCGGCTTTTACATTTCCAGGGGGGGAGGAACGATGGTGACTGCGGACTTTGATTATCCCAAAAGTCCTGTTCTGGGCTCTTACTAAAATATGACGGAGCAATGGGGCTGAGGGGAGGGGTTTCCCGTCTGCGGAAACAAATCCTCTTGCTTTCCACAGGGGCAGGAATTCCGTGAGGCTGTTGCAGACATAGAGGCTGTCCGAGTATATGTCTGCTTGGCTGGGGAAGGAATCTGGGTGTTCCACTATATACGGGATGGCCGCGAGCTCTGCTGCCTGCGCGCCTAAGTGGCCTGGAAGTTTTAATGATATTTCCTCAAGGGCGCGTCCCTGCGCATCCTCGACATAGATACCGCAACCTGTTATGCGCTTCCCATCCAAGACTGTGGAAGATCCGTCCACATAGATCTTTATGGGCTCACACGTGTCCATGTGCTGGGGGCTCTGGTTTGAACTACCTATCTTTCTGGGGGGGTGTTTTCGCAATAAAGGGGCCTGTGTTGTGATGTGGAGAGATAATTTCACATTCATGGGGGGTTCCGGGGTACTGTAAGTTGTCGGCTAAATAAGTGTGTGTCTTTGTCCGTTTAACAGTGATGTCCCGTCCCTGCAAGAGAAGGGTCCATCTTGCTGCTCTAATCTGGCTTACTGTGCCGTCCTTGAGTCGTTCGTCCAGTAAAAGTTGGGTGGGGGTGTGTTCGGTGAGAATTGTGATGGGGTTAAGTCCGGTAATAAACGAAAAATGCTGCACTGCCCAAAATACTGCGAGCAGGTGCCTCTCACAGGCTGAAAATCCCTGCTCCACAGCATCTAAAATTCTGGAGGCGTAAGCTACGAGCCTTAACTGGTCGTGAGGAGGATGGCCGAAAGGGTGCGGTCTGTGGTCGCTAACTCTATGGCGTAAGGGGAAAGCGGGTCTGGAACTTATAGTGCGGACGCTGCTATGAGTGCCTGTTTTAAAGAGTCCACAGCATCCGTATGCTGCGGAAGCCATTCCCAGGGGACTCCTTTCTTGGAGTTCTGAGAGGGGTGCTGACTTGCTGGCGAAACCATTAATGTGGTTTCGGCAGTAGCCAACCAGTCCTAAAAACGACCAGAGGGCTGAAATGTTCTGGGGAAGGGGCAATTTAGCAATCGAGTCAATCCTTTTATGCTCGATCTCGCGTTCCCCTGTGTGATAATTGTTCCCAAATATATCACTTTTCCTTCCAAAATCTGGGCCTTTTTGGGGTTGACTTTACAACTGATTGAGTGTAAGAGTTCCAGGAGTTCAGACAGGAGCTCAATGTGCTCTTCCTTGGTGTCTGTCTGCAGTAGTAGGTCGTCTACATACTGTACCAGACATTCGGGGCGAGAGAATTTGGCTAAACCATTTGCCAGCTGTCGGTGGAAAATGGAGGGGGAGTTGTGGAAGCCTTGTGGCAGGCATGTCCACGTGTACTGCTGTGCTTCAAAGGTGAAGGCAAATTTGTACTGGCACGCCTTTGCCAATGGAATGGACCAGAATCCATTACTGACGTCCAAAACCGTAAAGAATCGGGAATTGAGTCCCTGCTTGAGCATGGTCTCGGGACTTGTTGCTACTGTGGGGGCTGCTGCGGGGGTGATTTTGTTGAGTTCCCGGTAATCGATGGTCAGTCGCCATGATCCATCGGGCTTTCTCACTTGCCCCGATTCTCACAAATCGGGGCATTATTAGTGGAGGCTACTGATCTAAGTACGCCCTGCTCTAATAAGCTCTCTATTACCTTGGAGATTTCTCCCTCTGCCTCTTGGGAAAATCCGTACTGTTTTTGGGGTCTAGGGTCAGGTCCTGTTATCTGTACGGAGCCAGTCATCCGTCCACAGTCGTGCTTGTGGGTCGCGAATGCTGCCCTGTTCTTTTGCAGAACTGCCCAAACCTGCTTGTCCGTGCTAAGCGTGGTCTGGTTGAACCAAAATTCACCTACGGCACTAATTTTGTTCATGTACTCTCCTATGTTGAGCGTTGCGGAGGCTCTTGCGGATTTTGCCATCTTCCAGACACACTGGTTGACTGGATCGAATGAAAGATTGTGGGAATTCATGAAATCGATTCCCAGAATGTGTTCTGCTGTGTGGGGCAGGTCAACTAAAACCACAGGGTGCTTGGTGGTGATGTTACCGATTTGAATAGGTACAGGGGTTGTGATGTGTCCCTGCTGGGAGTGGCCTGTAAAGCCGCTGAGGGTGATAGTGGCTGTAGTGGGCCACGTGTCTTTTTGAAACACGGTGGAGGAATTTATTGTGGGGCGGGACCCTCCCGTGTCCCATAGAAATTCAATGGGCTGTCCCCGAATTTTTGCTGCAACTACCAGTCATCCGGACCTATCCCAAAGGGTGTCGCAGACCCAACTGGGGGAGCCCGTACACCGTCAGTCCGTTCCGGTCAAGTCCGTCTGATCTGAATGGGCGCTAACGCTATGAATGGGCTCTGTCTTCTGCTTACTCAGTGCCTGTTTGCTGGGCTCTCTGTGGCTTTTTAGGGGCATTGCATTCCCTTGCGAAGTGTCCCAACTGTCTGCAGTTGTAACACTCCTGTGACTTGGGTGGGGGGCTGTTCTTTCCCTCATTCACCCATGCGGGATTCGGGTGTGTTTTTACTGCCTGCAAATCTGCGGCGGCCTGCTTTTCCTCAATATTCTTAACAGCAGGTTTACTCTGCATAGATTGCTCCCAAGCGCGGACAATCTTTTCCCTACCCACTTCTCGTTATGGGCCTCCTCTGAGGGATCATAACTCGTGCAAGCTTTCTGTCCAGTTTCTATGGCATGGGAGATAAGGGTGCGGGTCCATTTGGCCATGTTGTCTGGGGACAAATGGGCACGGTCTAAGTCTCCAAAGACTGCTGCAAAGTGGATCCACAGGCGTCCAGCAAACGCTGTGGGGCGCTCGGATTTCTTTTGCCTACATTTGTTGAGGCCATCTACGGGGTCATCCCGGTTATACCAGATCGCGTCTAGGACCCCGGTATGCATTTCTGCAAGGGTGCCTCCTCCTACATTCTGTGGGTCGGGAAGGGCTGCTACTACTGACGGATCTCAACTTAAAACGGTGAGCTTTACATGCTCTCACTCATCCAGGCCGTACATGGTCACCTGATGCTTAACTGCGGCAAAGAAATGGTGGGGGTCTGAGCTGGGAGGAACGGTGTGATCTTATCGCACGTAATTGGGTCACTGTTAAGGGGGTGGAGTATAGAAATTCCGCATCGTCTGATGTGGCTGTGCGGTGGGTGGTTACTGGGTTCATTGGAGCTTGAACTATCTGCTGTGTGGGGGGTTGGGGCGCTTTCCTCTTTTGTGGCTTTCCTTGCGCACATGTTCCCTGAACATATCTCTGCGCTGTTTCGTTCAATTCTTCCCAATCAGGGCCGTTTTCCTGATCTAATTTTTCCCCAAAGGTTTCCTGGAAACCTTTCTGAACAGAAAGCAGTGATTGCAGCTCTGCAATCTGCTTCCGGCACTTTGCATGATCTAGCGTACTTTGTCTTTGTTCTGTGGTGGCAGCATGGAGTGCTCTTAATGATGCCTTTAGATCGCTACACTGTCTCTGTAACAGTTTCTCTGTTTCCTCACGTACCAGGACTGCACGTTGCGTGTCCTGATAGGCCTTTTCGTATTGAGACTGGAAGCTGCTTAAGTGCGCCAGACAAGACTGGTATGCCCTTTTGGCATCATCCACCTCTTCATCTTTTGCTGCCAACTTCCTTCTCAATTCCAAATTCTCCTTTTCTACCTCGCTTACATCGACCTTACTCATTCGATGTATGCCCTCAACTTCTTTCCGGAGCGTTCTAACGACCTCCTCTGTGCCTCGCAATTGTGCCAAGCAGGACACGATTGCCACCAGTTTGCGAGCCTTCCCTAAGCTCTTTTTGTGGATCTCGCTCAGGTTCTCCCACCAAGAATGTCCTATACTCCCGGGACCTGATTCCTCGTTGTCACAGAATTCATTCCAAAGGGGCCATCCTTTCTCTTTGAGATATTTCCTGATCTCTTCCTCCCAAATGGGACATTGTCCCACTCTACTGCTGCTGGTCACTGGGACCACAAATTCCTCTGGGTTCATGAGGCGCTGCATTGCCTGCATTGCCATCTTTCCTATCCGAATGCTGCTCTTCAAATTTGGGACAGGGGTATTAATCCGAATGCTGCTCTTCAAATTTGGGACAGGGGTATTAAGGCGGTGCTGTAAATACGGCTCAATTCTTATAGTTCCCAGGGGCTTCCCGCCTTTCTGGGCGGACCCTGTACCTGGTCCCAAGTGATTGGACTTTGTCCCAATCACTTGGTTCGATTTTCTCCAATGCTGGAGCGATTCCTTGATCGATGGGCGGTCTTGAGGTGGTCGTTTACCTCCCTTTGTGTAGGCTTCTGCTGGCGCCGACGAGTCTGGGTTGGCTTTGTGTGTCGAAATGTTGCTTATTGTTCCTGGGGATTACTCATTAATATGCAGATGGCTGGTGTTTTGTTATGCTGATGGTTACTGGTATCGATCTTGCCTGGCCTTCCCAGAGGTGAATACACAGTCAACCTGCAGCTGCTCGTTTTTGTCCTGTTGGCTGATTTTCCCATCAGCCTTTGCCGTTCGCCATTTTGAATCGGGAGTTAGCCATTTTAAGTGGCTACACCTCCCATTGGTTCCACCCGGGGATGAAGATGAGGACTACACGCTCCCGGAGTCACAGGCGACCAAGCCGGCGCCTGCATCACCACCGGGACTGCGGCGCTCACAGCGGAGGATCAAGGCACCCGACCGGCTAAATTTGTAAACTTCCACCAAACTGTGCACTTTAAAAATTCTCACATATCTGTAAATAGTTTTTCCACCGCCCCCGCTGGACTCCTTCTTTTAACGGGGTGAATGTGGTAGTCACTACTGTTTGTATAATACGTGTATTGGAGGTAATAGAGTAAGGCTCCTGTACTACAGGTACGGGGGTAGATCCCTGCCTGCTGGCTCCGCCTAGTAGGCGGAGTACAAATGTGTGTGCTCACCGAGCTGCTGCCATTTCGGTAGCAGCTGCAGGAGGCAACACATCTCTGCTTAATAAATCCTCGATTACTCTCTACTCTCGTCTCGTCGTAATTGATAGTGCATCACGAGGAATGTAGGATTGCTAAATTTACAGTTATTCCTCCCACCACTGCTGAGCCTCAATTACTGAGGATATGGGTGCGTCATTGAGTTTAACCATGGCTTACTTTCATCTTATCTCCATTTGCCTGCATTTGTTCCATATCCAACAGAAATCTATCAAACTCTGTCTTAAAGATTGGACTTGGCACCGAATGCACAGCGTTTCAGGAAGTAATCATTTCCACAAGGCATACGGTGAAAACTTCATTCGTAAATAGCCCAGTTGGGAATCCCGCAGGAAGTGACTCACCTCCTTACTCACCAAAGCCTGTCCAACATTGACAATGTATCAGCCAGGAATGTGATGCTCCACTCACCACGCATAGCTGAATACGTGCAGCTTTAATAACACAATTTTAAAAATTGACACCATCCTGAATAAAGCAATCCATTCAATTGGCTATCCAGCTGTTGCCTTCCTTCTCTCCGCCAGAACGCACAGGAGTAGCAATGTGTATCTACAAGATGCACTTCAGCAATCTGCCAAGGCACCTTTGACAGCGCCCTCCAAACCAGTGACCTCTACCACCGAGAAAAACGAGGGCAGCAGACACATGGGAAAACCACTATCTCCTTTCACACACTATCCTGATTTGGAAATATATCACTGTTCCTTCACTGTTGCTGGGTCAAAATCCTGGAACTTCCTTTCTAACAGCATTGCGGTTATATCTACAGCAAACTGTACCAGTTCTGGTTCATCATCATCTTCTCGAGGCCAACCAACAGAGTCACAGAGTCAATTAAACCCCAAAGGAGGCTATTCGGCCCTTGAAGTCCATATTGGATCCCTGCTTGATCACCATAGCTTGCAAGTTAATTACTTGTAAGTGCCGATCCAATTTCCTTTTGAAGTCTTCGATTATTTCCGCTTCCATCACCCTTGTGGACAATGAGTTCCAGATCTTGAACACTCACTTCACAAATAAAGTTCTTCTTCACAATTCTCCTCGCCCAAAATGTAAAGTACTCTCAAGCGCATCGAGGCCGGTGAATAGCGGGAGAGGCCAAAAATGAGATCCGTACCAGGCACCAAACAGTTTGCAATGCAACCAGCTTGCTCCCGTAGGCAAAATCAGGATCTTGCCTCAGCGAGACAAGAAAACAATTATCACCACTTACGGCCCATTTCCATACAATCAACGGGAGCCCATATCCAATGGTGTCCCGTCATTCAGTGGCCTCTCCAGCAAGTGCTCATGCTGGCGTCAATTAGTACTCCTTTTGAAAAATGTGAACCTGGTGGAAGGGCTTCTGTGGCGATCTGAGGAAGTGAGTAGCCATTTTTGCTCACAGGCAACATGCAGGGCTTGCCAACTCAGTGTTCAGTGGGGGGGGGGGGGGATCCTCCGCAGGGGTGGGCCGCTATGGGGGGGATTGGGGGGAGGTGCTGGGGGGCAACCGGGGGGCAATCACTCGCAGCATCACCATGCTAACCACTGGATCATGTGTACCCTTGTCCCTGCTCGTCGGCCGCATCGATCACGCATAACCCCCACCGACTGCAGAGACCTCTGGCTGCGCGGCTGAAGTTAGGGAATTGGCAAGTGGATTCTCCCGGACCATGTAACATGTGGAAGTCATTGCCTAGCATCCCAATGACACCTTGATGTTTGAACACTGCGGGAGGCAACACCACACATGCAACATCTGAACACCCAGGGGATGGGACACAGCTCCGGGGGCAGGTCCACAGCCAGAGGATGGGTGAGCACCACGGAAAGGGGGGGGGGGGGGGGGTGAAGAAATGGGCAAAAGGCCTGGGGGTCAGCCCGCATTGTGGAAGAAAGTGACAGAGGCATCATAATGATTGTGCAGAAAGGTGTTTAATGTGCTGTATAACACCCCACTACCAATGGTGCCGCACCCCCAACCCCCCCAAGCTCCCCACCCCTTACCTACCCACCCCACCACTCCCTCCCACCTACCCCGGTGTCCTCAGTGATCCTCAACGTGATTGGCCCTCCTAGCTCTACCACTACGTCTTGGTGTTTCCCCAGGATGCACATCAAAAGAGGAGGCAGCTGGCTCGTCCCGTTGCCTTTATGCCCATAGCGGGTGTCCTCTGGGGGTTCTGGGGCTGGAGGCACATGCACAGCAGTGCCACCCTGTCCCGTGTACTGATCTCGAGACGCGGCCTCATCAGAGGGGCGGAACTCAGGTGAGCTGGTGCCCACCGTCGCCACTCCATGGGACAAGACCGGCCAGGCAGTCAGCGCCCCCGCCTCCCAATCGGTGCCCATGGGGCCTTGGGATTCACCTTGGGATGGAGGGGCAGCTGATTCGAGCCTTTGCTGTTCCTGCATCATCTGGCTCTGCCAGCCTTGGCAGTTCCCCATGGTCCATACCATGATGTCGACGCCCTCGGTGATGCTTCTCAGTGACTGGGCCATGCTCTGCAGTGCCTCAGCCAGGGCCATCTGAGAGCAGGATATGTCCTGCAGAAACTCATCAAGGTTGGCCCGGTGCTGGGTGACATGCCCCAGCAAGGCGGTCATTCTACTGAGACCCTCAGCCACGGCTGTCACCGACTGCGCGATTCCTTGGACACCTTCACTCATGGTGCCGATGTTGTGCACCAAGCTCCTCACTGCGGTCGTCACCCTAGCAGTGTTGGCATTGATGCCACTCATTGCCGGTGCCATCTACTGCGCCCGTAGCCTCTGGGACTGCTCCAATTCTCTATGGATCTGCTGCAGTGATACTAACATCTCCCTCTGAACGTCACGGCCACTCCCTATCATCTCCATCAGCTATGGGTAACCCACTTCCACAAGCTCAGCATCAGGCTGGGATCCAACTGGGTCCTGGGATCCAATGGACCTCCAACTGTTGTCCCGTCTATGGGTTCCTGCCTCCACCTGATGTACATCAACAGCAGTGTGGTGCTCATCGGATTGTGCCCCAGAATCCTATCCACTAATATTTCCCACTGAGGTGTGTGTATTTGCATTGGTGGGGGGGGGGGGGGGGTGGTGATGACAGCTGTGCCATGCCCACAGTGACATCCTTGGAGCTCTGCTCCAAGTTGTTCTCCTCGGAGTCAGGATAGAGGGCCGCCCGGGATGGGCCAGCACCGTTGGCTGGAGGACCTGCGGGAGAATGAAAAGTGGTCAGTGGCAGGGATGGGTCAGTCTGTAAGGCAATCATTACTCACGTTTGGCAGGTCCCCCGGCTGGAGCCTGGTGGTTCCTCACCTCTGCAGCGTCCGCCAGCCTCCGCGTGGGTGACCGCTCTGTCCTTGGCCATGCTGGTCACCTCCATGGCCCGCTCCTCAGAGGAGGTGAGGATCCTTATGTCTGACACCCCTCTGCCGGCCTGGGCCCTCTCCTGCCGATTGTGGGAGAGCTTTTCCTGCAGAGACACAGAGGGGGCATCATTAAACATACGTGTGGTTCAGTGGTGGGAGAGGAGGTGTGAATGCGCTGTGGAGGGGGAAGGGAGGGCTTGGGGTCACTTGGAGTGTTGGGTGGGGTTATCCTGTGGGGCGGGCTGGGGGAAGAGTCTCGGGGGGGGGGCATTCGTGTCTATTCACCCGTGCTGCCCGGTGTAGGTCGTTGACCTTCTTCCTGCACTGTTGGCCAGTCCTCTTTGTCATACTGTTGGAACTAACAGCTGCTGCCACTTCATCCCAGGCAGCACTGGCTGCCTTGTGGCTCACCCTCCAGGACCCTCAGGGGAACAGGACATCCCTCCTGGCCTCCATCACATCCAGGCACCTCCCCAGGCCCTAGTCCCCTAATCCTGGGGCTTGTCTCCTTGGCGCCATTGTTGTGAGCTGGCTGGGGTTGGCTGAGCAACTGCTGCTTGACCTTGTTAGCGGAGGGCTTCCAGTCAGTGATGCCCTCATTTTCCCTCGAAAGAATATTAAAAACCTAACCTTGTCACTAAACTCCAAAGATGATCTTTCTAGCATTGCTGGGCCGAGTGCCGGGAAGCTCGCGGCAATTCCTGCTCACCACAACACTTCGAAATATTTCCGGACATGCGCACCCATCGGTTTTTTTCTGGTTAAATCACGCTGTTCTTCATATTTTGGGAGAATTGAGCTTTGTCTCCCAAATGGAGAATCCAGCCCTGACTTGAGTCTATAGGGGGAGCTCTGTTGCAAAATTAGCAATAGAGGCAAGGGAACTACAGAACATGACGGATAGCTGAATTTGTCTTGCTAGATTTTATAAAATTCGACAAAAAATCCTAAAAGGCAAGTAGACCTCCCTGGCTGAATGTCAGATTTGCTCTCCTGCATGACAGTCGATAACAAGAGCACATATTCTTAAAATCTGGCCCATACTGTTGAAGTATACTTTCAACAGTACAAAGGAGATCTCTCCAGGCAAGCAATTTGTTGTGAATTAATTCTCCTTTACAAATTAAAGAGTGTGAATTACAGCCTTCTGACTTTGATGGATTTTACCTTTGCCTGGTCACTTGACTTGCATATCAAATAGTCTGTTTCTGACAACAACCCTTTGCAATCATTATGCATCGGAATGCTTCACACGCATCCAATTTTTCTAAGCCAGCAGAGAAATTTTGATACAATTAACAAATTACAACTTTCCATTAGTGGGTTGGCTGGGTGAGATAACCTCACCCCATGGAAACACACACACATAAAATCTTACTTCCATCCTTACATGAACAGCATGTGTGTATTGGTTTAATTCACTTTTCCTCCTCCCACTCTCAGACAAAATAATTGCATTGAGGGATGAGAAAATTCCCAATTTATTGGCCGATCTAAAATCTGAAACACATACAATAGAGGGATGTTATTGCCTGAAGCAAGGCGGAACATTGGATCCATTCCAGGAACATTTAAAGTAAAAATGCTTAGCAGCAGCTCCAAGAGAACAGGGAAGTGAGTGACATTTATGATCAAAATCATGAAAGCGATCACAAATCCCTTTAAACATAAGGATCCCTGTTTATTCTAATAGTGGAATATATTAATGTAGGTGACATTTTTAATTAAAAAGCGCAGGGTTCAATAGAAAAGAATGAGACATGGCAGATCTGCTAATCTCTCATTCAGCGCCATCTCTCACAGCATATAGAAGTACTGTAATCTGTAAACAGGAGGTTGTTACACAGGCATAGCAGCCATTCAGATTATGCCCAAGATAAGCAAGCCGAGAGTGAATCTGTCGTGGTCTGAATGTACTGGGTGAAATTTAAAAGAAATGTTTGATAATGTCAGTAGAACTGGTCTGCTTGTCATTGTATTTTAAAATAAATGCTTAGTGTTGTTGCAGTACTTGGAATTGTCGGCAACGCTTTAAGAAAACACAGGGAACTAAATCAGCTCACATACATCCACTTCTCAGACACGCGATTGTCCCATAAAATGACTAAGGCCTGAATTCTCCGACTTCGGGATTCTCTGTTCCTGCCGCCAACGCATCCCAGCACATGGGTTTCCCAACAGTGTGGAGTGGCTACAGTGGGAAATCCTATTGATAAGTGATGGGAACAGAGAATCCCGCTGCAGGCGAACGGCGTGCGGCCGAGAAACACACGACTGGGGAACAGGAGAATCCCGCCCCAAGTGGGTGGGTTTGGCGGGTGGTTTCCTTCTGGCCTTTTGGATGAGATCCGGAGCTGGATTCACCCACACTAGTCATTTTTTGGGGCCTTGTCGAGTTTCTCACTGGTTGAGCCCACACTTAGAAATATTTTCATCAGCGGCGAGCTGAATTGCCGGCGAGATTGGCTGCTGAGAGATCAGAGCGCTATTTTGAAAGGGTTAAATTTAAATATGATTATCTGGATCACGCCCAACGAGGGTGTGATCCAGTTAGTGGCGGGTGCCGCGGGTCGGGTGACTCAAGGCCCGATTTGGGCCTCTCCCGTGATGCACTTGGCAAACCCAGATTGACACCGTGGCACAAGACAAATAAAGAACAAAGAACAAAGAAAAGTACAGCACAGGAACAGGCCCTTCGGCCCTCAAAGCCTGTGCCGACCATGCTGCCCTCCTAAACTACAATCTTTTACACTTCCTGTGTCCGTATCCCTCTATTCCCATCCTATTCATGTATTTGTCAAGATGCCCCGTAAATGTCACTATCGTCCCTGCTTCCACCACCTCCTCCGGTAGCGAGTTCCAGGCACCCACTACCCTATGTGTAAAAAACTTGCCTCGTACATCTACTCTAAACCTTGCCCCTCGCACCTTAAACCTATGCCGCCTAGTAATTGACCCCTCTACCCTGGGGAAAAGCCTCTGCCTATCCACTCTGTCTATGCCCCTCATAACCCCGGCCAATGAAGGCAAGCATGCCGTATGCCTTCTTGACTACCTTTGCCACCTGTGTTGCCCCTTTCAGTGAACTGTGGACCTGTACACCTAGATAGATGCCTTTCTAACGAATAAAGGGATTCGGGGATATGGTGTACGGGCCGGAGAGTGGAGCTGTGTCCACAAAGATCAGCCATGATCTCATTAAATGGCGGAGCAGGCTCAAGGGGCCAGATGGCCTACTCCTGTTCCTAGTTCTTATGTTCTTATCTCTCTGACTTTCAATACTCTTGAGGGTTCTACCATTCACTGTATATTCCCTACTTGCATTAGACCTTCCAAAATGCATTACCTCACATTTGTCCGGATTAAACTCCATCTGCCATCTCTCCGCCCAAGTCTCCAAACAATCTAAATCCTGCTGTATCCTCTGACAGTCCTCATCGCCATCCGCAATTCCACCAACCTTTGTGTCATCTGCAAACTTACTAATCAGACCAGTTACATTTTCCTTCAAATCATTTATATATACTACAAACAGCAAAGGTCCCAGCACTGATCCCTGCGGAACACCATTAGTCACAGCCCTGCAATTAGAAAAGCATCCTTCCATTGCTACTCTCTGCCTTCTATGACCTAGCCACTTCTGTATTCACCTTGCCAGCTCACCCCTGATCCTGTGTGACTTCACCTTTTCTACTAGTCTACCATGAGGGACCTTGTAAAAGGCCTGACTGAAGTCCATACAGACAACATCCACTGCCCTACCTTCATCAATCATCTTTGTGACCTCTTTGAAAAATTCTATCAAGTTCGTGAGACACGACCTCCCCTTCACAAAACCATGCTGCCTCTCACTAATACGTCCATTTGCTTCCAAATGGGAGTAGATCCTGTCTCGAAGAATTCTCTCCAGTAATTTCCCTACCACTGACGTAAGGCTCACTGGCCTGTAGTTCCCTGGATTATCTTTGCTCCCCTTCTTAAACAGAGGAATAACATTGGCTATTCTCCAGTCCTCCGGGACATCACCTGAAGACAGTGAGGATCCAAAGACTTCTGTCAAAGCATCAGCAATTTCCTCTCTAGCCTCCTTCAGTATTCTGGGGTAGATCCCATCAGGCCCTGAGGACTTATCTACCTTCATATTTTTCAAGACCCCCAACTCCTTGACTTTTTGGATCGCAATGTGACCCAGGCTATCTACACACCCTTCTCCAGACTCAACATCTACCAATTCCTTCTCTTTGGTGAATACTGATGCAAAGTATTCATTTAGTACCTCGCCCATTTCCTCTGGCTCCACACATAGATTCCCTTGCCTATCCTTCAGTGGGCCAACCCTTTCCCTGGCTACCCTCTTGCTTTTTATGTACATGTAAAAAGCCTTGGGATTTTCCTTAACCCTATTTGCCAATGACTTTTCATGACCCCTTCTAGCCCTCCTAACTCCTTGCTTAAGTTCCTTCCTACTTTCCTTATATTCCATGCAGACTTCATCTGTTCCCAGCCTTTTAGCCCTGACAAATGCCTCCTTTTTCTTTTTGATGAGGCCTACAATATCTCTCGTTATCCAAGGTTCCCGAAAATTGCCGTCTTTATCCTTCTTCCTCACAGGAACATGCCGGTCCTGATTTCCTTTCAATTGACACTTGAAAGCCTCCCAGATGTCAGATGTTGATTTGCCCTCAAACATCCGCCCCCAATCTATGTTCTTCAGTTCCCGCCTAATATTATTATAATTAGCCTTGCCCCCAATTTAGCACATTCACACTAGGACCACTCTTATCCTTGTCCAACAGCACTTTAAAACTTACTGAATTGTGGTCACTGTTCCCGAAATGCTCCCCTACTGAAACTTCTACCACCTGGCCGGGCTCATTCCCCAATATCAGGTCCAGTACAGCCCCTTCCCTAGTTGAACTGTCTACATATTGTTTTAAGAAGCCCTCCTGGATGCTTCTTACAAACTCTGCCCCATCTAAGCCCCTGGCACGAAGTGAGACCCAGTCAATATTGGGGAAGTTAAAGTCTCCCATCACAACAACCCTGTTGTTTTTGCTCTTTTCCAAAATCTGTCTACCTATCTGCTCCTCTATCTCCCGCTGGCTGTTGGGAGGCCAGTAGTAAACCCCCAACATTATGACTGCACCCTTCTTATTCCTGATCTCTACCCATATAGCCTCACTGCCCTCTGAGGTGTCCTCCCGTAATACAGCTGTGATATTCTCCCTAACCAGTAGTGCCACTCCACCACCCCTTTTACATCCCCCTCTATCCCACCTGAAACATCTAAATCCTGGAACGTTTAGCTGCCAATCCTGCCTTTCCCTCAACCAGGTCTCTGTAATGGCAAGAACATCATAGTTCCAAGTACTAATCCAAGCTCTAAGTTCCTCTGCCTGACCTGTAATACTTCTTGCATTAAAACATATGCACTTCAGGCCTCCAGACCCGCTGTGTTCAGCCACTTCACCCTGTCTGCTCTGCTTCAGAGCCATACTGGCCCTATTCCCTAGTCCTCCCTCAATGCTCTCACCTTCTGAACTGTTGCTCCCGTGCCCACCCCCCTGCCATACTAGTTTAAACCCTCCCGTGTGACACTTGCAAACCTCGTGCCAGGATATTTATCACTCTCCAGTTTAGATGCAACTCGTCCTTCTTATATAGGTCACACCTGCCCCGGAAGAGCTCCCAGTGGTCCAGATAACGGAAACCCTCCCTCCCATACCAGCTGTTTAGCCACGTGTTTAGCTGCTCTATGTTCCTATTTCTAGCCTCACTGGCACGTGGCACAGGGAGTAATCCCGAGATTACAACCCTAGAAGTCCTGTCTTTACCTTTCTGCCTATCTCCCTGAACTCCTGCTGCAGGACCTCATGCCCCTTCCTGCTTATGTCGTTAGTACCAATATGTACAACGACTTCTGCCTGTTTGCCCTCCCCCTTCAGGATGCCCTCTACCCATTCGGAGACATCCTGGACCCTGGCACCAGGGAGGCAACATACTATCCTGGAGTCTCTTTCACATCCACAGAAGCGCCTGTCTGTGCCCCTGACTATAGAGACCCCTATGACTATTGCTCTTCTGCGCTTTGACCCTCCCTTCTGAACATCAGAGCCAGTCGTGGTGCCACTGCTCTGGCTGCTGCTGTTTTCCCCTGATAGGCTATACCCCCGACAGTATCCAAAGGGGTATACCTGTTCGAGAGGGAGACAGCCACAGGGGATTCCTGCACTGAGTGCCTGCCCTTTCTGGTGGTCACCCATTTCTCTGCCTGCACCTTGGGTGTGACCACATTTATATAACTGCTATCTATAACGCTTTCCGCCACCTGCATGCTCCTAAGTGCATCCAACTGCCGCTCCAACCGAACCATGCAGTCTGTGAGGAGCTCCAGTTGGGTGCACTTTCTGCAGATGAAGTCTTCTGGGACGCTGGAAGCCTCCCGGACCTGCCATAATACAGTGGACAATCACACCTTTCATATCTATATCAGGCTGTAAAATGGCATCTGGATAGTTTCAACAAAAAGCGCGAAGGACACCATCCTGTTGAAGGAGCTTGTGTATGTATGCCTAACAATTGCTGGCAGCATACGGAAATGATGATGCGAATCAGTGTACAACATTGATTTGAATCTCGCACTGTCTTTTTTGAAATACACACTCCCCACCCAATGCCTTGTCTTTTCTTCATGTTTTTTCTGGTTTGCTGTAACACTGACTGCAACAAGGACTGCATCGCTGTACATTGTCATCTCTGGGGCTTAAAGTTGTAGGGCATGCATTTCTGGATCAAGTCAAATGAGCCCTATCATGAAGCTATCTGTAAGTCCTAGCGTGGCTTTACATTCTGATACAGAATGTGGAAATCAAAGTTTCCCTGTTCACAACGAATGGCAGCTACGCCCTCGGTAGCAATTGTCTGTCCGCCATAAGCCAGGAGATCAGACTGCTGGTTGGGATCCGGTATCACATCTGAGTCTATCTCCTGTGGTTTTTTGCCAGGGAGAATATGATACTTTGTTCCAGTGTCGATCTTCAATCTAAGTCTTGTGTTAATACAGAGTACATACTTTCGTGTTATGTACTCTGGGATAACACAGGCTGCAACTGGATGCAGCTTTAACCAAAAGATACTCCAGACCTTGAAGTTAGTTCAATCTGATTTATTGAACCAGTAGCACGGTTAGCACAATTCTCTTATGAGTTTGACTCTCTGCTAACCTAAGTGTGGTTACTCTATCTGACTGAACCAGACTAGCTCTTAGCCATGTGCTGGAGGTGTGATACTGTAAATACACCCTGACTCACTCTGTAGAGGTTCATCAGTGGAAAGAGGCAGAGTGTGAGTGCCTCGTGCCTTTTATAGTGAGATACCACCCCTGAGTGTCCTGCCTGCTCATTGGTCATGTCCTGTTCTCTGTGTTCATTAGCTGCCTGTCTGTGCCTGTCTGTATATGGGCAGCACGGTAGCATAGTGATTAGCACAATTGCTTCACAGCTCCAGGGTCCCAGGTTCGATTCCCGGCTTGGGCCACTGTCTGTGCGGAGTCTGCACGTTCTCCCCGTGTGTGCGTGGGTTTCCTCCGGGTGCTCCGGTTTCCTCCCAGAGTCCAAAGATGTGCAGGTTAGGTGGATTGGCCATGATAGATTGCCCTTGGTGTCCAAAATTGCCCTTAGTGTTGGGTGGAGGTGTTGACCTTGGGTGGGGTGCTCTTTCCAAGAGCCGGTGCAGACTCGATGGGCCGAATGGCCTCCTTCTGCACTGTAAATTCTATGATTACTATGATATCATTATCTGCATGTCTGCAAAACATGACACATACAGTGTGTTGAAGATCTCACCTTTTCTGTGGCAGATGACACACTTTCGCAATATAATGTCGATGTTGATGTTGTTACTGCTGGTTCCGTGGCCAGACTATTTGGGTTGAATTGTAATTAATTGATCTTACTAACTCGCCTAGCCCTTGGAGATCAATTAGCAGACATGCCGTTGTTAAGAGTAGGGCTGTTGTTGCTTGGACCTGCTGCATTTGCAAAGTGGTTCCACTTGCTGCATCAATTGCACTTTTTTTCCAAATAAAAAACTTAGTGCTCTGTTTGGGGAGTGCTGGCCGCTGCAGTGGGTGCAGGGCGCCCCCTGCACTGTAAAAACTTCAGTGTCCTGCCCAAACTGCGGCATTTCCCACCTAAATTCTCTGCTTGATCTCTCAGGCTCTTCGTTGAGAACATTTCCACCACAGATTGGAACATTAAATCATTATGTTGCAGCAATTGTTGATGGACCATATCACTGTTTTTTCCACAAACCAACTCCCCAATAAACTCTTCACTAAAATTTGCAAATGCGCATTTTGTCACTAAAGTTTTCAAAGTGGCAACATAAAATTTAATATACTCGTGTTTTTTGGTTAGTGGAATGAAAAATATGGCGATCAAGAATAAAATCCTTAACCAGAAGGCATATGACTTTGAATTTGTTGAAAACTATCTCAGGATCATTTTTGTCATCGTCGGATTGGAAGGTAAATGATTGAAATTTTGCTACCACTTTGGGACTTGCTAAATTGAGCAAAGTGTAAGCCTGTACTTTTTTATGGCTTGCCGTAAAGCTCTGCACCGCATAATATGAGCCACTCCTGTTTTTAACTTATCTCAGTTGTCTGCCACATTTTCATCGGAGATTTGTGGGTCAATAGTTGAAAGACATTGTGCTATGCTGCCAGCCCTGACATCATGTCGTTTTCTGTGGGTCTGAATGCAACAAGGATTGTAGTAACAGTAAGTTTATTTAATGAACTCTGCACCTGCAATAAACACTTGCGCTCTGCCCGAGGTCTCAGGGAATTCTAGTGTGCTCCCATTACATGACGCTAAATGTGACTGTGTCATCAAGTAGTCAGGTGATGATGCAGTTTACACTTCACATTGTAGAACAAAGCATCAGAAAGAATAAAGGACCTGCGCTATATAAAGGGGATCATGAAATTCTTACAGCTCAATTACCCAATTATTTCTTCCTCTTACAGGTGCAATTTTAAATATATTTAGAGATTGCCTGTACTTCGGCAAAGTTTGAATAGTCTACAGAGAGTGGTGGGGCTTATGAGAAGGTAGCTCTGTTGACCCCCATCCTCATCCTCCCTCTTGGACAATGACTCGTTGGTGGGAATGCTGTCAGCAAACTAGCACAGCATCCAGCGGCATGGAGTGTTGCACCCACCCACTTCCACCCCCACCCCCAGTGAGGCCTGCAATCCTGCCTCTAGTCATTATGGGGAAATAATGGTTGTCAACACCTACTAGGTAAGCAGCTGAGAAGGAGAAACGTAAGATTGAGAAATAATTGCGACAGTATGTGGAGGAACAGGAACAGAGAAAGGTAAGGAGGCTACACAAAGCATTGGCAGTTACTTTCTGCCTGCACTCTACATGGTCACATTATTCAGCAGTAATATCAATAACCCCAGCCACTCTCTCCTCACGCTCAGTCCCACAATCCATACTTTTCTTCTATCACTGACCTTTTTCTGACAATGCAAAAATAAAACCCATTGCATTCAAATGCAATTTTATAAATTTACACTTTAAATAATGCATACAAAATCAAAATGATCACCATTGTACAATCACTATGTGCCTGCATTCTGAGTGCCTTTGCCTATCTTACTGGTCCTATGTGGTGCCTCCCCAGTGCTTGAAGCATGACTTATGGGAGGATGCTGACCTTCAGTTGAGGAGACTACAGATGGTGTTGGAAGATGACCACAAGAAGATGTAGGCCTAGGAGGCTCGGGTGCCGATTACATGATCTTGACCTGGCTGCAACAATTTGGGCTGAATGGCTGACAGGCAGCAGAAAGGACATCGGTGGAGATGGGAACAAGAACTCACGCCGAGAATGGAAAGCAGGTTAGTTTTTCATGGAGTCACTGTGACGCTCCTGGGTGGTGTCTCAGCAATTTGTTGGATAACAGATTGAAGGAATGTTGTCATAACCAGGGAGTCCATTGAACAGTGGTTTCTAGAACCATGATGGCAGCACTCTGTGCTTCCACAGATCTTTAATAGAAGCAGTTCGTGTGAGAATGGAAGCTGTGCACCATGGCAGGCTCTATGGGTGTCCTGAATGGAAATTAGGGCCGGTATTCTCTGGTAGTTGAGATTCTATTTTCCCACTGGCAGCACACCACGGCCAACGGGTTTCGCTGCAGCACGGTGTGGTTACAATGGGAAATCCCATTGTCAATCAGCAGGAAGTAGGATCCCGCCAGCAGCAAATGGTGTACGGCCGGGAAACACATGGCTGGCGGACCGAAGAATCCCGCCCCACATGTTCAAAAGAATGAGCTCCAAGCTCCACACAAAGCCCAATTCTAAGTTTGAACTAGGCTCCTCCATGTCCCTTGATGTTAAGCAGAGGCTTTCTTCGGGCATCCTGGTTCGTCAAGCATTTTGTTACGTATACATTAGTCTTCTTCTGTAGCTTGGACCATTGGCATACTCATCTGAGTCTTCTACTAGTGTGCACCTCACCCTCTGCTGAATTGGCACTAACACTATCCTTTTACCTAATCCTGACTGCTGTATACTCTTCACATAGAAACATAGAAACGAGGAGCAAGAGTAGGCCATTTCACCCTTTGAGCCTGCTCCACCATTCAATATGATCATGGCTGATCCCCTATCTCTGTGCAATATTCCTGCTTTCTCCCCATACCGTTAGAATTCTCTGGGAAGCTAGGGAGGAGATTGCTGAGCCTTTGGCTTTGATCTTTAAGTCATCTTTGTCTACAGGAATAGTGCCAGAAGACTGAAGGATAGCAAATGTTGTCCCCTTGTTCAGGAAGGGGAGTAGAGACAACCCCGGTAACTATAGACCAGTGAACCTTACTTCTGTTGTGGGCAAAGTCTTGGAAAGGTTTATAAGAGATAGGATGTATAATCATCTGGAAAGGAATAATTTGATTAGAGATAGTCAACATGGTTTTGTGAAGGGTAGGTCATGCCTCACAAACCTTATTGAGTTCTTTGAGAAGGTGACCAAGCAGGTGGATGAGGGTAAAACAGTTGATGTGGTGTACATGGATTCCAGTAAAGTGTTTGATAAGGTTCCCCATGGTAGGCTATTGCAGAAAATACGGAGGCATGGGATTCAGGGTGATTTTGCAGTTTGGATCAGAAATTGGCAAGCTGGAAGAAGACAAAGGGTGGTGGTTGATGGGAAATGTTCAGACTGGAGTCCAGTTACTAGCGGTGTACCACAAGGATCTGTTTTGGGGCCACTGCTGTTTGTCATTTTCATAAATGACCTGGAGGAGGGCGTAGAAGGGTGGGTGAGTAAATTTGCAGATGACACTAAAGTCGGTGGAGTTGTGGACAGTGCGGAAGGATGTTACAAGTTACAGAGGGACATAGATAAGCTGCAGAGCTGGACTGAGAGGTGGCAAATGGAGTTTAATGCAGAAAAGTGTGAGGTAATTCATTTTGAAAGGATTAACAGGAAGACAGAGTACTGGGCTAATGGTAAGATTCTTGGTAGTGTGGATGAGCAGAGAGATCTCGGTGTCCATGTACATAGATCCCTGAAAGTTGCCACCCAGGTTGAGAGGGTTGTTAAGAAGGCTTACAGTATGTTAGCTTTTATTGGTAGAGGGACTGAGCTTCGGAGCCATGAGGTCATGTTGCAGCTGTACAAAACTCTGGTGCGGCTGCATTTGGAGTATTGCGTGCAATTCTGGTCGCCGCATTATAGGAAGGATGTGGAAGCATTGGAAAGGGTGCAGAGGAGATTTACCAGAATGTTGCCTGGTATGGATGGAAGATCTTATTAGGGAAGGCTGAGCAACTTGAGGCTGTTTTCGTTAGAGAGAAGAAGGTTAAGAGGTGACTTAATTGAGACACACAAGATGATCAGCGAATTAGATAGGGTCGACAGTGAGAGCCTTTTTCCTCGGATGGTGATGTCTAGCACGAGGGGACATAGCTTTAAATTGAGGGGAGGCAGATATAGGACAGATGTCAGAGGTAGGTTCTTTACTCAGAGAGTAGTAAGGGCATGGAATGCCGTGCCTGCAACAGTAGTGGACTCGCCAACACTAAGGGCATTCAAATGGTCATTGGATAGACATATGGACGATAAGGGAATAGTGTAGATGGGCTTTAGAGTGGTTTTACAGGTCGGCGCAACATCGAGGGCCGAAGGGCCTGTACTGCGCTGTAATGTTCTATGTTCTATGTTCTATGTTAGAATCGGGGTGAAAAATCCTCTTTCTTGAATACATTCACTGAATAAACAAAGGGCTAATCTGGGCTCACATGCAGATCCCTCCCATAAGTGTGCATCATTCCAGACTCTGAGCTGATTGCTGTAAGTTTAAGGTGTCTCTTCACATTTACTCCCTTCTCTGATTGGGAAGGTTCTAGTTCCTGGCTATCTGAAATTAAATGGGTGGACTATGTTGACGACAGAGAAGAAAGCAAGTATTTATTTATCCCATGTGCAGCTTAAGAATCAGATGCGACTGTGGGATGTGGATGCAGTGGGGAAAGAGAAAGAGGATTCAGTATAGAAAGTCTCATCATCAATCCTACAGTGACACCAGAGGCCATGGTCTCAGTTATGCCCTTTCTTGTAATGGCCAATAATGCCTCCTCTATTCACCTGTATAACAGTGGGGACATGTTACCTGAGTCTATAATTTGGGCAGTTAGGTGCAGGGTCATATTGTCAGTGCCAAACATTCTCAATAGTGACAGGATCCATTCTGACCCCCAGTGCTTGCATGCATGTTGCTGTCTAGTGGGTAGGGGAGGCAGTCAGGGAATTCAAAAGGGCCCTGACTGGCATCACTGGGAGGCTCAGTAGCAGGAAGGTAAGTTGTGGGCAGGGTGTTTTAAGAAGAACTCACAAGAGTTACTGGAGAGGAGACAGGAATGTCTTAAATTTTGCTTGCACCACCTGGAGGCGTAAGAATGGGCTGGCCCAAACCAGCGGTGCCTTTCTTTACAGACGTAACGTTAGGTGACAAAGGTGTCATCAGGAGCTGACTGCAATTTGAATTGAATGGCCTCAGCGGGAAGCTGTTGTGCCATGTTTTCTGCTGTGTTAACCTAGAGGGAAGAGGAGTCAGGATTTGGACAACTCAAACAGGTAGTTTGTGTTCAACTTTCCTTCTCCAGCAGGGGGAGCAGCAGGACTCCTCTGGTTCATACAAGGAAAGCTTAAACATTTCTTTGCAAAGGAAAAAGAATCAGTTAACATGTTTTTTGTTAAATCATAATGTTGGAGCTGTGGCTTTCTTTGCATATTTTCCACATTGAACTTGACACCTTATAATGACTTTTTCTAATCAGTTCCTGCTTAGAAATCAGTGCTAAAAAGATTACATAACTACAGAGGAAATAAAGACCATCATTACTCAATGATTCCAAGTGCTAACCTTTCCTTGGAAATGAGCCAGTCACAACTGACTGTCTCAATATGAACAAATTACATAACTGTCCTGGTATATCTGCTATATTCATGAGTGTTATAACCCACATAGCACCCACATCCCACAATCTCTTCTGATTCTTAAGCTGCACATGGGGTAAATAAATACTTCTTGCTTTCTTCTCTGCCATCACCATAGTCCACGGGGATCCACGGGGCCGATACAATTAGACTCCCCATGAGCCTTGTGGAGTATGAGTTTCCCTGCTGAGGAGCAGAAAGAACCCCCTTATCAGCGGGAGAGGAAGTAAGAGTATTTAAACCCGGCACGGTAGTCCCTGTGTACATAGTCTTTTTGTATCTCTGTAAATAAACCTTTCATTTCCAACTCTTCCAATGTGGCTGCTTCTGTGAACTCAGTACTGGCGATGAGGATCAAGTGGAGTAGCAAACAGTGCTGTTTTTGCTGTGCCTAGCCACCTCTCTGCCGACCTCTGGAGGATGATTCACCCGCCGTTACAATGCTGCACTTCGGGAAGTTAGACTCATTCAATGCAGTTATAGAAGATTGGTCCCAATATGTCGAGCAGATTTTTTTCAGCCCAACATCAGTATCAGGGATGAGAGCCAGACCATGATCCTTTTGACGGCCTGTGGGACAGCCACCTTTCGTGTGATCAAGAGCCTGACATACCTCACCATCTCAGATTTGAAGTCCTTCGCGGATCCGTTGGTACTAGTGGCAGAGCATTACAACCCCAAGTCATTGGTCACCATCCAGCGCTATCGCTTCAATACGGCCAAGAGGACTCCTGGGGAGTCCACACCAGAATTCTTGGAACGTCTCAGGCAGTTTGCAGAATATGGTGTCACTTTCGTCAAAATGTTGCGGGATAGATTGGTCTGCTGCATAAATAACATGGCGACGCAGCGCACATTCCTTGCCGAACCACAGCTGGACCTCAAACGGCCTGTGGAAATCACTCTGTTGCGAGAAAGCAGGGCGTATAGGAATTGCAAGGGATGGAAGTCCTCAGCTTAGGGCGCACCCCTAACCAGAGAGCGGTGCCACCTTGGCAGGGTAACCCGGTTCTCTGCCCAAGGCAGCAGCCTGCTGGGGGTTGGGCTGGTGGCCTAGCTCCCCGACGACCAGGCAGGACCCCTCTATGCTCCGGAAGAGGAAGGCTTTGGGAGCAGTGGGACGCAGAAGTTGGAGACGCCACAGGGAGCGGCGACAGCGGGATAGTCCATCTATTCGCTGCTCTGCTCGAACTGGTCGTCTGCCCCAGTCCATCACCTTTTTTGTGGAAGAGCTTGCAGATGATTGTCTACAGTTAAACTGTGTTGCAGCACCCAAAGTCGCCCCCATTAGGATCATGGTTCGGGTCAATGGTCACCCATTACTAATGGAGCTAGACACAGATGCCACCATCTGGAAGGTTGTTGGAAGGTACGCTTTTGGGAGACTCAAGATGGGAGTGCATCAGCTGCCATTACGGGATACTGAGGCTCAGTTGGCCACATAGGAGAAATGCTGGCCATAGCGGGGACCACAGTGACCCCGGAGGGCTAGGGGCAGCAGTCCATTTGTTTTCCCCTGATCAGGTGAATTGTGATGGCCCCAGTTTGCTGAGCCCTACTGGCTACAACGCCTCCGAATTGATTGGCAGAAGATTTTCCAAATGGGCTCGGGAAGCCTCAAAAGTGAAGTGCCCCCTGGTTTTCCAGACTGGGGACGATCCAAGGTGCATGGCAAAGATCCACATGGACCCTACAGAGCAGCTGAGGTATTTTTGTGCTCGCCCGGTTCCCTACGCACTACTGCCTGAGGTGGAGGTGGAGTTCGGTCGGCTCGAAGACCTGGGGATCATCTGGCTGGTGACACTTGCGGCCATCTCCATCATGAAGACCGACAGCTCAGTTTGCCTCTGCGGTGATTATAAATTGACGGTGAATAGGGCCTCCAAGCTGGACCGGTATCCGATGCCGTGGATTGAGGACCAATATGCCAAGTTTGCAGGAGGTCACTCGTTCACTAAGCTCAATATGAGCCATGTGTACCTCCAGTTGGAGCTGGACCCGGAGTCTTGTCAGCACATGGCAGTAAACACACATAGGGGGTTGTACGAGTCTAAGAGGTTGCCTTTTGGAGTGTCATCGGCCTGTGCCATTTTCCAGTGTGTGATGAAGAATATTCTGTGGGTGTTGCCATGTGAGCCGTCTATTTGGAGGAAGTTTTGGTCACAGGGATTGATTGAAGGGGGCCATCTGACTAACCTGGAGGAGGTGCTCCGTCTCTTTGTGGAGTCAGGCGTTCGCCTCCACAGAGAAAATTGCATTTTGCACGCCCAATGCCTGAGAAGTGACGCATTTGGGTTATCATGTGGACAAGGAGGACCTCCACCAAGACAAAGTCCAGGCCATCCAACAGACCTCCGTGTCGATAGGAGTGACAGAGCTCCATTCGTTCCTGGGGCTTGTAAATTACTATGGGAAGTTTATCCCGGGCCTTGCAACTATGTTTCCCCCCCCATCCCCATTTTGCTGGAACACCAGTACGGGACACAGATCGTGAACGTTGCACTTCGGGTAGGCTCCCATTGCCAACGAGTCCTTTGATGTCTTCCAGAGCTGACGAGATCGTCGCTACTATGCATTTTATGAATAAGTTGCTGGTCATGGCTGCCTGGATACGTACATGGACACAGACTGACCCCTTGCGACCCAGAGTTTGTCATATCAAGTAGTATGGGGCCCAGCATCGCACCCTTCCGAGTGAGCTGAAAGCTTTTACCCCCAAGGTCGCCGCGTTCAGCGTGTAGGACAGTATACTCCTTTGGGGGATGCGCATGATGGTTCTGCAAAAGGGGCAAGGCCCCATCTTCGCTGACCTCCGTAACAGACATCCCAGCGTGTCTAAGATGAAGATGCTCACCTGAAGTTATGTGTGGTGCCAGGTTTGGATGCAGAGATTGAGCAGCTTGCCCAACAGTGCAAAGTGTGACAGGAGCAACAGAAGCTCCCACCTTCCCACCTATGGCACTGCTTCACCCCTAGGAGTGGTCAGGTCAGCCGTGCGTATGTCTCCATGCTAATTTTGCCGGACGCTTTTAGGGATTTTCCCGTCCTCATCGAAGCATACTCCAAATGGTTGGACATCCACAGAATATCGTCAACGACATTGAGAGTGATGATCGAAAAGCTCAGGCTCTCTTTTAGCATGCATGGCATCCTGGAGGTACTGGTCTCCGACAACGGAACACCATTTATCAGTGTGGAGTTTGGAAATTTCATCTTATGAATGGAGTGCGCCATATATGCACTCCCCCATATCACCTCGCTTTGAATGAGATGGCTAAAAGAGTGGTCCAGACATTCAAGAATGGCATGAACAAGCAGACCTCGCAGTCCCCGGACACACATTTGGTACCGTTCCTTTTCTATTACGGCTCCACGCTGCATGCCGCCACCGGTGTGGCACAGCGGAACTTCTCATGGGATGTCAGCTTCGAACTCGCCTTGGCCTGATGTTCCCCAAGATTGGTGGGATGGCACGCCATGGGCAGGAGCAGCTGGGGATTGCCATGTCGAACTTGCCCCACCTAGATGATTGTTACCAGGTGATGCGGTCTAAGTGCGCAACTTTGGAGATGGCGCCAAATGGGTTCCTGGCACTATCATTCAGCAGACCGGGCCTGTGTCGTACCGGGTTCATGTGCAGGCCTGGGAATTGAAGAGGCACCTCAATGATCTTTGCGATAACAGCCCAGTGATCCACAATCCACCTTTTGGAGGAACTGGCACAACCGCAGGCCACCCTGGCACCGATGGCTTTGCAGGCGCTGTCCCACAAGGGACTTGAAGCCGAGATGTCAGGATACTGAGGATTCCGACTCTGCAATGGAGGTTCCATCATTGAACGTTTCCGATGAGGAGTTTCCCGACGACCAATTGCTGCTGGTGGTGCCGCCGCGACATTCATAGCCTGCTCACTATACACCGCCGACGCCCGGGACGCAGCCTCAAGCTAAAAGGTGCAGAATCCCCCTCCTTGTCCTTTGTTGGATGAGTTTTCAGACTTTGGCGGTGAGGAATGTTGTAACCCACACGGGACCCATGAGGCCGGGCTGATTAGGCTCCCTGTGAGTCTAATGGAGAACGAGCTTCCGTGCTGTGGGCAGAGCTTCCTTATCAGTGGGAGAGAAAATCAGAGTATTTATACCCGACCCGAGTGTGAGCCAGTGCGGTATTCCCATCAGGCATCTGGGTACAAAGGCTTTTCATATCTCTGTAAATAAACCTTTTGTTCCGATGCTTCCCGTGTGGCTGTCTTTGTGAACTCAATCATGAATTCATCCACCTTTGACATTGAAAGAGTAGAAACTCTTCCTGTGCCAATTGGTCCAGATATAAGACTCTATAAATGCAACAATAATAATATGTTACACCCTAGTATGGGAGGTCTTGTGGCACAATGGATAGCACCCTTGCCTTGGATTCAAAAGCTCCAGGTTCAAGTCTCATCCTTGGATTTGATGGCCAAGGAAGGTGTGTACATAAAGGGGAAATTATGTTGAACTAACTTGCTGGAGCTTTTGGAGGAGGGAACAGAAAAGATCAGTGAGGGTAATGCAGTTAATGTGGTGCACATGAACTTTCAGAAGGAATTCAATACAATGCCACACAGTAGACTTGTGAGAAAAGTCAAAGCTCATGGAATAAAAAGGGCAGTACATAGAACATAGAAAAATACAGCACAGAACAGGCCCTTCGGCCCACGATGTTGTGCCGAACCTTTGTCCTAGATTAATCATAGATTATCATAGAATTTAAAGTGCAGAAGGAGGCCATTCGGCCCTTTGAGTCTGCACCAGCTCTTGGAAAGAGCACCCTATCCATAGTCAACACCTCCACCCAACACTAAGGGCAATTTTGGACACTAAGGGCAATTTATCATGGCTAATCCACCTAACCTGCACATCTTTGGACTGTGGGAGGAAACTGGAGCACCCTGAGGAAACCCACGCAGACACAGGGAGGATGTGTAGACTCCACACAGACAGTGACCCAAGCCGGAATCGAACCTGGGACCCTGGAGCTGTGAAGCAATTGTGCTATCCACAATGCTACCATGCTGCCCTTAAGAACAAATAAATCTACACTATATAATTTTACCGTAATCCATGTACCTATCCAATAGCTGCTTGAAGGTCCCTAATGTTTCCGACTCAACTACTTCCACAGGCAGTGCATTCCATGCCCCCACTACTCTCTGGGTAAAGAACCTACCTCTGACACCATAGCAACATGGATACAAAATTGGCTGACTCATAGAAAAAGAGCAATGGTCAATGGCTATTTTTCAGGCTGGTGGAAGGTTTGTAGTGGTGTTCCCCAGGAGTTGATGTCGAGATCTTGGTGTGCAGGGAACAATTTCAAAGTTTGCGGATGACACCAAATTTGGAGGTGTTGTAAACTGTGACAATGACAGTGTGGAACTTCAACAGGACATAGACAAGTTGGTGAAGTGGGCAGATAGGTGGCAGATGAAGTTCAATATGCAGAAGTGGTTCATTTTTGAAGGAAGAACATGGAGAGACTATAAACTTAGGAGTGAAATTCTTAAAGGGACTTGTGTGTTTGTATATGTGCATGTCTCATTGTAGGCGGCAGGACAGGTGGAGAGAGCAGTTAATAAAGCATATAGGGCTGGATTCCCCGCAGCCCGACGCCGTAATCGTGGCTGGTGCCGGGGCGGAGAATCCAGTTTCACACCGTATTCGGGCCTGGCACTGGTCCGGCAATTCTCTGCGCACCAAAAATCGGCGTCGCCGCGGAATACACTGCGTGGCCGGGGGGCCCATTGCCAGAGACCTGCTCAGCAATCCTCCGATCCCGACCGGCCAAATTCCCAACGGTGTGGAACTAACCACCTATTGCCGAACGGGATGCTGGAGTGGCATTTCAGACTGTTCTCCTTGGAGAGAAGAGAGCCAAGGGAAGATCTGGTACAGATGTTCAAAATCATGAATAGACTGGACAGCGTAGACAATGAGTAATTGTTCCCGCTCTTAAAAGGATCACAAACGAGAGGACACAAAGTTAAAGTGATCTGAAAAAAGAAGTAAACGAGGTGTGAGAAAACCATTTTCACAGAGTAACTGGTTTGGATCTGGAATGTACTGCCTGAAGTGTGGTGGAGGTAGGTGCAGCTAAGGCATTCAACAGGACATTGTGGAGGGCTATGGGGGAATGGCACTAAGTCATGCTCATTTATAGAGCCAGTGCAAAGACGATGAGCCAAATTGTCTCCCCCTGCACTGTCAGGATTCTGTAATTAATAATAATACTGCAATGAAGTTACTGTGAAAATCCCTTAGTCGCCACATTCCGACGCCTGTTCTGGTACACTGAGGGAGAATTCAGGATGTCCAATTCACCTAACAAGCACGTCTTTCGGAATTGTGGGAGGAAACCGGAGCACCCGGAGGAAACCCACTCAGGCACGGGGCGACCATGCAGACTCCGCACAGACAGTGACCCAAGCCGGGTCACTGTCTATGATACAAAATGTGTCAAAACGTTTGGACATCAGTCTACAGCTATCATGTATACATTACTGCACTGCTCATTTCCCAGGTGCGTTGAACAACTTGGGCGAAATTCTCCCCAAACGGCACGATGTCCGCCGACTGGCGCCCAAAACGGCGCCAATCAGACGGGCATCGCGCCGCCCCAAAGGTGCGGAATGCTCCGCATCATTGGGGGCCGAGCCCTAACATTGAGGGGCTAGGCCGGCGGCGGAGGAATTTCCGCCCTGCCAGCTGGCGGAAACGACTTTGTTGCCCCACCAGCTGGCGTGGAAATGTCATGTCGGGGCGGCGCATGCGCGGGAGCGTCAGCGGCCACTGACAGTTTCCCGCTCATGCGTAGTGGAGGGAGTCTCTTCCGCCTCCGCCATGGTGGAGACCGTGGTGGAGGCGGAAGGGAAAGAGTGCCCCCACGGCACAGGCCCGCCCGCGGATCGGTGGGCCCCGATCGCGGGCCAGGCCACCGTGGGGGCACCCCCGGGGCCAGATCGCCCCGCGCCCCCCCCAGGAGCCCGGAGCCCGCCCACGCCGCCTTGTCCCGCCGGTAAGAAAGGTACTTTAATTTACGCCGGCAGGAAAGGCAATTTATCGGCGCGACTTCGGCCCATTCGGGGAGGAGAATCGAGCGGGGGGGCCTGCCAACCGGCACGGCGCGATTCCCGCCCCCGCCGAATCTCTGGTGCTGGAAACCTCGGCAAACGGCGGGGGCGGGATTCACGGCAGCCCCCGGCGATTCTCCGACCCGGCGGGGGGTCGGAGAATGAAGCCCAGGGTATCAGATATAGGTCCCGGGCGAAATTCTCCGAATCCCCCGCCGGGGCGGAGAATCGCCGGGGGCTGGCGTGAATCCCGCCCCCACCGGTTGCCGAATTCTCCACCACCGGATATTCGGCGTGGGAGAGAATCGTGCTGCGCCAGTTGGCGGGCCCCCCCCCCCCTCCGCGATTCTCCGGCCCGGATGGGCCGAAGTCCCGCCGCTAAAATGCCTGTCCCGCCGGCGTAGATTAAACCACCTACCTTACCGGCGGGACAAGGCGGCGCGGGCGGGCTCCGGGGTCCTGGAGGGGGCGCGGGGCGACCTGGCCCCGGGGGGTGCCCCCACGGTGGCCTGGCCCGCGATTGGGGCCCACCGATCCGCGGGCGGGCCTGTGCCGTGGGGGCACCCTTTCCCTTCCGCCTCCGTCACGGTCTCCACCATGGCGGAGGCAGAAGAGACGCCCTCCAATGCGCATGCGCGGGAATGCCGTCAGTGGCCGCTAACGCTCCCACGCATGCGCCGCCCGGAGATGTCATTTCCGCGCCAGCTGGCGGGGCACCAAAGGCCTTTTCCGCCAGCTGGCGGGGCGGAAATTCGTCCGGCGCGGGCCTAGCCCCTTAAGGTTGGGGCTCGGCCCCCAAAGATGCGGAGCATTCCGCACCTTTGGGGCGGCGCGATGCCCGACTGATTTGCGTCGTTTTGGGCGCCAGTCGGCGGACATCACGCTGTTTCCGGAGAATTTCGCCCCTCATGTGAAACAGTCATTTCAATTGCTCTATTTAGTCAACCAATTTACTCACACAAAATAAACCACAATGCTACAGAACAGAATGTCTCTAAAGATCAATCCTGATGCTTTTTAACAGCCCATTGTGGTAAAATGGCCAATGGTCTGAATTTTAGGCCCAATACAGAATTGGATACTTTTAATTAAGAATTGGACATTTCAAATTAAATTAGAACCGCAGGCACTCCCGATGGGAATTCAAAAAGCCAAGTTTGAATACACTAGACAGAGACAGACAGCTGGGGTAAGTCTAGGCCTTCCCTGTAAACAGGACATAAATGGATCGATTGTAGTGGATTGCCCAGATGAAGCCAGACTTTCTGGCACCTAGATTTCCCACCACTACCATGGCCGCGATTCTTCTTCCAGCACTCTGGCGCCGGCGCCAAAATGGAAGTACTTTACTCCGGTTCCAAAATGGGAGTACTTTACTCGGGTTCCGAGACCCGATTCTCCATTCCTGGAGGGGCCAGCACGGTGCAGGAGTGGAAGAAAAGAGGTCCGCAGCCAGAGAGGCCAGTCCACCGATCGGTGGGCCCCAATCGCGGGCCAGGCCACTACGGAGGGCCTCCCCGGGCTTGGACCCCACTCCCCCCCACAGGCCGCCCCCGGACCCAGATGTCCCGCCGGCGCAGAGCATGTTAGAACGGTGCCGGCGGGACTCGGATTTGTTCGGACGGCCGTTCGGCGCTGCCGGAGGATCGCCGCTACAGCCGTTAGCGGCGATTCTCCATGCGGCCCTGAGCCATGCGCGCACACCCGTTTTTTCACGGGCGGGAGAATGGCATCCCGGCGTCGGGGCGCGTGGCGCGATTCGCGCGGCCCCCGCCGATCCTCCGGCCCGGCGGGGGGGGGTCGGAGAATCGCGCCCCATATGTGGGATAATGTTGCGTGAGGACATTGCACCTGAAGATGCAGCCCTGGGGGTGGGTTCCTGGTGCCCTGCAGAGATGCAATCGGCAACTGCATTGGGCATTGCGGTCCCCGCCCTGTGACCTCATTGGCTGAGGGCCAGAGAAGCTTCTGGAAGGACGCAAAGAGGGGTATAAGGCAATCCAAAAGATGGAGGAGATGATGGGGCAGCACGTGGATCAATCAACCTCATTGTAGGAGGAGATAGGGATGGTGACGAGCAGTCAAAAAAGGCTGAGGGAGAAGTTGGAGGATCTTGGGAACTGCTCCTGTAAGCAAAATCTCCAGATCGTGGGGATGCTTGAGGCTATTGAAGGAGCGCAGGCCACCAAGTATGTGGCAAACATGTTGGATAGGCTGATGGGGGAGGGGTGTGTGTCAATGATCATCTCTTGAGGGGGAGCCACATAATTTTCTCAATAGGGAGAAGATTGTGAGGTGGGCGAGGCAGACAAAGAATTGCACATGGGAGAATAAAGAGCTGTGTATTTATCAAAAACTGGGAGTGGAGCTAGCCAAGCGGAGGGCTGATTACAACCGGATCAAGGCTGCCCTCTACAAGAAGGGGATGAGGTTTGGTGTTCTGTATCCCCCTCGCCTCTGGGTTACGCACCAGAACAAAGAATTCATTTTTGGCCTTTATGGAAAACTTTATGAGAAACTATGGACAGGGAGGAGTATGAGGATATTGAACTTTGTAGTGGTGTTTTGTATGGCGTGTGGGTACACAGGGTGTGTGGATTGGCAAAGGTTACGGCGAGGGGATCGGAGGCGGTGAGTGTGCCCTTTGGTTTTTCCCATCTGTTTGGGCTTTGGGGGACGGGAGTTGAAGAGTGGACTGTGCGGATGAGGGGTAGCCAGAGGCCCCAGGTGGAGGCCACCATGTAAGCTGGTTGGGCTAGTTAACAGGAGTGACGTGGGGGGTTGTCAGGAGGAGGGAGTGGGGGAATTGCTTTGTTCGGTTTTGGAAAAAGGGGTGCATATATGCAAAATGCCTGTAATAAAAATATTTTAAAAAAAGAAAAAATAGAACTGCATTATAAACCATCTGTCATATATTCAGCGTGCACTAAAGCACTTTACAATGAATGAATCCGTTTGGAAATGCAAATATTTGTTAAATTAAAAAACACACCATGCCGATCATTGTTGAAACAACAGGAATGAAATGAATGACCAGTAGACGGTTTTTAGTGGTATTGCAAGAATTATGGATTGAACCTCTTCCCCATCATTATTGTGGTCAATAATTTATATTGTGTTGGACAGGATTATATTCAGGTTTTAAACACTACCAACAGAATTACATGGAATTTACAACTCTGAAGCAAGTCATTCAGCTGAACTATGCCAGGGCTCAGGTCCTACACATGATGTTTTCATCTATCTTCATCTAACTCCATCAGCAAATCCTTCTGTTGCTTTCTCTCATCTGCTTATCCAGCTTCTTGCCAAATGCACCTATGCTATTGTTATGAAGCATGCTTTTTAAAAAAATGACTTTATGAATTTACTGGCTAGAAGCTACTAATTTAATTTTTAACAAAGCACCATTTGAAATCACCATTTGAAGATGGCTGAACATTTGCATCACTGTGCCTTTTACATTCCAAATCCAGTGAAGTGCAGCCAACCTAGCTGCACAACAGGAACAATTGCTTTGAAGGGGGTCATCTCATACCCCATGAGCAAAGAACCTAGACAATACTTGAATACTCAACTGGGTGGGGAAAAGAAACATTAGATATAGTCACTCAGATAATGGGATTTTGGCTATGAAAGGACAGTGCCCTGACATAATCTAATCAAGTAAGCCAGGTGACTGAAATCCAGTAGCCAGCACCATATTTGTGTCACTGCGCAGTTGGAGAGAGAGGGTCATGTGACAAGCCAGCTAACACTCTGTGGGGTTCAGCACCTATTTTTACTGCAGACCAGCACAAGCAAATAGGATGCTGAGAGAGCAGGATCCTGAGCGGATTCCATCCCTCTCTCTGTCTCTTGGTTCCATCTAACTTGCATGTTTTGAACCCTGTCTGCTGATTTTGATTTTCCATGTGCCTCAGGCAGAGACCCTATAAAGGACCAACCTAGCAGCTTCTGGCTCCAGCCAAACCAGTAAATCATCCACCCATATCATTAAAATACCTCAACGTCAAAACCAAAAGAGCCACCAAGTTGAGCCTGAAGCCAGCCAAGTCACTCACCTTCAAGAATGGTATACCATTTAATTTTACAGAACTTTAAATTAATCAATCCTCCCACTCTGTAATCTATATGTGTGTGTGTGGGTGCGTGCAAGTTGAAGCATTTTTATTATTTTTCTTAGAATGGGTTAAATCAATAAATACTATTTTCTTTCTTTTTAAAAAGCTTGAGGGAATCTATCTGTTTGTGTCTCTTAGAGTCACAACATGGAAGTAGTTAAATACACATTGAATTGGCAAGCATATCCTTTTTTAAAATAACTATTTTGATCAAACAAGGAGTGGGACAATAGTTTTCTTTTTATTTCAGAGGACCCAACTCATTTTCTCTAATTAAGGGGCAATTTAGCATGGCCAATCCACCTAACCTGCACATCTTTTGGGTTGTGGGGGTGAAACCCACGCAGGCATGGGGAGAATGTGCAAACTCCACACGGACAGTGACCCAGGGCCAGGATCGAACCTGGGACCTAAGCGCCGCGAGGCAGCAATGCTACACACTGCGCCACTGTGCTGCCCTTAGGTTTTTTTTAATTTGTTCAGTGGATGTGGGCATTGCAGACTGAGCCAGCATTTATTGTCCCACCATGTTATGTGGACCTGGAGTCATGTGTAGGCCAGACCAGGTAAGAATAGCAGTTTTCCTTCCCTAAAGAACATTAGTAAACCAGATGGGTTTTTGTGACAATGGTTTCATGGTCATCATTAGACTTTCAATTCTAGATTTAAAAAAATTCAAATGTCACTATCTGCAGTAGCAGAATTTGAACCTGGATCCCTAGAGCACTATTCTAGATTTCATAGAATTTACAGTGCAGAAAGAGGCCATTCGGCCCATTGAGTCTGCACCGGCTCTTGGAAAAAGCACCCTACCCAAGCCCACACCTCCACCCTATCCCCATAACCCAGTAACCACACCCAACGCTAAGGGCAATTTTGGACACTAAGGTCAATTTAGCATGGCCAATCCACCTAACCTGCACATCTTTGGACTGTGGGAGGAAACCGGAGCACCCCGAGGAAACCTACACGCACACACGGGGAGAAGGTGCAGGTTCCGCACAGACAGTGACCCAAGCCGGGAATCGAACCTGGGACCCTGGAGCTGTGAAGAAATTGTGCTATCCACTATGCTACCCAGAAGTCTCTGATTTTCTAGTCCAGTGACAACACCACTATATCACCACCTTCACACATAGTGGAGCCATTCCACCTTGCCTCTCCTAGTCAAATAACTCTTTACATCAATTACTTCTTGTAGTAGTGAGTTCCAAATTCTTACCAAAGTTTGTGTTATGAAGTTTTGCTTGAATTCCCAATTGAGTTTATTGGTGACTGTCACACATTTATGGTCCTTAGTTTTGGTCTCACTCATAAGTGGAAATATCTTAATCCACACCTTATCTGACTCCTTCATAGTTTTAAAGAATTACTGTAGGTCTGTCTGACTTATTTTACTGTCGAAAAATACTTTTCACTGTACCTTGGTACACGTGACAATACACAAATCCAATCCAACCCAATCAGCTTATCCCTCACCTTTCTGTTTTCCATCTGTTCGATCTTTGCTGAAAAAAGTATTCCCTTTTATATTCTCTCAGTGGCATTATCTCAGTGAATTCTTTTTGCACTTATTTCAGTAATACTATATGCTTTTTATAATATGGGACCAGAAAAGTGCACAGTATTCCATGTGTGGTCCAAGTACCAAAGCAAGTTTAACTTAGTTCTCTGGATTTCCAATTGTATGTTTTTAGAAATAACCCGCAATGTTTTGGTTGCTTTTTTAACTGATCTTTCAGTGACCTGCATATCCGTACCTGTTTATCTTTCTTTTTCCACGTTTCTTTGTGTTATTAGCCATAATCCTGTTCATCAAAAGGATAACATTGATCACATGCTTTCCAAACATTTGTTTTACAGAGCATGTTGTTGAGATCTGGAGCGCACTGCCTGAGAGGGCAATGAAAGCTGTTTCAATAACTGAATTGGATAAATAGCTGAGGGAAAACACAACTATGAGTAAAGAGCAGAAGAGTGGGAATAATGCCCCAAAGAAAACCTCTAGGAATTATTGGGACACGAAGGCCCTGTGCAGATAAAATAAGTCAGACAGACAGCATAGCAAAACAGGATGTGGCTTTGACCAGAACAGCAAGTCCTTATAAAAGCACCCCTGTGAGTGCAGGCAAGTTTAGCGAAGTCCTGAGAGTTACAAGGGGCGCGATTCTCCGGAAAGACTTCCTTGTGTTATAACGAGCGGGAACTGCCGCGACCTTACCGGCACTCGGCCCAGCGAGGCGGGCAATGCTATTCCATGTTAATTGGTCCACTTAATGAGGCCCGCCACCTGATTCGCCGGTACCTCGCTTGCCAGGCCCCCACTAACAAGGTCGAGCAACATTTGAGCACCACTTGCTCAGCCAACCCAGCCAGCTTGCAGCAATGGCGTCCAGGAGACCGGCCCCAACATTCTGGGCCGCAGACCTGGGGAGGCTGCTAGATGCTGTGGAGGCCAGGAGGGGATGTCCTGTTCCCCCGGGGTCCAGGTGGGTCAGCAATACGACAGCCGGTGCTGCCTAGGATGTAGTAGCGCCTGTGAGTGCCGGCAGTGTGACCAGGAGGACTGGCCTCCAATGCAGGAAAAAGATCTACACCAGGCAGCACGAGTGAGTGGACACCATACCCCGCCCCGCCCCCCCCCACCCTGATACCTTTCCCCTACGGGAGCATCCACCCCCCAACTCTCCATGCAACCCTCAACCCTCCCTCCACCCCCTTTCCCCCTTCAACTCCCCAACTCTTCCTTCACACCCCTCTTCCATCACTGTGAACCATGCGTGTGGCTAACAATGCCCTCCCTGTGGCTCCTCAGAAAAAGCTCTCCCAGAATCGCCGAGAGAGGCACGAACTGGCGGTGGTGTGCAGGACATGATAATCCTCACCACCTCCGAGGCGTGTGCCCTGGAGGTGACTGGGGTGGCCGAGGACAGAACGATCACCAAGACGGTGGCTGGCGGATGCCACTGAGGTGAGGAACCACCGGGCCCCACCCTGGAGACCTGTCAAACGTGAGTTGTTATCGCCTTACTGACTAACCCATCCCTCCCACTGACCATATGTCCATTCTCCTGCAATCCTCCAGCCCATGCTGCCATCCCATCCCGGGTGGCCCCTTCTCCAGTCTCCCATAAGACTACCGTAATAGTCGCGGCACAGGTGTCATCCCAACCCACCAACATCGCAGATAAACACACCTTCTGGGGCACAATCTGGTGAGCACCACACTGTTGATGATGCACATCAGGTGGAGGCAGGAACCCCCAGACGAGACAGCTGTCGGAGGTCTGCTGGATCCCAGGACCCAGCTGGGTCCCAGCCTGATGCTGAGCCCATGGTAGAGATAATTCTGGAGCTTATGGAGACATTAGGATGCTGCTGCGACATTCAGAGGGAGATGTCAGCCTCACTCCAGCAGATCAATTACCGCTTGGAGTGCCAGAGGCTACGGGCGCTGGAGCTGTCGCCGGCAATACGTGGCACTGAGGCCAACAGTGCTAGGGTGGTGACCACAGTGGAAAGCCTGGTGCATGACGTCTGCACCATTAGTGAAGGTGAACACGGCGTTGCGCAGTCGGTGATGGCCATGGGTCTTGACAGAATGTCCACCTCGTTGGGAGATGTGACCCAGTGCCAGGCTGACCTTGATGAGGTTCTGTGGGACACGACCCACTCTCAAATGGGCATGGCCAAGGTGCTGCAGAACTTGTTCCAGTCTCAGGTGGGTCAAATGGGATTCAGGTGATCTTGGACCGAGCAGTTGCCATTACTCAGCTAGCAGCACTACCTGCCAAGCACTCCAGACTTATGCCTAATTTTCACCTGTTGCATATCACTCACACATCCTCCAATGCTGCCAGCATCATGCCCACCTGTCACCACCTCCACAGAGATCCAGCTATTCAGCTGTAGCAGGCACATTAACAAAACGCAGCCTCACTCAGCCACTCTGTCTGTCTTCTCTCCCCCAGGGCAAAGGTCACACTCAGAACACCAGAAAGATCCAGAAAACTGGCAGGGGTGTTCCATGACTCCATCCCCATGGGCGGCCTGGTGGTACAATGGTTCGCGCTGCTGCCTCACAGCACCAGGGACCCGGGTTCAATTCTGGCCTTGGGCGACTGTGGAGTTTGCACTTTATTCCCGTGTCAGCGTGGGTTTCCTCCGGGTGCTCCGGATTCCTCCCACTGTCCAAAGATGTGCAGGTTAGGTGGATTGGTCATGCTCAATTGCCAGTTGGCATCCAGGAATTTGCAAGTTATTTGGGGTTACGGGGATAGGGTGGGGGAGTGGGCCTTGGTGGGATGCTCTTTCAGAGGGTTAGTGCAGACTCGAATGATCAAATGGCCTTCCTTCTGAACTGATGGGATTTAATGGATTCTAAGATCTTGAGGAGATGACGTTCCACATAATGGGTTGAGAAGCAACCGAACCTCATGCATTCGGCACTCCCATGGCTTTCCAGGATGATTCCCCTTCTGAACTCCCTGCCCGTCCTCATTTTGAGATGTGGCATTGTGGAAGCTGAAGATGTTATGACAATGTTCTTTCTGCTTTCCTCCCCAGACTCTTTCCTCCACACAACCTTCCTCTCTAACCTCTTCATTCTGGAAGAGCCTAGCTCCAATGTGGCACAAAATGTGTTCACCCATCCCAGTGTGAACCGAGTGATGGGGCATCTGGTGACCCCTGACCCAGCTTTAAGTGCAGCTCTGGTGAAATCTTCAGAACATCTCAGCACTGCAGTGGAAACTCATGCGATCCATGGAGGTTCACACTGCTGCTACCATGGCTGCAGATCTCAGTGTTCATAGGAGCTTGCAGGATCTCGCAGCAGTCCAGCAATCCATACCCCAACAGATTACTGGGATTGTTTAGGTGTCAGCCCATGGGAATGGTAGTGGCACCATGGAAAACAAACTCATTGTCCTCCCTCAAGATGACACGATTTCACCTGTGCTTTCACCCGTGTTCCTTCCCCAATGCCCTTGTTAACACCTGTCAGCCAGCCAACTATGACTGTTCAAAACACAATGAGATGGTGCAGTCCAGTAAGACCATAAGACATAGGAGCAGAATTAGGCCACTTGGCCCATCGAGTCTGCTCCGCCATTCAATCATGGCTGATATTTTCTCATCCCCATTCTCCTGCCTTCTCTCCATAACCCCTGATCCCCTTATTAATCAAGAACCTATCTATCTCTGTCTGAAAGACACTCAGTGATTTGGCCTCCACAACCTTCTGCGGCAAAAGAGTTCCACAGATTCACCACCTTCCGGCTGAAAAAATTCCTCCTCATCTCAATGCTAGGCTTCCAAGGCCCAGAGATACCTGAGGGTACCCCGCAAGGCCATCTGCAGCTTCCCCCACTGAGTGTCAGCAGTCTTCCACCAGGAAGGCAGGAAGTGGTGCCCCAGAAAGAGCAAGGTTAGGATAACTACTGTTCACAGTTTTCATTAACAATCCTGATTTGGGGATCAAGAGCCCAATTCCAAAATTTGCAGATGGCATTAACTTGCAGAATAGGCGAATAATTAGCAAATAAAGTTCAACAGAGATAAATGTGATTTTGTCCAATTTGGGAGGAAGAGTAGAGAATTTGCTTATTCCAAGGAAGGTGCAAATCTCGGTGGGTTAAAGGAACAAAGGGAACTCAGAATACAAATATGTCAACACTAACACTTGCCACCGACCAGAAAGATGTCAAGAACAGTTGCACATGAGTGCTCAGCCCACACTATGGCCGCCAGCACATGGGCAGCTAGCTGCCCCGATGCCTTTTACTTTGGTGGAAGAATGGATTTTTTTGTCTCACTCCTGGGTAATTAATTACCTTAAATTTTGGATAGTTTTGATTTTGAGGCTGGCAGTAAAACAATCCTAGGGAGTGATCTGAAAGTTCATGCCTCACAGCCTTTTTGTTTTGAATGTAAAAACGCAGCCTGGACTTTAAAAACGAAAAGACCACATTCACAGAGGAGATAAGCCCACCACACACATTCCCAATGTAACATAATGACCATGGAAATAAACAAAATAAAAAGATTTATTTAAGTGCTATTATCCCCAGTGTGTTACGGCTTTGTGCAGGAAGTCTCTTCACAGCCCGGGTAGCTTATTTGGTGGATAATGGGACACTTAATCCCAGGGTCATTATTTCTAATCCTACGTGAGGTAATATTTTTTTCTTAAATGTTTCATTCAAAATATTTTTGATTGATTCGTACCAAAAATTGTTACAATCAATTTTCCAAAATCTTGGAGATCTTTGGAAATTGGGAATCTCATTTATCGAAATTTACTGATCATATATCATGTTCCGAATTGCCATAGAAATATGTTTTATAGGGGAAACAATTGATAAATGATAAGTAAACTGGACGCAAGAACTTGCAATTGTTTAGAGGGTAGTCATATTTCTCCATTACTTTTGGGTGGATGAAACCAATTGAAGGTTCAAAAGTCTTGAAGGCAGGTCAACTCTATTATGTGGAGCTCAACAAGACACAGAAGATGTCCTGATCACCCACTTCATCTGGACCTTCAGCAGTGTGGATTCATCTTGCTACTGGACAGGTCAGAATGAGCGAGTGAGAATGATGATGCACAACTCTCCCTCACTATAACCCAATTCACACCCAAATCATTATTATTTTAATCATCTGTCATCATCTGAACAATTGCAAGTTCTTGCGTCCAGTTTACTTATCATTTATCAATTGTTTCCCCAATAAAACATATTTTTATGGCAATTCGGAAAATGATATATGATCATCTAAAAATAAACTACAGATGGAATGATGATATAGGAGATGGATCATGAAGTCCGCTCCATGATTTGTGTTTGTTACGACATGTTTGCTCTGGCATGTGCTGTCAAACACAACATTTTGTGTTGAGCCCTCTCTGATAAGTAAGATTCTGAGCAGTTTGTATTGGAATATTAGAGACTGAAAATGATGAGTACAGGCTTGGTTTAAGGACAGGGACAGATGATTCAAGTTTACAGAGGGTGGAATGTGGGAGTCCAGCTCAGAATATACAGTTGAATACATAAGAACGGAACCAGATGAGAGCAGTCCCACCAATATGGTGACAGCGGTGAGGCCTTGGAGGACAATGATGTGTTCAACTATTTCAAAAGCTCTGGGGTGGTTGAGAAGGATGAGGAGGAATGAGTTACAATCACATAGGATATCATTTGTGACTTTGATCAAGATCTTTTTTGGAAACATCTGACTGGCAGATTCAAACATTAAGTTCCAGGAAATATTGTTATAGATCTGAGAGTTTAAAACAACGTTCAAAAACTTTGAAGAGGAAAAGGAAGTTGGTGATTGCATGGTAGCTTGTAAGGATGGTGGGGACACTGGAAATAATTTCTTCTTATTTATGCAAGTGAAAATCTTCAGAATTTTGAACACTTCCACAAAATCTTATTGGAATCTCCTCTGGTCTATTGAGACTAATCCCAGTTTCCCTACTCTCACCACATACCTAATAACATTCCCATAAATCTCTGTTGTATCTTTTCTGGAAGTCAGGATTAGGCACAGTGTAAGAGTAGAAGAGGATGTGAAAAATAGTACGAGGTAATTGTTACAAAGGAACTGGTTTAGACTGGTTTCGAAGATTTTAGTTCAGATGGGCAGCATGGTCGCCGCAGGCTTGGAGGGCCGAAGGGCCTGTTCCTGTGCTGTAATTTTCTTTGTTCTTTTTTTTCTTTGGTTCTGAAGAAACAAAAAGTAGATCTGAGAAATAAGTCAGTGGGGCTGATTCGATTGCATTTCAGCCTCTCCATAGAAATCGGGGAGGAGACAACAGATAGTGATCACTACTTTTCAGTCTGCCTAGGATATGCAAACTGTGCTATAAGACCATAAGACATGAGGCAGAATTAGGCCACTCGGCCCATCGAGTCTGCTCCGCCATTCAATCATGGCTGATATTTTCTCATCTCCATTCTCTTGCCTTCTCCCCATAACCCCTGATCCCCTTATTAATCAAGAACCTATCTATCTCTATCTTAAAGACACTCAATGATTTGGCCTCCACAGCCTTCTGCGCTAAAGAGTTCCACAGATTCACCACCCTCTGGCTGAAGAAATTCCGTCTCATCTCTGTTTTAATGGATCGCCTCTGAGATTGTGTCTTCTGGTTCAAATTTTTCCTACAAGTGGAAACATTCTCTCCACATCCACTCTATCCAGGCCTCACAGTATCTTGTAAGTTTCAATAATATCCCCTCTCATCCTTCTAAACTCCAACGAGTACAGACCCAGAGTCCTCAACCGTTCCTCATACAACAAGTTCTTCATTCCAGGGATCATTCTTGTGAACCTCCTCTGGACCCTTTCCAAGGCCAGCACATCTTTCCTTAGATACGGGGCCCAAAATTGCTCACAATACTCCAAATGGGGTCTGACCAGAGCCTTACACAGTCTCAGAAGTACATCCCTGGTCTTACATTCTAGCCCTCGTGACATGAATGCTAACATTGCATTTGCCTTCTTAACTGCCGACTGAACCTGCACATTAACCTTAAGAGAATCGTGAACAAGGACTCCCAAGTCCCTTTGTGCTTCTGATTTCCTGAGCATTTCTCCATTTAGAAAATAGTCTATGCCTAAATTCCTCCTTCCAACGTGCATAACCTCATACTTTTCCACATTGTATTTCATTTGCCACTTTGTTGCCCAATTTCCTAGCTTGTCCACGTCCTTCGGCAGCCCCCTTGCTTCCTCAATACTACCTGTCTGTAGAAACCAACTATTTTCTAATACACCTGATAGGTAAAAGATAGCTATTTAGCATAAATATTAATCCCCAGTCTTTAAATACCCATTTTACATTCACTCATAACCTCAGGCCATCTCAAAACATACAGAGACACAAAACAGCATGAAACAGCATAATTCCATTATAGATTAAAACAGCACTTTTACTGAGTTAACAAATATATTTGCAAGACAGTTTGACACTATACTTGTGCTGTACCATTTATCAGATCAAGGACATAGCAACATCATAGCAACGACATAGCAATATGAAGGCACCATTGTTCACAATATTGATAACAGCTAAGTCAGCAGAAGACCAGTTTAAGCTGGTCGCGATAACAGGACAGAATCACATTCCATAACATGCACAAGTATGCAGACATGAAACATTTAAAACTAATGTTGCACATTGAAAATAGACAGCTAACCGTCAAATCAAACTCATTAGATTCTAAGCCAAACCAATTAGGATTACTTAGGGGTGTAGCTAGATGGCTAAAGACTGATATTATTTTGTATAACCGTGTGGGTCCGTACGGCCATCTTTATTCTGGAAATATCCTATACTTTGATCTAAACCATTCGCTGTCTCTGAATCAAGAGTACTGCTTTGCATGACTGATATAATCCTCAAGGTGGCACTATAACTGTAAGCCACATTTGAAGAATAGCATTTAATTGGAAAATGTAAAGTAAACAATCGTGTTAATGCATACATAACTGCAGGTAAGGCATTTTGGACAAGTATTCATAAAGCTAACACTGGGCACTGGCAAGCAACAAGGTATTTCCTCTAAAGCAACTATTTGTCCAAGCTGTTTCAATAAAAGCTTCAATTAACAGCTAGTTTATTCAACCGAGAAGTACGTTTGTTCAACTTGTTTAAAGAACATGGGATTGTTTTGCTTTCAACTGCTTTGCTTAACATGTTACAGATGCTGCAAACTGCCATCTGCAGAAGGCAAGCAGTCAATGGCTGTCTTACCTATACTAGTTTATTTTAACAAGGTTAAATTGTAAATTAATGGAACTGTTTTCACAAAATAAATAACCATTAATATAACAAAAACCTTCTAACATCATGTCAGTAATATTTTCCATTTTCTTTTCTTTTTATAAATTTAGAGTACCCAATTATTTTTCTTCCTATTAAGGGGAAAGGTAGAGTGGCCAATCCACCTACCCTGCACATCTTTTGGGTTGTGGGGGTGAGAACCATGCAGACATGGGGAGAATGTACTAACTCCACACGGACAGTAGCCGGGGTCTGGGGTCCGGGGTCACACCCGGGTCCTTGGCGCCGTGAGGCAGCAGTGCGAACCACTGAACCACCGTGCTGCCCCTAATATTTTCCATTATAACAATAATCACAGAATATAATACAATGTCTAATGAGCCACAGTGTTGTATCATGCTAGTAGAGGCAAAATCGGTACCAAAATGATGGAAGAACATGAATGAGACAAGTCCTAAAGAAAGATCTTGCATTTATATGATGCTTTTCATGAACACAAAATGGTTCAAAATGCCTCATCACCAATCACATATGTTTGAAATGCCACTTTTGTCAAGTGGGGAAGTGCAGCAGCTGATTTGTGCACCATAAGTACACGCATACATAATTTAAATTTTTATTGAAGACATTTTTCGTTATAAAAAATAATACCACGCTATGGCACCAATACATAGGGTACAACCCAAAAATAATACAATGACTACTCAGCAACCCCACTGAACCCAACCCTACAACTCCTCCACGCCCAAACAACCCACTAACCATCTAATCGCCTTGGTTAGATGCGCCCTGTGCACTACCTTGAACTGAATCAAGCTGAGCCGAGCACATGAGGAGATAGAGTTGACCCTGTGAACAGCCTCACTCTACACTGCCCACCCCCCCATCCAAAATTTGTCCAATAGCTCTTCAAAACTGGCAAAACCTACCCTCCACAACCAGGTCCCCAAATCTCTCCACACCCTACTCCCCCTGTGATATGGACATCAAATCTAAACCCGCTGGCTCACAGAGATGATTACTACAAATAGGAGTAAACAACAACATGGAGCGAGCTTAAAATGTTGTCTAAACTGTCTCCATATCCTCAGAGTGGAGACCATTACTGGACCGCAGGGGAAAATAGAAACAAGGCAGTTCCCAAGGCCCCCAAGCTAGAACCACTACAAGAGCTCGTCTCCATCTGCCCCCATATGGAATTCTGCTCCTTGAGCCACCCCAGCACTTTAGCACTTTTTCAATATTAGCTGCCAAGTAATAAAATAACACATCAGGTAAAGAAACATCTTACAAATCCTTGGACAGGAGGAGGTTATCCCACTTCTGCAAGTCAGACTGGACCCCATTCACCAGACTAGCATTATTTCATTCATGAAGTGAGGCCCAATCGTGACCACCTCTCACATAAGATGAAAAGGTGATATCCCCAGATTGGCTCCCCTCCCCGGGGGAATCCTTGGAAAGTATTTGCTCTTGTCCAAATTCAACTTATACCCCGAGAAGGACTCAAAGCTCTTACGTAGCGTCATTATCTCATCCAAGGTGGAGACTGGGCCCATGATATTAAGAAGCAGATCATCTTCATACAATGTCACCCCATGCTCTCTCTCTCCCAGCTTTATCCCCTTCCATTCAGTGGCAGATCTTAACGGGATGGACAATAGTTCGATAGGCAAAGCAAACAAAAGCCAAGACAATAGACAACCCTGCCCCCTACCCCTCTTCAACTGAAAGTAACCCAAGCTAACGGCATTTGTGCGAACATATGCGGTGGGGGCCCTGTACAGAAGATGACTACAAGATATATGAAATGAAATGAAAATCGCTTATTGTCACAAGTAGGCTTCAAATGAAGTGACTGTCAAAAGCCCCGAGTCGCCACATTCTGGCGCCTGTTCGGGGAGGCTGGTACGGGAATTGAACCGTGCTGCTGGCCTGCCTTGGTCTGCTAAAAAGCCAGCTATTTAGCCTAGAGTGCTAAACCAGCCCAGAAGTCCCTTGCCGAAGCCCTCCCTGCCATATAGGGCGGGATTCTCTGCTTTGGAGGCTATGTCAGGAGGAAGTGTCTAGTTTTACAGTGAAAAAGTCGGCGCCACCCTCGCACCGAGGCTCTAACCGGTGGGGGGCAAGAGCGGTGCCGGGTAAAACTCTTGTTGTTCCCAGCATAAATGGCCGGAGAATAGTCGGGTCCATGGGCACGCATGCGCACGGCGACTACCTGCAGCAGTTGCGCCGTACAACATGGCACTGGCTGCGTGCGGACCAGGCCGGCCAAATAGTGTCCCCCTGGACACCTCATCACCACCCCCTGGACACCTCCCACTAGTCCCCCCAGCGCTTGCCGAAGCCCCCCTGCCAGCAACACGGCTCCCGCATGCAGCCGCCAGGTTTACGAAAACTCAGACCACACACGACTGCGCGGTCGTGAACTTGGCCCGTCGGAGGCGGAGCACCGGTTGAGAGCCTCAAAGCGACGCACTGATCCCATCATAATGGCATGCGGCACGCTCCTAGATAATGCCGCAAGCGGGGATACTCCCCCTGATCGCTGGAGATGCTAACGCATAATTCCTGGACTTTCAAATGGACCGACTTGGCTATTATTTTTATTTTTTAAAATAAATTTAGAATATGCCCATAAATTCCAATTATGGGCAATTTAGCGTGGCCAATCCACCTACCCTGCACATCTTTGGGCTGTGGGAGCGAAACCAACGCAAACACGAGGAGAATGTGCAAACTCCACACGGACAGTGACCCAGAGCCGGGACCGAACCTGGGACCTCGGCGCCGTGAGGCAACAGGGCTAACCCACTGCACCACCATGCTGCCCGTATTTCGCTATTATTGAGGGGTTAGCATCGGTACCGTGTGGAACACACTCGATTCCAATGTAAAATGGTGCGGGATTTACCGGGTTGGTGATTGACCGGGAGGCTGTCAAGCTGCAGCCGCATATACACACTTCACCTCTGTAGCGCACAAAGACTCACGAGAGACGAATAGAGATGAAGTCGATGAGGCTTTATTAAGTGTGAGTTGTTCCCCGCAGTTTAGTAGCAGACTGGCCTGCGGGGGAGAACTCCAGGTTCTTATACTCCGCCTTCAGGGCGGAGCTAGAGGTCAACAGCCAACCAGGACCCGGGATCTGTCAGCCAATGACATCACTGCTTCACAGTCCCACATGACCCCTAATGCATACTACCACATTCACCCCTTGTTAAAAATGAACCCGGCGGGGTGGTGCTTCGTATGGTGGTAAGGGTTTACAAGGCTGGTCCTGGGAGGAAAACCTTTGCATGTGATCACAGCATGTACAGAAGTTTTTTTTTTGTTTTGTTTTGAACTATTTACAGTAAAAGGGGGAAAAGGAAAACGTTCTCGTTACAGTCCACAATATAGTAGTGTTACATCGATGCCACGAGTCGGTCGGGCGGTCTGGTCATCCTCGTTGATCGCCTCGGCCCCGGTGGTGGTGCTTGTTCCCATGTTGTCGTCTCCGGGAACCTTACGGTTTCTGCTTCAGCTTCACTTCTGGTCGGACCTGGGAGGAGGACCGATCCCCCCGGGAAGGGGACGCTCGCGGGGTGCGCCGGTGGCAGGGAGGGGGTGGTTGGTGTCGGGGGGGTGTGCGTGTTGCCGGCGGGCGCCAGATCTCGCAGGGAGACCGTGTCCTGTCGGCCGTCGGGGTACTCCACGTAAGCGTACTGCGGGTTCGCGTGGAGGAGGCGAACCCTCTCAACCAACGGGTCCGACTTGTGCGCCCGCACATGTTTTCGGAGCAGGATGGGTCCTGGGACCGCCAGCCAGGTCGGCAGCGACGTTCCAGAGGAGGACTTCCTGGGGAAGACAAGGAGGCGCTCATGAGGCGTTTGGTTAGTGCTAGTACACAGTAGCGACCGGATGGAGTGGAGAGCGTCCGGGAGGACCTCCTACCACCGTGAAACTGGGAGGTCCCTGGACCGTAGGGCCAGTAGGACGGTCTTCCAGACCGTGCCGTTCTCCCTCTCTACTTGCCCGTTCCCCCGGGGGTTGTAGCGGGTCGTCCTGCTCGAGGCTATACCGTTGCTGAGCAGGAACTGGCGCAGCTCGTCACTCATAAAGGAGGACCCCCTGTCGCTGTGGACGTATGCGGGGCAACCGAACAGTGTGAATATGGTGTTAAGGGCTTTAATGACTGTGGCCGCTGTCATGTCAGGGCAGGGGATGGCGAAGGGGAAACGGGAGTACTCGTCCACCACGTTCAGGAAGTATATGTTGCAGTCGGTGGATGGGAGGGGCCCTTTGAAATCCAGACCAAGGCGTTCAAAGGGACGGGAAGCCTTGATCAGGTGCGCACCACCCGGCCTGAAAAAGTGCGGTTTGCACTCTGCGCAGATGTGGCAGTTCCTTGTGACTGTACGGACCTCCTCCACAGAGTAGGGGAGGTTGCGGGACTTTATAAAGTGTAAGAACCGAGTGACCCCGGGTGGCAGAGGTCCTCGTGGAGGGTTTGGAGGCAGTTAATTTGTGCGTTGGCACATGTGCCGCGGGATAGGGCGTCGGACGGCTCGTTCAGCTTTCCGGGACGGTACGTGATCTCATAGTTGAAGGTGGAGAGCTCGATCCTCCACCTTAAGATCTTGTCGTTCTTAATTTTGCCCCGCTGTGCATTATCGAACATGAAGGCTCCCGACCGTTGGTCCGTGAGGAGAGTGAATCTCCTGCCGGCCAGGTAATGCCTCCAATGTCGCACAGCTTCCACTATGGCTTGGGCTTCCTTTTCCACTGAGGAGTGGCGGATTTCTGAAGCGTGGAGAGTTCGGGAGAAAAAGGCCACGGGCCTGCCCGCTTGGTTAAGGGTGGCCGCTAGAGCTACATCGGAGGCGTCGGTCTCGACCTGGAAGGGGAGGGACTCGTCGATGGCGTACATCGTGGCCTTTGCGATATCCGCTTTGATGCGGCTGAAGGCCTGGCAAGCCTCTGTCGACAGAGGGAAGGTCGTGGTCTGTATTAGGGGGCGGGCCTTGTCTGCGTACTGGGGGACTCACTGGGCGTAATATGAAAAAAACCCCAGGCAGCGTTTTAGGGCTTTTGAGCAGTGCGGGAGGGGAAATTCCATGAGGGGGCGCATGCGTTCGGGGTCGGGGCCTATTATCCCATTGCGCACTACATATCCCAAGATGGCTAGCCGGTTTGTGCTAAACACGCACTTGTCCTCGTTGTATGTGAGGTTCAAGGCTTTAGCGGTCTGGAGGAATTTTTGGAGGTTGGCATCGTGGTCCTGCTGATCGTGGCCGCAGATGGTTACGTTGTCGAGGTACGGGAACGTGGCCTGCAACCCATGTTGATCAACCATTCGGTCCATCTCTCGTTGGAAGACCGAGACCCCGTTTGTGACGCCAAATGGGACCCTTAGGAAGTGGTATAATCGCCCGTCTGCCTCGAAGGCTGTGTACTTGCGGTCACTTGGGCGGATGGGGAGCTAATGGTAGGCGGACTTGAGGTCCACGGTGGAGAAGACCTTATATTGGGCAATCCGATTGACCATGTCGGATATGCGGGGGAGAGGATACGCATCTAGTTGTGTGTACCTGTTGATGGGCTGGCTATAGTCTATGACCATCCTTTGCTTCTCTCCTGTCTTTACTACTACCACTTATGCTCTCCAGGGACTGTTGCTGGCCTGGATTATGCCTTCCTTCAGTAGCCGCTGGACTTCGGACCGAATGAATGTCCGGTCCTGGGCGCTGTACCGTCTGCTCCTAGTGGCGACGGGTTTGCAATCCGGGGTGAGGTTTGCAAACAAGGATGGGGGCTCAACCTTGAGGGTTGCGAGGCCGCAGATAGTGAGTGGGGGTATTGGGCCGCCGAATTGAAACGTTAGGCTCTGCAGGTTGCACTGGAAATCTAATCCCAGTAATGTGGGCGCGCAGAGTTGGGGAAGGACGTAGAGCCTGTAGTTTTTAAACTCCCTCCCTTGCACCGTTAGGGTCACTATGCAGAAGCCTTTAATCTGTACGGAGTGGGATCCTGCAGCTAGGGAAATCTTTTGCGCACTGGGACGGATGGTCAAAAAACAGCGTCTTACCGTGTCGGGGTGGATGAAGCTTTCCGTGCTCCCGGAGTCGACCAGGCATGGTGTCTCGTGCCCGTTTATCAGCACCGTTGTTGTCGTCGTCTGGAGCGTCCGGGGCCGTGCTTGGTCCAGCGTCATTGAGGCCAGACGTGGTTGTAATGGTTGAGCGTCTTCTTCGAACCCCGTGGAGCCGTCGACACTGGGGTCCGTTGTTGCCGTCCAAGGTGGCGGCGGGGGTGAACAAAATGGCCGCCCCCATGCATCGCACATGGCTGGGGGGTCACAAGATGGCGGCGGGGGTGGACAAAATGGCCGTCCCCATGCGTCGCACAGGTCTGGGGATCCCAAGATGGCGGCGCCCCTCCTCCCCTCGTGGTGGCCGGGACCCAAAATGGCGGCGCCTGCGGGTCGCACATGGGGCGCTGGGGGGGTTGGGGAGCGTCAGAAACGCGCAGATCGCCTTGTTCTCCGGGGACAGCGGTAGTCGGGACCCAAACTGGTTGCGCCTGCGGGTCGTACATGGGGCGCTGGACAGCGGTGGCCGGGACCCAAACTGGTTGCGCCTGCGGGTCGTACATGGGGCGCTGGGGGGGTTGGGGAGCGTTAGAAGCGTGCAGGAATCCTTGTTTGCCGGGGACAGCGGCGACCTCCCGGGACCGGCACACAGCCACGAAATGGCCCTTTTTCCCGCAGCTCTTGCAAATCGCTGCGCGGGCCGGGCAGCGCTGCCGGGGGTGTTTCGCCTGGCCGCAGAAATAGCAGCGGGCTCCCCCGGGACAACTTGGCGTCTGAACCGCGCAAGCCTGTGGGGTGGGGGGGAGGGGGGGGGTTTGTCGCGACGGGGGTCCACGGAGCCCAAGGGGCTGCCGCGCGGTCGGGGCCGTAGGTGCGGGCGTTTCGCGCGGCCACATCTAGTGAGGCTGCAAGGGCCCGTGCCTCTGAGAGTCCTAGCGCCTCTTTTTCTAAAAGTCTTTGGCGGATTTGGGAAGAGTTCATACCAGCCACAAAAGCATCACGCATCAACATGTCCGTGTGTTCCATCGCGTTTACCGGCGGGCAGCTGCAGGCCCGTCCCAAGATTAGTAGCGCGGCGTAGAAATCATCTATCGATTCTCCGGGACTTTGCCATCTCGTTGCGAGTTGGTAGCGTGCGTAGATCTGGTTCACTGGGCGAACATAGATGCTTTTTAGTGCTGCGAACGCCGTCTGGTAATCCTCTGCGTCTTCGATGAGAGGGAAAATTTCCGGGCTTACCCTCGAGTGCAGGACCTGTACTTTCTGGTCTTCTGTGACCCGGCCGCGGGCCGTTCTGAGGTAGGCCTCGAAACAAGTCTGCCAGTGTTTGAAAACTGCTGCTGAGTTCACTGCGTTGGGGCTGATCCTCAGGCATTCCGGGATGATCCTGAGCTCCATAGTTCTTTTAAGCACGCTTAATAAATTGTAGCGCACAAAGACTCACGAGAGACGAATAGAGATGAAGTCGATGAGGCTTTATTAAGCGTGACTTGTTCCCCACAGTTCAGTAGCAGACTGGCCTGCGGGGGAGAACTCCAGGTTCTTATACTCCGCCTTCAGGGCGGAGCTAGAGGTCAACAGCCAACCAGGACCCGGGATCTGTCAGCCAATGACATCACGGCTTCACCGTCCCACATGACCCCTAATGCATACTACCACAACCTCCCACACGCATACATCCCAGCCAACAAGATGGCACTTGTTGCGTCCATACAGCTGATGGATCGGCTGGGGCCAAAGGGCACCTAGGGGGGGTGCCCTGGGGGACACCTATATGACCCGTGTTCACAGTGGGCTGTTAGCGGTATGCGCAGCTGCATGGCTGCCTTGCCGACTGCTGCAATGGTGTTCCGTCCCGTCCAACCCGACCCCACAACCCACCTCCTGGCCATCCCCCACTGCTCCCAGTCAGCGACACAACCGTCAGCAAACTATGATGGACACCTTCTCTACCCCCTCTCTCTCCCTCAGCAGCCGCCACGCCGGTTTCACTGTTTTTAAAAGCACAAGTGAACAATGCCGTCGGGAACTCGGCCCATCGGAGGTAGGGAATCGTGGAGGTCGGGCCTACTAATGATATACAAATGGTGTCTACTGTATGTGCGTTCCAGTACACATTGATGCCGCTCTCGAGGTGATGGAGAATTGCGATTTGGCGTCAAATTGGCACCTGCCGCATTTTTGCCGCTGTAAACAATTCTCCGCCCAATCGCCTTTCCTGATTTCAGCATCGGCCAATGGAGAACCCTGTCCATAAACTTTGGCCCAAAGCCAAACCTCCCAAGAATCTCAAAGAGACACCCCAACTCCACCTGTTCAAATGTCCTTTTGGCCAACAGCTGCTGACCCTTGACAAAAATTGTCTGTTCTTCCGAGATCACCTCTGAAAAGCAGGGCTCCAACCGCAGTACTAGCACTTTAGCACATTGCTAAGTCGGATGCTTATCCTTCTTCAAAATCAGGAAAATAGAGGCCTGCACTGAAGTAATTGGCAATGCTCCCCAGGACAAGGGATCATTAAGCATGTCCGATATCGTTGGGATCAACTCCTCTGCCAATTTCCTATAGAACTCGATGGGGAACCAAATTCCAACTCTTCCTTTCTCTCCCCCTTCACCACGGAAAGGATAACCCACCCAAAAACTGTATCATGGGTGAACTCTCCTCTGGGGGCTCCGATCTCTAGAGACTTTGATAAAAGGCGTAAAATGCAGCATTAATCTTCAATTGGGTGGAAACCAAAGTGCCACCCGAGTCCATTACCTGCACAATCTCCCGGGAGGCAGCCTTCCACCTCAATTGATGTGCTAAAAGGCAACTGGATTTATCCCCCTGTTCACAGAATGTTCCCCTCGAGGGTCACAGTTGGCTTACCACCTCAAATTGCGCCTCCAACGTTTTCCTACTCGTTAGCGACTCGGGACTAGCAGTACTGATGGTTCACCTCAAGGATGGAATCTACCAGCCTCTGCTGCTCTACCCTCCCAATCCTTTCCTTCTGTGACTTGTAGGAAATTATCTCCCCCCCGAATGACCACCTTAAGGGCCTCCCACAACACAGAAGGTGAGATAGAACCACTCTTATTAAACATAATGTACTCACTAATGGGGGAGGAAATGCGCTCATAAACCTGTCTGGCAACATCGCCGTGTCCAATCTCGATAGCGGGAATTGAGAGGGACCCGGTTCTCACACCAAATCCACAAAATTGAGGCATGGTCTGAAATCACTGAGTACCCCGCCCTCTTCACCCAAGGAACGAGAGACATAAGAAGTCAATCTGAGAATAAACCTGATGGACATGAAAGAAAAAAGAAAAATCTTTATCACTTGGATGCAAAAACCGGCAAGGATCTGCCCCCACCCACATCTGCTACATAAAATCCAATAATGCCTTTTCCACCCCAGATGGGATCAGAGACTTAGGTCTAGATTGGTCCAACCGAGGGTCCAAAATACAATTTAAGTCCCCCCCAATTTGTTAATAAAAGCCCTATCATCCTAATTTGGCACATACACGTTAACAAGAAGCATCGAGGTGCCAGACAAAGACCCACTGACCATCATATGTCTCCCATTCTAGTCCGCCAAGGTCTTAGTCGCCAAAAAAGGAACCCTTCTATTAATCAGAACCGCCGCCCACCCGGCCCTACCATTTGAACCTGAGTGGAATATCTGTCCCACCCACCTTTTCCATAAACTTATCTGGTCTCTGACCCGCAAATAAGTCTCATGAAGAAACACATCAGCATTCAGACTTTTCAGGTGAGCAAATATCCTCAACCTTTTCACTGGGCCGTTCAACCCCCTTACATTCCAAGTGTCAGCCGAATTGGGGGCCTTCCACATCCATCCACCCTTCGACCCAGAGTCAGCCATTTCTACCAAATGGGGTAATCCAGCCACTACTTAGAGTACAGGCACCGGGCCCATCTAAGATGGCCACCAAACCCGGCATCAAGACAAAACAAAGGACTAGCTGTAGTCACCATCAGAAAACTATCCCTGCTCCCCTCCCTCCTTCCCTTACCTCCCAAAAATATCACACACAAATAAACAATCAAACAACCAAAAGGCGAATGAAGAAACCTGGCCACCCCAAACAAAACAGAAACAGAAAAGCTCATTATCTAAAACTACTATAAAATAATGAGCTGCAGTTACCCCCACGACTTTGCTCCCATTAGCTAACTTCTCTGTAAGCAGGGTGGCCTCTGCCTAGAGTGAAGATAAATGCATAGCCATAACCACCAGTCACCCCGCCCAAATCCAACTTTAATAATCAAATTAAAAACACCCCTCCCATACAAGAAGAAGAAAACAAGCTTGCACAAGAAATCCTAACAAATCCAGATAACCACATGCCCTCCCAAAACTTACAAAGACCTTGTGAAAATTACAATTAATTCGCCCCCAGCCCATGCTTCTTAACAAAAGCATCTGTATCCTTCGACGCATCAAAATAATAGTCCTTCGTATCAAACATCACTCTGTAAAGTGCAGGTTATACCACCCAAATCGAACTTCACTCTTATATTAACATCTGCTTTTTAGCCAGATCCACATCCAGATCCTGATAGAGCTTGATGGCGTGGCCCTCCCAATTGTAGTCCCGATGATCCTTCGTCCATCTCAGGACTCATTCCTTCTCCTGAAAACTATGGAACCACATGAAGATTACCAGTGGTGATTCGCAGGTACAGGGCTTTTGCCTGAGTGGCGGTGGGCTCGATTCAGCTCGGGAGAGGACATCAATCCAGTCTACCTCACCCATTCCCAAACATCTTTGAGATATAATCCATCGGATTAAGCCATCTATTCCATCCCGCAACCACACAATTCTAAGATTATGTCTCCTGGAGCGATTCTCCATTTCATCCACCTTGGCCCTCAGTGCTTTATCAACACCAGTCATCAGTGCCATCTCAGCCTCCAAGGAGAGAATCTGATCACTCTACTTCGAGAGAGCTGCCATCAATCCCTGTATCGCTGCACCATGTGCCTTTACCGTCTCATCAGTCTTCTGCAACGCTGACCAAATGGGATCTAGGGCCTCTTCTATTGACTTGTGGAGGTCCTCGAAGACAGCTCGCTGCTGCTTCTGAAATTGTATTGCCAAGATGTTTGTAAGGTAGCTCAGTCATCAATGGAGTGGCCAGAGTCATGGTAATGGCCTCCATCATTTTCTCAACCGAAGAACCTAGAGAAGCTTCCAAATCTTTATTTACAGGCTTCCTAGTCCTAGGCTTTCTGGGGATTTCTTTTGTGTGAGAACTTTATCCCATTGAACTAGTGAAGTTATAGCTGAACAAATTGGGCGTAAATGGCGTACCCCGATGGGAGCCACCTCATGTGCGACTACTCCCTACATGCTGCCACTGGAAGTCCCACGCAAACAGTAATAATGACCAGATAATTTGGTTTAATGATGTAAGTGAAGAGAACAGGAAAGCTCCCCTCAGGTTTTTGAATTGCGCAATAAGATACTTTACATCCTCTGATGAGGGTAGCCGGAACCTTAGATTGATGTCTCATCCAAAAGACTTGGGGATAAACGTTTGTGCATCGAGGTTACAATTCCAGACCTGCCTTCGCTGATTCTGGTGAAGGCGGGCAACAAATATGTTTGGTGCTGTCATTTCATTTCTCTTGGGTTCAGTAGCACTGTGCTTCTGACTGCCTCTCCACTCCACAGGGACCTGAGCGACATACGGTGTAGTCAGCCTTCTGTTCGTAAAGGCAGTCTGTCTCTCTTAAAGGAAAGCTGCAATAAATCTCAGGGGGCTGGGGCTAAGTACAGTTGCAACAATTGTAAACCAGGAAAATGAAACAACAGAGAAAGAGAGCGGTGAATGAATGCAGTTAGAGCTGGAGGCGTTAGACTTGGAGTTGCACTGAAGAAGAGACACGATGGGTTGAATGTTTAAAAGAGGTTGGGGTCCAGATTAGGGATGTTAGCCTGCAAATTGACACCATCAGCTTCTGCTCTGTTTCTACACCACATTCCCAATACTGAGTCATTTTGAGAGAGGCTGGGTGGTGGTTCGATCGGGAGATACTGTGGCGTGCCCAGTCACAGGAGGCACTGCGGCTGCCCAGTCACAGGAGGTACTGCGGTCTGCTCAGTCACAGGAGATACTGCGGCCTGCCCAGTCACAGGAAATACCGTGGTCTGCCCAGTCACAGGAGATACTGTGGTCTGCTCAGTCACAGGAGACACTGCGGTCTGCCCAGTCACAGGAGACACTGCGGTCTGCCCAGTCACAGGAGGCACTGCAATCTGTCCAGTCACAGGAGATACTGTGGCCTGCCCAGTCACAGGAGAAACTGTGGTCTGCTCAGTCACAGGAGACACGGCGGCCTGCCCAGTCACAGGAGACACGGCGGCCTGCCCAGTCACAGGAGAAACTGTGGTCTGCTCAGTCACAGGAGACACTGCGGCCTGCCCAGTCACAGGAGATACTGCGGCCTGCCCAGTCACAGGAGATACTGTGGTCTGCTCAGTCACAGGAGACACTGCGGTCTGCCCAGTCACAGGAGATACTGTGGTCTGCCCAGTCACAGGAGATACTGCAATCTGCCCAGTCACCGGAGATACTGTGGTCTGCCCAGTCACAGGAGATACTGCAATCTGCCCAGTCACAGGAGATACTGTGGTCTGCCCAGTCACAGGAGATACTGTGGTCTGCCCAGTCACAGGAGATACTGCAATCTGCCCAGTCACAGGAGATACTGTGGTCTGCCCAGTCACAGGAGACACTGCAATCTGCCCAGTAACAGGAGACACTGGGCCTGCCCAGTCACAGGAGATACTGTGGTCTGCTCATTCACAGGAGATACTGCGGCTGCCCAGTCACAGGAGGCACTGCAATCTGCCCAGTCACAGGAGACACTGCGGTCTGCTCAGTCACAGGAGATACTGCGGCTGCCCAGTCACAGGAGATACTGTGGTCTGCTCATTCACAGGAGATACTGCGGCCTGCCCAATCACAGGAGATACTGCGGCTGCCCAGTCACAGGAGACACTGCGGCTGCCCAGTCACAGGAGATACTGCGGCTGCCCAGTCACAGGAGATACTGCGGCTGCCCAGTCACAGGAGACACTGCGGCTGCCCAGTCACAGGAGATACTGCGGCTGCCCAGTCACAGGAGATACTGCGGCTGCCCAGTCACAGGAGATACTGCGGCTGCCCAGTCACAGGAGATACTGCGGCTGCCCAGTCACAGGAGACACTGCGGCTGCCCAGTCACAGGAGATACTGCGGCGTGCCCAGTCACAGGAGATACTGTGGTCTGCCCAGTCACAGGAGACAATGGGCCTGCCCAGTCACAGGAAACTACAGGAGGCCCGTCTGTTCATGGGAGACACTTCGGCTGCCCAGTCACAGGAGATACTGTGGTCTGCTCATTCACAGGAGATACTGCGGCTGCCCAGTCACAGGAGATACTGCGGCTGCCCAGTCACAGGAGACACTGCAGTCTGCTCAGTCACAGGAGATACTGCGGCCTGCCCAGTCATAGGAGGCACGGCAATCTGCTCAGTCACAGGAGAAACTGCGGTCTGCCCAGTCACAGGAGATACTGCGGCCTTCCCAGTCACAGGAGATACTGTGGTCTGCCCAGTCACAGGAGATACTGTGGTCTGTCCAGTCACAGGAGACACTGCGGCTGCCCAGTCTCAGGAGATACTGTGGTCTGCCCAGTCACAGGAGATACTGTGGCCTGCCCAGTCAAAGGAGATACCTTGGCCTGCCCAGTCACAGGAGACATTGCGGCTGCTCAGTCACAGGAGATACTGCGGCCTGCCCAGTCACAGGAAATACCGTGGTCTGCTCAGTCACAGGAGACACTGCGGTCTGCCCAGTCACAGGAGACACTGCGGTCTGCCCAGTCACAGGAGGCACTGCAATCTGTCCAGTCACAGGAGATACTGTGGCCTGCCCAGTCACAGGAGAAACTGTGGTCTGCCCAGTCACAGGAGACACGGCGGCCTGCCCAGTCACAGGAGAAACTGTGGTCTGCTCAGTCACAGGAGACACTGCGGCCTGCCCAGTCACAGGAGATACTGCGGCCTGCCCAGTCACAGGAGATACTGTGGTCTGCTCAGTCACAGGAGACACTGCGGTCTGCCCAGTCACAGGAGATACTGTGGTCTGCCCAGTCACAGGAGATACTGCAATCTGCCCAGTCACCGGAGATACTGTGGTCTGCCCAGTCACAGGAGATACTGTGGTCTGCTCATTCACAGGAGATACTGCGGCCTGCCCAATCACAGGAGATACTGCGGCTGCCCAGTCACAGGAGACACTGCGGCTGCCCAGTCACAGGAGATACTGTGGTCTGCTCATTCACAGGAGATACTGCGGCCTGCCCAATCACAGGAGATACTGCGGCTGCCCAGTCACAGGAGACACTGCGGCTGCCCAGTCACAGGAGATACTGCGGCTGCCCAGTCACAGGAGATACTGCGGCTGCCCAGTCACAGGAGACACTGCGGCTGCCCAGTCACAGGAGATACTGCGGCTGCCCAGTCACAGGAGATACTGCGGCTGCCCAGTCACAGGAGATACTGCGGCTGCCCAGTCACAGGAGATACTGCGGCTGCCCAGTCACAGGAGACACTGCGGCTGCCCAGTCACAGGAGATACTGCGGCGTGCCCAGTCACAGGAGATACTGTGGTCTGCCCAGTCACAGGAGACAATGGGCCTGCCCAGTCACAGGAAACTACAGGAGGCCCGTCTGTTCATGGGAGACACTTCGGCTGCCCAGTCACAGGAGATACTGTGGTCTGCTCATTCACAGGAGATACTGCGGCTGCCCAGTCACAGGAGGCACTGCAATCTGCCCAGTCACAGGAGACACTGCGGTCTGCTCAGTCACAGGAGATACTGCGGCTGCCCAGTCACAGGAGATACTGTGGTCTGCTCATTCACAGGAGATACTGCGGCCTGCCCAATCACAGGAGATACTGCGGCTGCCCAGTCACAGGAGACACTGCGGCTGCCCAGTCACAGGAGATACTGCGGCTGCCCAGTCACAGGAGATACTGCGGCTGCCCAGTCACAGGAGACACTGCGGCTGCCCAGTCACAGGAGATACTGCGGCTGCCCAGTCACAGGAGATACTGCGGCTGCCCAGTCACAGGAGATACTGCGGCTGCCCAGTCACAGGAGATACTGCGGCTGCCCAGTCACAGGAGACACTGCGGCTGCCCAGTCACAGGAGATACTGCGGCGTGCCCAGTCACAGGAGATACTGTGGTCTGCCCAGTCACAGGAGACAATGGGCCTGCCCAGTCACAGGAAACTACAGGAGGCCCGTCTGTTCATGGGAGACACTTCGGCTGCCCAGTCACAGGAGATACTGTGGTCTGCTCATTCACAGGAGATACTGCGGCTGCCCAGTCACAGGAGACACTGCAGTCTGCTCAGTCACAGGAGATACTGCGGCCTGCCCAGTCATAGGAGGCACGGCAATCTGCTCAGTCACAGGAGAAACTGCGGTCTGCCCAGTCACAGGAGATACTGCGGCCTTCCCAGTCACAGGAGATACTGTGGTCTGCCCAGTCACAGGAGATACTGTGGTCTGTCCAGTCACAGGAGACACTGCGGCTGCCCAGTCTCAGGAGATACTGTGGTCTGCCCAGTCACAGGAGATACTGTGGCCTGCCCAGTCAAAGGAGATACCTTGGCCTGCCCAGTCACAGGAGATACTGTGGCCTGCTTAGTCACAGGAGACACCAGGAGACACTGCGGCCTGCCCTGTCCATTCCCATGTGATACTGTGGCCTTTCTAGTAACAGGAGACACTGCGGCCTGCCCTGTCCATTCCCATGTGATACTGTGGCCTTTCTAGTAACAGGAGACACTGCGGCCTGCCCTGTCCATTCCCATGTGATACTGTGGCCTTTCTAGTCACAGGAGACACTGCGGCCTGCCCTGTCCATTCCCATGTGATACTGTGGCCTTTCTAGTCACAGGAGACACTGCGGCCTGCCCTGTCCATTCCCATGTGATACTGTGGCCTTTCTAGTCACAAGAGGCACTGCGGCCTGCCCTGTCCATTCCCATGTGATACTGTGGCCTTTCTAGTAACAGGAGACACTGCGGCCTGCCCTGTCCATTCCCATGTGATACTGCGGCCTTTCTAATAACAGGAGACACTGCGGCCTGCCCTGTCCATTCCCATGTGATACTGTGGCCTTTCTAGTAACAGGAGACACTGCGGCCTGCCCTGTCCATTCCCATGTGATACTGTGGCCTTTATAGTCACAGGAGACACTGCGGCCTGCCCATTCACATGCGTCACTGGAGACTCCTCATTCACATGTGAAACTGCAGCCTGCCCAATCACAAAGTTACTGTGGTCTTCCCAGTCACAGGAGATACTGTGGTCTACCAAGTCACAGAAGACACTACGGCGTGCCCAATCACAGAAGTTACTGTGGTCTGCCCAGTCACAGGAGACACTGCGGCTGCCCAGTCACAGAAGTTACTGTGGTCTGCCCAGTTGCAGGAGACACTGCAGCGTGCCCAGTCACAGAAGACACTGCGGCGTGCCCAGTCACAGGAGACACTGCGGCTGCCCAGTCACAGAAGACACTGCGGCGTGCCCAGTCACAGAAGACACTGCGGCGTGCCCAGTCACAGGAGACACTGCGGTCTGCCCAGTCACAGGAGGCACTGCAATCTGCCCAGTCACAGGAGATACTGCGGCCTGCCCAGTCACAGGAGGCACTGCGGTCTGCCCAGTCATAGGAGACACTGCGGCGTGCCCAGTCACAGGAGACACTGCGGCTGCCCAGTCACAGAAGTTACTGTGGTCTGCCCAGTTGCAGGAGACACTGCAGCGTGCCCAGTCACAGGAGACACTGCGGTCTGCCCAGTCACAGGAGGCACTGCAATCTGTCCAGTCACAGGAGATACTGTGGCCTGCCCAGTCACAGGAGAAACTGTGGTCTGCTCAGTCACAGGAGACACGGCGGCCTGCCCAGTCACAGGAGACACTGCGGCTGCCCAGTCACAGAAGACACTGCGGCGTGCCCAGTCACAGAAGACACTGCGGAGTGCCCAGTCACAGGAGACACTGCGGTCTGCCCAGTCACAGGAGGCACTGCAATCTGTCCAGTCACAGGAGATACTGTGGCCTGCCCAGTCACAGGAGAAACTGTGGTCTGCTCAGTCACAGGAGACACGGCGGCCTGCCCAGTCACAGGAGACACGGCGGCCTGCCCAGTCACAGGAGAAACTGTGGTCTGCTCAGTCACAGGAGACACTGCGGCCTGCCCAGTCACAGGAGATACTGCGGCCTACCCAGTCACAGGAGATACTATGGTCTGCTCAGTCACAGGAGACACTGCGGTCTGCCCAGTCACAGGAGATACTGTGGTCTGCCCAGTCACAGGAGATACTGCAATCTGCCCAGTCACCGGAGATACTGTGGTCTGCCCAGTCACAGGAGATACTGCAATCTGCCCAGTCACAGGAGATACTGTGGTCTGCCCAGTCACAGGAGATACTGTGGTCTGCCCAGTCACAGGAGATACTGCAATCTGCCCAGTCACAGGAGATACTGTGGTCTGCCCAGTCACAGGAGACACTGCAATCTGCCCAGTAACAGGAGACACTGGGCCTGCCCAGTCACAGGAGATACTGTGGTCTGCTCATTCACAGGAGATACTGCGGCTGCCCAGTCACAGGAGGCACTGCAATCTGCCCAGTCACAGGAGACACTGCGGTCTGCTCAGTCACAGGAGATACTGCGGCTGCCCAGTCACAGGAGATACTGTGGTCTGCTCATTCACAGGAGATACTGCGGCCTGCCCAATCACAGGAGATACTGCGGCTGCCCAGTCACAGGAGACACTGCGGCTGCCCAGTCACAGGAGATACTGCGGCTGCCCAGTCACAGGAGATACTGCGGCTGCCCAGTCACAGGAGACACTGCGGCTGCCCAGTCACAGGAGATACTGCGGCTGCCCAGTCACAGGAGATACTGCGGCTGCCCAGTCACAGGAGATACTGCGGCTGCCCAGTCACAGGAGATACTGCGGCTGCCCAGTCACAGGAGACACTGCGGCTGCCCAGTCACAGGAGATACTGCGGCGTGCCCAGTCACAGGAGATACTGTGGTCTGCCCAGTCACAGGAGACAATGGGCCTGCCCAGTCACAGGAAACTACAGGAGGCCCGTCTGTTCATGGGAGACACTTCGGCTGCCCAGTCACAGGAGATACTGTGGTCTGCTCATTCACAGGAGATACTGCGGCTGCCCAGTCACAGGAGATACTGCGGCTGCCCAGTCACAGGAGACACTGCAGTCTGCTCAGTCACAGGAGATACTGCGGCCTGCCCAGTCATAGGAGGCACGGCAATCTGCTCAGTCACAGGAGAAACTGCGGTCTGCCCAGTCACAGGAGATACTGCGGCCTTCCCAGTCACAGGAGATACTGTGGTCTGCCCAGTCACAGGAGATACTGTGGTCTGCCCAGTCATAGGAGACACTGCGGCTGCCCAGTCTCAGGAGATACTGTGGTCTGCCCAGTCACAGGAGATACTGTGGCCTGCCCAGTCAAAGGAGATACCTTGGCCTGCCCAGTCACAGGAGATACTGTGGCCTGCTTAGTCACAGGAGACACCAGGAGACACTGCGGCCTGCCCTGTCCATTCCCATGTGATACTGTGGCCTTTCTAGTCACAGGAGACACTGCGGCCTGCCCTGTCCATTCCCATGTGATACTGTGGCCTTTCTAGTGACAGGAGACACTGCGGCCTGCCCTGTCCATTCCCATGTGATACTGTGGCCTTTCTTGTCACAGGAGACACTGCGGCCTGCCCTGTCCATTCCCATGTGATACTGTGGCCTTTCTAGTAACAGGAGACACTGCGGCCTGCCCTGTCCATTCCCATGTGATACTGTGGCCTTTCTAGTAACAGGAGACACTGCGGCCTGCCCTGTCCATTCCCATGTGATACTGTGGCCTTTCTAGTAACAGGAGACACTGCGGCCTGCCCTGTCCATTCCCATGTGATACTGTGGCCTTTCTAGTCACAAGAGGCACTGCGGCCTGCCCTGTCCATTCCCATGTGATACTGTGGCCTTTCTAGTCACAGGAGACACTGCGGCCTGCCCTGTCCATTCCCATGTGATACTGTGGCCTTTCTAGTAACAGGAGACACTGCGGCCTGCCCTGTCCATTCCCATGTGATACTGCGGCCTTTCTAATAACAGGAGACACTGCGGCCTGCCCTGTCCATTCCCATGTGATACTGTGGCCTTTCTAGTCACAGGAGGCACTGCGGCCTGCCCTGTCCATTCCCATGTGATACTGTGGCCTTTATAGTCACAGGAGACACTGCGGCCTGCCCATTCACATGCGTCACTGGAGACTCCTCATTCACATGTGAAACTGCAGCCTGCCCAATCACAAAGTTACTGTGGTCTTCCCAGTCACAGGAGATACTGTGGTCTACCAAGTCACAGAAGACACTGCGGCGTGCCCAATCACAGAAGTTACTGTGGTCTGCCCAGTTGCAGGAGACACTGCGGCGTGCCCAGTCACAGGAGACACTGCGGCTGCCCAGTCACAGAAGTTACTGTGGTCTGCCCAGTTGCAGGAGACACTGCAGCGTGCCCAGTCACAGAAGACACTGCGGCGTGCCCAGTCACAGGAGACACTGCGGCTGCCCAGTCACAGAAGACACTGCGGCGTGCCCAGTCACAGAAGACACTGCGGCGTGCCCAGTCACAGGAGACACTGCGGTCTGCCCAGTCACAGGAGGCACTGCAATCTGCCCAGTCACAGGAGATACTGCGGCCTGCCCAGTCACAGGAGGCACTGCGGTCTGCCCAGTCATAGGAGATACTGCGGCCTGCCCAGTCACAGGAGACACTGCGGTCTGCCCAGTCACAGGAGATACTGCGGCCTGCCCAGTCACAGGAGGCACTGCGGTCTGCCCAGTCGCAGGAGATACTGCGGCCTGCCCAGTCACAGTCGATTCTGCGGCCTGCCCAGTCACAGGAGATACTGCAGCCTGCCCAGTCACTGGAGATACTGTGGCCTGCTCAGTTACAGGAGACACTGTGGCCTTCTCAGTCACAGGGGATACTGTGGCCTGCCCAGTCACAGGAGGTACTGTGGCCTTCCCAGTCACAGGAGACACTGTGGCCTTCCCAGTCACAGGAAATACTGTGGCCTGCTCAGTTACAGGAGACACTGTGGCCTTCCCAGTCACAGGGGATACTGTGGCCTGCCCAGTCACAGGAGATACTGTGGCCTGCCCAGTCACAGGAGGCACTGCGTTCTGCCCAGTCGCAGGAGATACTGCGGCCTGCCCAGTCACAGTCGATTCTGCGGCCTGCCCAGTCACAGGAGACACTGCGGCTGCTCAGTCACAGGAGGCACTGCAATCTGCCAAGCCACAGGAGATACTGCGGCCTGCCCAGTCACAGGAGGCAGTGCAATCTGCCCAGCCACAGGAGACACTGCAGCCTGCCCAGTCGCAGGAGATACTGCGGCCTGCCCAGTCACATGTGACACTGTAGCCGGCCCAGCCACAGGAGACACTGCAGCCTGCCCAGCCACAGAAGACACTGTGGTCTGCCCAGTCACAGGAGATACTGCGGCCTGCCCAGTCACATGTGACACTGTAGCCTGCCCAGCCACAGGAGACACTGCAGCCTGCCCAGTCACACGAGATACTGTGGTCTGCCCAGTCACAGGAGATTCTGCACCTGCCCAGTAACAGAAGATACTGTGGCCTGTCCAGTCGCAGGAGACACTGCGGCCTGCCCAGTCACAGGAAATACTGCAGCCTGCCTAGTCACAGGAGATACTGTGTCCTGCTCAGTTACAGGAGACATTGTGGCCTGCCCAGTCACAGGACAAACTGCAGCCTGCCCAGTCACTGGAGATACTGTGGCCTGCTCAGTTACAGGAGACACTGTGGCCTTCTCAGTCACAGGGGATACTGTGGCCTGCCCAGTCACAGGAGGTACTGTGGCCTTCCCAGCCACAGGAGACACTGTGGCCTTCCCAGTCACAGGAAATACTGTGGCCTGCTCAGTTACAGGAGACACTGTGGCCTTCCCAGTCACAGGGGATACTGTGGCCTGCTCAGTCACAGGAGATACTGTGGCCTGCTCAGTTACAGGAGACACTGTGGCCTTCCCAGTTACAGGAGACACTGTGGCCTGCTTAGTCACAGGAGACACCAGGAGACACTGCAGCCTGCCCTGTCCATTCCCATGTGATACTGCGACCTTTCTAGTCACAGGAGGCACTGCGGCCTGCCCTGTCCATTCCCATGTGATACTGCGGCCTTTCTAGTCACAGGAGACACTGCGGCCTGCCCATTCACATGCGTCACTGTAGCCTCCTCATTCACATGTGAAACTGCAGCCTGCCCAATCACAAAGTTACTGTGGTCTTCCCAGTCACAGGAGATACTGTGGTCTACCCAGTCACAGACGACACTGCGGCGTGCCCAATCACAGAAGTTACTGTGGTCTGCCCAGTTGCAGGAGACACTGCGGCTGCCCAGTCACAGAAGACACTGCGGCTGCCCAGTTGCAGGAGACACTGCAGCCTGCCCAGTCACAGAAGTTACTGTGGTCTGCCCAGTCACAGGAGATACTGTGGTCTGCCCAGTCACAGGATGTAGACAAGAGCATCTTTCCCAATTTGGTGTACAGCACAAGGTGCACCAAGAGGCAACACCAGAAGTTACTGGCAGCGCAAAATATCTAAATGGCCTTAAGCTTCTACAGTGCCAGAACAGGAATCAAATTGAACAAGGTTAACACCAGTTTTAACCATCCAAAAAATATTGGAAGTGAAACTGAACAGTGTCTGTACATTTTTTTGATATGTGGGTGACGCAGTGCCTCAAAACATTTGCGTGCATATCGACATCACTTTAATTCCTTGCTCACTTCCTGTTTAATGTGGTTTCTTTGCTTGAAAGTGACCTAGATTTAAAGGGGACGATATTTACTTCAAGTGGGCGGTGCATATGTTAAACAACATATATGTTAAATATGTTGAAAGATACCAATGCTAAATGTCCACTAATGGGCAGTTTACTGGCCTTGGAGAGTGGTTGAGTAGGGATACACAGTGACTCCTATGAACCAAACCGGTTGGTCACTTCAAAAGAGATCAGACAATGATGCAGAGGAATCAATGGTGGACATGCTAAAATTTCATAGGACCAGGAGAAGGTGGACAGTCCTACTTGCTCAGTAACAATTATATTTTTTAAAAGGTTGATGGTCCCATTTTCCAAGCCATCTTTCCATTGTTCTTTTTTTGGAACTCGAGTTTGATCACGGTAAATTCAGTTCTGCTGGATGGACTCATGGAGCCATTCCAAGCTCAAATTATCATCGGGGTCCTAAATATTCATAGAAAAACATTCGTAGAAGAACAAATATGTCCTCAGGCCCTTTACCCTGCTGGTTGCTAGCCACTTAAATGGAAGCTTGCAACAGATGGCCTCAGAGTCTCAGCACAAATTAATTTCCCCACTGCAGTCAAACTGTAAAAACAGCGGGGGCAGTGGATAAAACTGGGCCATAAAACGTCCTGGCTCCTACATATTACCTGGGCTTAAATTAATAATTATGAGTATATTTCATTTTTCCTTCTGGCTCCAATTGAGACTCCGGATTTAATACCAATTTGTCCAGACTTTGATGAGTTATCTTGCATAAGGAAGGACAGGTGACAGAAGTGTTAGTGACGGATCACTTTGGGACCAGTGACCATAATTCCCTTAGTTTTAAGGTAGCTATGGAGAATGATAGGTTTGGCCCAAAAGTTAAGATTCTAAATTGGGGCAAAGCCAATTTTGATGGTATTAGACAGGAACTTTCAACAGTTGATTGGGGGAGTCTGTTGGCAGGCAAAGGGGCGGCTAGTAAGTGGGAGGCATGTTAACCAGGGTTCAGGGTAAGCACATTCTTTTTAGAGTGAAGAGCAAGGCTGGTCGAAGTAGGGAACCCTGGATGACTCAGGATATTGAGGCCCTGGTCAAAAAGAAGGAGACATATGACATGCAAGGCAGTTGGGTTCAAGTGGATCCCTTGAAGAGTATAGAGGATGTTGGAGTGGAGTTAAGAGAGAAATCAGGAGGGCAAAAAGGGGATGTGAGATTGCTTTGGCAGAAAAGCAAAGGAAAATCCAAAGAGCTTCTACAAATACATAATGGCCAAACGAGTAACTATAGCGAGAGTAGGGCCTCTTAAGGATCTACAAGGTATTCCATGCGCGGATCCACAAAAGATGGGTGAGATCCTAAATTAATATTTCTCATTGGTATTTACTGTTGAGAAAGGCATGGATGTTAGGCAACTTGGGGAAATCACTTGAGGAATGTAAATATTACAGAGAAGGAGAAAGTCTTAAAGTGCATCAAGGTAGGTAAATCCCTGGGACCTGATGAAATGTATCCCAGGACGTAGTGGGAGGCTAGAGAAGAAATTGTGGGTCCCCTAGCAGAGATATTTGAATCATTGACAGCCACAGGTGAATTGCCTGAAGATCGGATGGTAGCAAATGTTGTGCCTTTGTTTAAGGAAATGTTGTGCCTTTGTTTAAGAAGGGCCGCAGGGAAAGGCCTGGGAACTCCAGACGGATGAGCCTAACGTCTGTGGTGGGTAAGTTGTTAGTAGGTATTCTGAGAGACAGGGGCTGGGATTCTAGAGCCTGTGCCAGGTCGGAAAATCACCGGGGGGGGGGGGGGCGCGAATCCCGCCACGCCGCTCCAACGCCGGGCCATCAATTTACCGCCGACCGGAGAATTGCCAGCAATCACGCTGGCGTGGTCACCGCGGTGCCAGACGGGGGCCGGTGAAAGCAGCCCTTGCGGCGGTTCTGCGTGATCTAAGGGCCGAGTGCCCAGCGAGTTCCGCCGAGTCCCGTCGGCGTCGTTTGCATATGGTCCTACCCAGTGGGACCTCGGCATCCTGACTGCAGGGGCCGTCCTGGTGGGGGTGCGGGGGCCTCCATGGTGGCCAGGTCTTCGATCGGGGGCAACCAATTGGCGGGCACGGTAATTTCGGGGGGGGCCTATGTTCCTTCGCGCCATGACCCTGTAGGGCTCCACCATGTTGCCCGCGGGCCGGCGCGGAGATGGCCGTGGTGTGCCTGTGCGGTCCTGCGCCGGCCATGGTGTGCATGCCCGGACCCGAGCCGGCCGTGGTGGGCCGGCTTTTGGTGCCGGAGCACCGCACAGCACTCCGGCGCCGTTCTAGCCCCCGAGGACGGGGAGAATGACTGGGCCTGGAGGCCCGTTGACGCCAGCGTCGCTCGCGCCGGTTCTGACGCCGACGTCAACACTTGGCCGGCGTTTTGGAGAATCCCGGCCAGGATCTACAGGCATTTAGAGCGACACGGACTGATTAGGGACAGTCAGCATGGCTTTGTGAGTGGAAAATCATGTCTCACGAATTTGATTGAGCTTTTTGAAGGGGTAACCAAGAAGGTAGATGATGGCAGTGTGGTCGATATTGTCTACATGGACTTTAGCAAGGCCTTTGACAAGGTACCTCATGGTAGGTTTTCACAAAAGTTTAAATCTCATAGGATCCAGGGTGAGATAGCCAATTGGATACAAACTTGGCTTGAAGACAGAAGACAAAGGGTGGGTGTAAAGGGCTGTTTTTCAAACTGGAGGCCTGTGACCAACGGTGTGCCTCAGGATCAGTGCTGGACCCACTGTTATTTGATAGCTGGGGCACGATCTAACGGAAAAAAAGTGTCCTGTTCTGGGCAGCATTAGCAGAGTTTTCCCGGCACTTGTAGCGAGGAGCTCTGCTCACCACTGCAGGAAACAATCTGGGCGCCATTTAAGAATGGCACGACCCCCGCACCCTCCCAATGACCCAGCTCACCTATTGGGGGGTCCTCGAGCCCCCCTGCACCCCACCTCATACAGGCAGAGTACCCTCAGGCCTGAACCCTGGCATGGGCAAAATGCTACCTGGCAGTCCCAAGGTGGCACCGGTTGGCACTGACAGTGCGCCCAGGTGGCATAGCCAGGGTGCCAGGCTGGAAGAGCCATGGTGCATGGGTGGCATCAACAGTGCCAGGGTGCCACCTTGCCAAGCTTTCAACCATCGGGGGCCTCCGATCACCTGGGAAGGGCCATCCCATGAGGACCAATGCCAAATGGCACCCAGCTCGGCTCTCCATGGCGAAGCCAGTTAGATCTGGCAAAGGCATACTTAGGTGAACAGTTGAGCTCACTTAACTATGCAAGTCTGGATACCGCCCACTGTGTGCCCATCCCTAAAAACCCTTCACAAGGTGCTGGGGCTTTACCTCATTGTTCCACTTCAGTCCATGTAATGCACTGGTAGGGAGGCAGCATACAGGTTGTTGACGCAGACACATTCAAGGTACAGTCATTGTGGGGATTGGGAGGGGTGATTGTAGTAGAGGGAAACCTGTAGATGTTTCTGATACTCTGCCTCTGCTGCCCCACATTTACCCACACTTTCCCACACTATCACATCCCACTGCCCCCTCTCACGCAGTGCCCTCTCACCAATGCTACCACTGATTCATCCCCAAAGGTTCCAGCATTGATAGCACTGATCCCTCTCTCTGAACAATTCCACCCTCCCCTTCAAGGCTTCCTGCCACCAACCCCTCCCACTTTGCTGTGTGTTACGAGCAGCCTTTCCACCTCCCCCAACCCCTGTGGCCTCCAGAACAATCCCCCCACCCTATCCCCCACTTGTTTCCTCAGTATGTGCCACTCCTGGATCAGAGCCAGGTGGAATAATAATGTGACAGGCCCGAGGAAATTCAGGTTCATGCTTGCAAACTGAAATCCTCAAAGCAGTCACACAATCTGCATTTAGTCTTCCTAATGTAGAGTAGGTCACAATGTGAGCAGCAAATTTAGAATAGTACGTTGAAAGTAGTTTCTGTAAATTGTTGTGTCACCTGAAGCAAGTGTTTGAGCCCTCGGACAGCGAGGCGAGAGAGGAGGTTGATACACTATAAATTACGATGAGACGAGAGTAGAGAGTAATCGAGGCTTTATTACACAGTGATGTGTGGCCTCCTACAGCTGCTGCCGAAATGGCTGCAGTTCAGAGAGCACACACATTTATACTCCGCCTACTGAGCGGATCCAGCAGGCAGGGATCTACCCCCGTACCTGTAGTACCGTAATACCCTCTTGTGTTTGCATGAGAAGGTGCCACGGGAAGGGGACAAAGGTGTTGGGAATGATTGAGGAGTGGTCCAGGGTATCACAGAGGAACAGTCCCTTTGGAATGCTGAAGGGGGAAGGGAAGATGTGTTTGGTGGTGGTAGCATGGTAGGTGTGGTGCAAAAATGATCCATTGGATTTGAAGGTTGGTGGGGCGGAAGGTGAGGACAAAAAATGAAAATTGCTTATTGTCACAAGTAGGCTTCAAATTAAGTTACTGTGAAAAGCCCCTAGTTGCCAGGGGATATTGGTTCTGGGAGGGAGGGAAGGAATGATAGGAGAAGTTCAGAAAATATGGTGGACCAGACAAAGAACCTGTCAACCACGGATGGAGTGGAGTAGCAGGATGAAATCCTCAGGTGAGGGGAGAAAAGACATCTCGGGCTGCTGTGGAGGTTCACACCAACAGAGTAGAGGTGGAGGAACTGGGAGAATGGAATAGAGCCTTTGCAGGGTGTGAGAATGTGTAGCTTAGGTCACTCTGGACGTCAGTGGGCTTAAAACGAATATTAGTTCATAGAATATCAACAGAAAAGGAAGGGGTGTAAAGCATTAGAAATGCACCATGCGAAACAGACGGAAGGGTGGAAATTCGAATGAAATGAAATGAAATGAAAATAGCTTATTGTCACGAGTCAACGGGAAAAGTTGATGATGTTTTCCACTTGAGGGAGAGAGCAAGAAACGGCACCAACACATAGAACATAGAACAGTACAGCACAGAACAGGCCCTCCGGCCCTCGATGTTGTGCCAAGCTTTGTCCGAAACCAAGATCACGTTATCCCACCAGAAACTGAGTTGAGGGAATGAGTCTGAGTAGGGGTGGGCTGTGCTAATAAGATGCACTTGTTTGAAAGTCTGGATTTAATACACAATGTTTGGTCTAATTGCTGATAAACATGATCTGAACTTGCCTGGAGGTGCTAAACCTGGCACAAGCATGTTTAGCACTTAAGTGTTGATTAGAAACAATATTTGTGGAACAGTATATAAGCTCCAATCACCCACTTCACTAAAGTGTGGAGTGACACACAGCGGCATGTTTCAGGAGCAAAATGCATATGTTCTGGCGCATAACACAGAGATGCTGGCTGACGAGTTCAAGAGTCTTACTCCTCTTCCTGTCCCTCCTCTCACTCTCTCCTGCAGCAACTGGTGCTACGCTGCCTGACATCATACCCTCCTCCCATTCCTTCTGAAGAGCAAGGGGGCCCATAACGAGACATTGATGAGCAAGCATTCCCTTCTTCCTGCTGAATCCTATAAAGCATCCAATAAGGTAAAGGTGTAGAGCGCCTACTTTTTTTTTAGATGAAATCCTCAGAGAAGTTTCAGTATAATTGTTTGACTGTTGGTGAAGTTGCGATAAAATGTCCCCAAAAGTTCTGATGTATTTCATAATACTCCTTCAAACTTCCAGCAGCAAGTGAACAGTAAAAGGTGAGCTACCTTTAAGTAGTACTCAGAATCCTCTGCACGCACTTTTTTTGCTCATCTGGTTGTGGTTAAGGGATGTCATTTACCTTATGGGCGAGCGTCTAAAATACTGTGCAGCCTCCTTAATGAGCGAGCAAGCAGTTCAAGTGACAATGCCAGGAACATTGGAACAGGAGTAGGCCATTTAGGACCTCAAGCCTGTTCTGCCATTCAATAAGATCATGGCTTATCTGCTACCTAACTTCATACACTCAGTTTTTCTTCATAACTCTTTAATATCTTAATACTAATTAACTGTTTAATGATACTCTGAGTGATTATTACTGGTAAAAGTCTCGATTCCATTACCAAGATGGAAAATTTTACTGACCTTTCAACTTAATACCCCATTTGGCCACCTCAGACGTTCTTTAGTGCCTGAAGTATCTGGGGAAAATTCCCTCCAGTAAATATTTATATGCCACTTCAAAACATTAAAAATTGTCAGTTCAGTGACACAAACATTCCTGCCTGTTCTATTTCACGACTTTATACAATGCTCTTTATATCATCACATCTTAATGATTTATTAGCAAAACACAAATCTGTCTCTCGATCTCACTTTCAGACATTATTACAATTCCCTTCCATGTTCAGCAACATGAGGCTAAGAAGAACAATTACCATTGAGTCAGTGCGGCTATTTAAACTGTTCCCATTCCAGATTGCAGCCGCATCCAAATGCAGGTTTGAATCTTCCATATTCAGCAAATTATTCTGCTCAAGAAGTTGAAGGTGTGTAAATGAGGCCTGCTTGTTAATATTGGCTAGACTTCCCAAGGGAATTTCTAGGTTGATGACCCATATGGCTTTTTGACTTAACGGGCGGGATTCTCCATCTAATCACAGCAGTGGGATTCTCCAGTCCGGCTAGCAGTTGGAGTGGGAGGGATTTGCGGCTCCCCAGGATTGTTAAAATTCCCACTTTAGTGTTTTATCAAGTGTGGGGATCATGGTTATTCCTCCCCATGCCATGTTATGCTACTGTTCAACCTAAAACAACCTGGTATCAGGTATAAAAATGTTGGAGAATCCCAGTGCCCCCACTGTTAATGTCACAACAGCAACGCCGCTGCAAGACACACTTTTGCCAATGGGTGTTTTAGGTGTGCACTAGCGCCGAACCTGACCTTTCACATAAATCCTCAGTGAGGTCTGATTTGCATCAAATTTCAGTTTAACTGGGGATTGCACTTGCCAACCATGTGACAAATTCAACTGCCCGGAAATAACCGCCCACCCCTTCTCACCATTATAGAACCCTAGAAAATTGGAATTGTAATGCACAGAGCATATCTTCCCTGGGTTCCTTATCCTGTTAGCACCATAGGACTGCCATCTGATAAATGCAGGCTGACAAGGCCATATAATGTACACTGTAATATCAGTTTGATATCCTGGGGTTTTTGCTCAATTACCTTTATTTCACATCATTTTCTCTGAAGTTTTATGTGTGGTTAGTCAGCTCTTTGATGAATTAAATAGATGAACAGCAGCTCCCAACAGCGAAGATTGTGCAAAGCTATGGAGGAAGTATCAATTCCACATTTATTTAGTTTAAACTGGGCAACAAACTCCTTTCTAAAGAGAGAAACATAAGTTATTTCCTATACATGGCAGTAATCTTTTTGGTCCCACATTCTTTAACAATGATGTTAACATTATGTGCTGCCTTGCACTAATTGCAAAAAGAAATAAATGTATTTAAAGAACCATAGTATACAGTAAAATTAAACATTACCAGAGCAAAAAAATCTGTCTTCACATGTCTTAAATAAAACAGTTTACCTTATGGATCAACATAGCCAACATTTTTAAGTTGGCAGCAAAAATAACTATTCAACATCAATGCATCAGCCTTTCTGGAGATCTTCATTATCATACATTTGCCAATACCTCCATTTAGTCACTATCTGTAAACACTGTTGCTCATGTCACATTTTGAATATTCTTTTAAAATGTAAATTCTCTCCCAGGAGGTTATTCACAGGTTGAAATGAAAGAAAGCTGGGCTAAATTTTAAGGCCCTCCTTGAGCTAGGATCAGAGGTGGACAGGAGCTATATATTGCCCCACCATTTGGCAAGCCAGTTCCTTGGTTCCATCTACCCTGGGAGTCAGGATTCGGTGGGCAGGTGTGACATGGCTACCCACAGGCACACAGCTGGTAGCCAACATGGCTCATTAAGGCTCGTTGAACTTGGAGGTTCTAGTTGGCCTCCATGTTACAGCCAGCAGTAGAGGTCAGTGTAGGTGCCTGGGTGGGGGTATTCCAGTGAGCCAGTGCTCCAGGCAGGCCTAGAGGCCCTGCGTGCTTGCCTGGTGCAGCAGCAAGTATACCCCTGCATTAATTGGCCATCCCAAGGAAAATAAGTGCCTTTTTCCCACACGGTGGGTAGGATATTTTGGATGATGAGGTTTCTTTTCCCTCCTCCTGAAGAGTCAATAAGGAATCCTTCTGCACTGACCTGGCTACACTGTGGTCAGTTAATACGCCACAGGACATTAATTGACTCAGGGTTAGCCTTCCACCCCCATCTGGGGAGGGAGCCCCGCCTTAGAGAGTTGCTGGCTAACCTGATTGGCTGGCAGCTCTGTAGTCCCAGCAATGTATGTTCGAGAAGCGGAAACTGCTAGGACGACAGGAAAACCGTGAGGAACAGGAGCTAATGGAGGCCAGACTTCAGGGAAGTAATCCATGTAATCCATGTTTAGCATGGATTGACCATGCTAAATTGTCCCTTAGTGTCCAAAGGTTAGGGAGGTTATGGAGATAGGGCTTAGGTGGGGTTGGTGCAGACTCGACGGGCTGAATGTCCTCCTTCTGTAGGGATTCTATGATTCTCAGTCTAAGGTATAGGCAGGGCCAGGCTGGCAGGTTCCAATGAGGGGGTTGCGGGGCCTTGCTTGGAGAGGTGTAGCCATCTCAGATGGCCACCTGCAAAGGGCCATGGCAAATCCAGGTCTCAGACAGACTCAGAGCTTGTGTGTGTATTTGCAACCCAGATAGCTAGACGCGATCGAAACCCCTGCTCGTTTGCATTCTAATGGCCCATTTCCCCAGAACAAAAGAACTTTACTCAGATAACCGATACAGATACAGACTAGTCGGCGCCACTCCCTTTACTCAGGGAGCCCAAGCAGCCAAGGTCAATGACAGCTAAGGACACGCCCAGCCATCAAGGCACCCGCCCCTTTATTGGCCAAAATCAAAGGCAATGATCGAAGCCTGTCGAATTATTGGGTCCAAGTTAAGGACCGCCCCAAAAAGCGCGAAATCCCAGAGGGATAAGAAGAGACACAGCCATGTGCTCGGTCTCTCTTGGATCCGGCCTATGCCAACCCAAGTGCAGCATAACGACCAGACAGACAAGTTCAAGACCAACGATCGCTACCAGACGGATGAGCCCAGCAGAAACAGAGGCACATCTTCCACCCAGCCACGCAAGATCCAGACAAAGGCCTTGTCCATCTGCACAGAGCCGGTTACCCTGAAGTTAAGTATAGGTTATTGTAGTTGTTAGGTGTAGTTTAACTTGTCGTGTTTTGTGTTGTATGTCAAAGTAATCCTTGTGTGTAAATAAACCATCTTTGAACTTGAACTGACTAACTGGCCGTGTGGTCCTTTGATCGATATCCGGTAAAGCCTTGTGGTGGTATCATTTGATATCTGGCGATTCTAAAGAGCATCATTATTAATTGGTAACATTATTGGCGTCTCTGGTGCCGATTGGCAACATTATTGGCGATATCTGACTGGACTCGAATTAGAAGTGATTTTGTCACTCCAAGAGAACCCATAAACTTTGAAATACAATTGCGTGAAAGAGAAAGAACCAGAAGTGCAAGCCCAGATCGACCAAATCACCGAATTTCGGAAGTGTGTACTAACCTGCATGCGTACTAACAGGGATATAAGGTAAACTCGTTGGATTGTGTCAAAACTATCGAGGGAATTGTGAACCAGAAAATAGCTGAGGCCATACCCACAAATCGGCGCCTTATCCCCCTGTCCCAAATTAACGGTAGGAAACAGAGATTAACGGTAGGAAAAGAGATATTAGAAGCAATGGCCACAAACGCGATGGAATGTTTAATGAAGCCAAAGGAACCCGATGTCGCAGCGACCAACAGAGCAGAGCAGGGCTCCATATGGGAAGAAGAGTTGAGGAAGTATTTAAAGCGGAAAGGATGGCCCCTTTGGTCCGATTTTTGTTCAAATGAAGAGTCAGGTCCAGGAAGCAGAGGATAAACTTGGTGGGACAACCTAACTGAGGTGCATCAGAAAAATGCAGCGTAAGTGCGAAAGCCGATGGCAATAGTGTCCTGTTTGGCACAGTTGCGAGGCACAGAGGAGGTCGTGAGGACGCTCCGCAGGCAGCTAGTTGAGAAAGAAGAGAAGAATGAGGGAAACAATAGTGAAAGTAAAAAGATTATTGAGCACCTCCGGGATCAGTTGGCAGTTAAAGATAAAGAGATGGCTGATGTCAAACGGGCACACCAATCTTGTTTAGTTCACCTTAGCAGCTTTCAGACCCAGTACGATAAAACCTATCAAGATACACAGCGTGCAGTCTTGGTACGAGAAGAGACAGAACAGCAGGTAGCACAGTTAACGAGTCAATGTGCGGATTTAAGGCAGCTTTACGAGCGCTCCATAGCTCCACGACAGAATAAAGACAGAGCACAGTAGACCACGTGAAATGTAGACAACAAATAGGGAAGTTGCAGTCACTGCTTTCAGTGCAAAATGGATTTAGGCATACCTTTGGACAAAATTTAAATGAGGAAGGTGCCCCCAATTGGCAAGAACTAAATGAAACCACCCAGAGATATGTGGAGGACACAGAAAATCACAATAGATGCCCCGTAAAGGAAAGCACCCGCACCACCGACTGCGCAGGCAGCACACACCCCCATGAATCCAGTCACCACACAGCGCAAGTCTTCGGATCGGGAGGAGCCCGATTGCGTTTACACCACCCCATTATCCATCACCCAATTGAGAGATGCTGCGCTAAAATTGATCCATTCGAACCCACCGCAGACCCGCATAATTTCTTTGAGAGAGTACGTCAGCAAAAGGTTATGTACGGTCTCGATGAAAGGGAGGAAGTTAAACTTATAGTAATGAGCCTTGACCAGTCCGTCAGGTCAGCTTTGCCAGAACCCCAGAATGTAGGAGGAGGAATCCTACAGGAGATGAAAACGGCCATTTTAGATGCGATCGGGTACAAAACGGGAGACCCAGTAGAAGGTTTAAACCGCTGTAGGCAAAAGAAGGGAGAGTATCCGATCGCATTTGCAGGTCGCCTTTCGATCCATTTTCAGGTAGTATTTGGGGATTTGAACCGCACGCACTTAAATGAGCACGACACCACTAAATGGTCCGCATCTTAGTCTCGCATGCCACAGAAGCAGGTCAAAAGGCTTGTGTGAATTACAACCCCGCAGCCAACACACATAATGAAGTGTGGGTATTAAAGAGATTCTCCAGAGCTTGGGAACAATCCCTACACAGACAGGCAGATCAGGAACAGGTAGAAGCAAATATGCACCCAGTTAGAACTAACCAGGACCCAGCATGGATAAATGAGGGTAGACATGAAGGACAGCACCCCAGAGCACAGGCACCACGAGGTTGCTATAATTGTGGACACATGGGACATTACGCCCGCGAATGCCGACAAAGCCCCCAGAACCAGCAACGCCACCAACAACCAGGCCCCCCACCTAGGAACAATGTTAGGCCCATACATAGTGTTAGCGCCCGTTCAGATAATTAAACAATCAACACCACAGATTGATGGTGTTTGGACTCCCCAACTTGGGTCTGCGATACACTCTGGGACAAATTAGGCAGACCAGTAGTCACAGGCAACAACCAGTAGAATTTATTTGGGACACAGGAGGGTCCCGCATCACTTTAAACTCCTCCACCATGTTTCCACATGACAAATGGCCCACCACAGACACCATCACCACCCTTAGTGGATTTACAGGACACATACAACAGGGATACATCACAGCCGCCGTAGGTATTCAGAAAGGGAATATAAGCGCCAGGCACCCCGTTGTTTCAGTCGACTTGCTCCAAACAGCCAAGCACATTCCAGGCATCGATTTTATGAGCTCCCATAGCCTTTCGTTTGACCCAGTCAACAAATGTGTATGGAGAATGGCCAAAACAGATAGGGCCCCCGTTACGCTCACAGTAGGGGATTATGAACATAGGATTTGCTCAGTAGGATACGATTGGTTTGATCCGCAAACAATTGGTACAGACCAAACAATTAGAGAGGTCCTCGTGAAACAAAGCTTTGTTCGCACAGCCCAAACACGATTGTGGGAAGATCCCAGGTACGGTCACAATTTCAGGTCCCGATCTTAAGCCACAGAAACAATACGGATTCCCACAGCAAGCCGAGGGTGAGATTTCAAAAGTCATCAAAAGCTTATTAGCTCAAGGAGTAATTTGGCCGGTAGCCTCAACAAATAATGCCCCAATTTGGCCCGTAAGAAAACCCGATGGCCCATGGCGATTAACGATCGACTACCGAAAACTTAACAAGGTAACCCGTTTAGCAGCCCCCACCGTTGCCATGAGTCCCAAGACCATGCTCAAGCAGGGAGTATAAGCAAAGTACTTCACAGTGCTGGACATCAGCAATGGCTTTTGGTCCATCCCGCTAGACAAGACCCTGTCAATATAAGTTTGCGTTCACATTTCAAGGGCAGCATTATACGTGGACACGCCTCCCACAAGGATTCCACAACTCCCCCTCCATTTTCCACCAACAATTGGCCAACGGACTTTCCAAATTTTCCCATCCCGAATGCCTTATACAGTATGTCGATGATTTACCCCTACAGACAGACACAAAGGAAGAGCATGTAAAGCTTCTTTCAGAATTACTAGGTCTTTAGCAAGGTGAACCCAAAAGAAGCCCAGATCTTAAAAGAAAAGGTCCTTTATTTAGGCACCATTATCACCCACGGGAAGAGAGAGACCGAACAGAAGCGAATTGAATCAATAGTTAAATTGCCCCTGCCCCACAATATCACTGCACTCCGGTCATTCTTAGGATTAGTTGGATATTGTAGGAACCGTGTAGACAGTTTTGCCACGAAAGCAGCCCCACTCTCAGGGCTCCTTGAAAAGAACGCCCCATGGGAATAGCTTCCTTAGCACACTGACGCCATTGATGAATTAAAACCCGCCCTAGGCACAGCCCCCGCTTTGCAAGTTCCAGACCCACACTCTCCCTATGCCATAGAAGTGGCAACCACCTACCGAACCCTATCAGCAGTACTCCTACAGGAAAGACATGACCGCTTAGGACCCGTAGCCTATGCCTCACAAATTTTGGATCCCGTAGAGCAAGGATTTACAGCCTACGAACGCTACTTGCTTGCAGTCTTTTGGGCAGTACAGTATTTTGCATACATCAGAGGCCTTAATCCAGTAACGATTTTAACCGAGCACACCCCAAGCAGCTATTGTTAGATGGTAGGTTAAAGGACAGTTCTGTCAGCCAGATCAGAGCAGCTCGCTGGACACTGTTGTTACAAGGAAGGGACATTACAGTCAAATGTACAAAGACCCACACATTTCTAGCAGATAACCTTCAGTATGCAGGGACCCCACATGAGTGCCAGATCATAACAGCCCAATACCACACAGGACCCTTTATTCTGAAGTCACTGCACACACGAGCAGGCAGTAAAACGCAGAATCCACACACCATAGACAACACTTTAAAGATTTATGTAGACAGTTCCTCCACGATAGAAAATGGAAAGAGAATAACTGGTTGTGGAATTTATGTAGAAGACGCACAGGGACGCACATCAGAAGAAATCTCTTTAAAATTGCCCGTCCACCTCGGATCACAAGCAGCAGAACCCGCGGCCATAGCATATTTTCGCAACCCCTGCAGACATACATTCGGACAGTTTATGTGTGTGCAATAGCTTGACAGAATTCCTGCCCCTGTGGGAATCTCGAGGATTCGTATCTGCTGATGGTAAACCCCTACCCTCAGCTCCACTGTTGAAACACATTCTTAGGACAGCCTCAGACCGCACGTACGGTATAAGTAAAGTGAGAAGCCATCATCGTTCCTCCCCGCCCGGTAATGTAAAGCAGACGCCTTTGCTAAGTCAGGATCACGCCACGGTCACTTTTGGCAACCCCACAAAAGTGAACCGATACACGCAGTCCAGGTTTCTCAGACCAATATCGAGGCAGACAACACTCTCAAACAAGGCTTATGTAAAGATGAGACATGAAGGGCGCTCGAGAGTTACAAGTTAGCTTGGAAGGACCTAAAGAGAGAGCTAAGAAGAGCCAGGAGGGGACATGAGAAGTCTTTGGCAGGTAGGATCAAGGATAACCCTAAAGCTTTCTATAGATATGTCAGGAATAAACAAATGACTAGGGTAAGAGTAGGGCCAGTCAAGGACAGTAGTGGGAAGTTGTGCTTGGAGTCCGAGGAGATCGGAGAGGTGCGAAATGAATATTTTTCATCAGTATTCACACAGGAAAAAGACAATGTTGTCGAGGAGAATACTGAGATTCAGGCTACTAGGCTAGAGGGCTTGAGGTTCATAAGGAGGAGGTGTTAGCAATTCTGGAAGGTGTGAAAATAGATAAGTCCCCTGGGTCGGATAGGATTTATCCTAGGATTCTCTGGGAAGCTAGGGAGGAGATTGCTGAGCCTTTGGCTTTGATCTTTAAGTCATGTTTGTCTACAGGAATAGTGCCAGAAGACTGGAGGATAGCAAATGTTGTTCCCTTGTTCAAGAAGGGGAGTAGAGACAACCCCGGTAACTATAGACCAGTGAGCCTTACTTCTGTTGTAGGCAAAATATTGGAAAAGTTTACAAGAGATAGGATGTATAATCATCTGGAAAGGAATAATTTGATTAGAGATAGTCAACACGGTTTTGTGAAGGGTAGGTCGTGCCTCACAAACCTTATTGAGTTCTTTGAGAAGGTGACCAAACAGGTGGATGAGGGTAAAACAGTTGATATGGTGTATATGGATTTCAGTAAAGCGTTTGATAAGGTACCCCACGGTAGGCTACTGCAGAAAATACAGAGGCATGGGATTCAGGGTGATTTCGCAGTTTGGATCAGAAATTGGCTAGCTGGAAGAAGACAAAGGGTGGTGGTTGATGGGAAATGTTCAGACTGGAGTCCAGTTACTAGTGGTAAAGAACAAAGAACAAAGAACAAAGAAATGTACAGCACAGGAACAGGCCCTTCGGCCCTCCAAGCCCGTGCCGACCATGCTGCCCGACTAAACTACAATCTTCTACACTTCCTGGGTCCGTATCCCTCTATTCCCATCCTATTCATGTATTTGTCAAGATGCCCCGTAAATGTCACTATCGTCCCTGCTTCCACCACCTCCTCCGGTAGCGAGTTCCAGGCACCCACTACCCTCTGCGTAAAAAACTTGCCTCGTACATCTACTCTAAACCTTGCCCCTCTCACCTTAATCCTATGCCCCCTAGTAATTGACCCCTCTACCCTGGGGAAAAGCCTCTGACTATCCACTCTGTCTATGCCCCTCATAATTTTGTATACCTCTATCAGGTCTCCCCTCAACCTCCTTCATTCCAGTGAGAACAAACCGAGTTTATTCAACCGCTCCTCATAGCTAATGCCCTCCATACCAGGCAACATTCTGGTAAATCTCTTCTGCACCCTCTCTAAAGCCTCCACATCCTTCTGGTAGTGTGGCGACCAGAATTGAACACTATACTCCAAGTGTGGCCTAAGGTTCTATACAGCTGCAACATGACTTGCCAATTCTTATACTCAATGCCCCGGCCAATGAAGGCAAGCATGCCGTATGCCTTCTTGACTACCTTCTCCACCTGTGTTGCCCCTTTCAATGACCTGTGGACCTGTACTCCTAGATCTCTTTGACTTTCAATACTCTTGAGGGTTCTACCATTCACTGTATATTCCCTACCTGCATTAGACCTTCCAAAATGCATTACCTCACATTTGTCCGGATTAAACTCCATCTGCCATCTCTCCGCCCAAGTCTCCAAACAATGTAAACCCTGCTGTATCCTCCGACAGTCCTCATCGTTATCCGCAATTCCACCAACCTTTGTGTCGTCTGCAAACTTACTAATCAGACCAGTTACATTTTCCTCCAAATCATTTATATATACTACAAAGAGCATAGGTCCCAGCACTGATCCCTGTGGAACACCACTGGTCACAGCCCTCCAATAAGAAAAGCATCCTTCCATTGCTACTCTCTACCTTCTATGGACTAGCCAGTTCTGTATCCACCTTGCCAGCTCACCCCTGATCCCGTGTGACTTCACCTTTTGTACTAGTCTACCTTGAGGGACCTTGTCAAAGGCCTTACTGAAGTCCATATAGACAACATCCACTGCCCTACCTGCATCAATCATCTTAGTGACCTCCTCGAAAAACTCTATCAAGTTAGTGAGACACGACCTCCCCTTCACAAAACCGTGCTGCCTCTCACTAATACGTCCATTTGCTTCCAAATGGGAGTAGATCCTGTCTCGAAGAATTCTCTCCAGTAATTTCCCTACCACTGAAGTAAGGCTCACCGGCCTGTAGTTCCCTGGATTATCCTTGCTACCCTTCTTAAACAGAGGAACAACATTGGCTATTATCCAGTCCTCCGGGACATCCCCTGAAGACAGCGAGGATCCAAAGATTTCTGTCAAGGCCTCAGCAATTTCCTCTCCCGCCTCCTTCAGTATTCTGGGGTAGATCCCATCAGGCCCTGGGGACTTATCGACCTTAATATTTTTTAAGACACCCAACACCTCGTCTTTTTGGATCTCAATGTGACCCAGGCTATCTACACACCCTTCTCCAGACTCAACATCTACTAATTTCTTCTCTTTGGTGAATACTGATGCAAAGTATTCATTTAGTACCTCACCCATTTCCTCTGGCTCCACACATAGATTCCCTTGCCTATCCTTCAGTGGGCCAACCCTTTCCCTGGCTACCCTCTAGCTTTTTATGTACGTGTAAAAAGCCTTGGGATTTTCCTTAACCCTATTTGCCAATGACTTTTCGTGACCCCTTCTAGCCCTCCTGACTCCTTGCTTAAGTTCCTTCCTACTTTCCTTATATTCCATGCAGACTTTGTCTGTTCCCAGCCTTTTAGCCCTGACAAATGCCTCCTTTTTCTTTTTGACGAGGCCTACAATATCTCTCGTCATCCAAGGTTCCCGAAAATTGCCGTCTTTATCCTTCTTCCTCACAGGAACATGCCGGTCCTGAATTCCTTTCAACTGACACTTGAAAGCCTCCCACATGTCAGATGTTGATTTGCCCTCAAACATCCGCCCCCAATCTATGTTCTTCAGTTCCCGCCTAATATTGTTATAATTAGCCTTCCCCCAATTTAGCACATTCATCCTAGGACCACTCTTATCCTTGTCCACCAGTACTTTAAAACTTATTGAATTGTGGTCACTGTTACCGAAATGCTCCCCTACTGAAACATCTACCACCTGGCCGGGCTCATTCCCCAATACCAAGTCCAGTACCGCCCCTTCCCTAGTTGGACTATCTACATATTGTTTTAAGAAGCCCTCCTGGATACTCCTTACAAACTCCGCCCCGTCTAAGCCCCTGGCACTAAGTGAGTCCCAGTCAATATTGGGGAAGTTGAAGTCTCCCATCACCACAACCCTGTTGTTTGGTGTACCACAAGGATCTGTTTTGGGGCCACTGCTGTTTGTCATGTTTATAAATGACCTGGAGGAGGGCGTAGAAGGATGGGTGAGTAAATTTGCAGATGTCACTAAAGTCGGTGGAGTTGTGGACAGTGCGGAAGGATGTTACAAGTTACAGAGGGACATAGATAAGCTGCAGCGCTGGGCTGAGAGGGGGAAAATGGAGTTTAATGCAGAAAAATGTGAGGTGATTCATTTTGGAAGGAATAACAGGAAGACACAGTACTGGGCTAATGATAAGATTCTTGGCAGTGTGGATGAGCAGAGAGATCTCGGTGTCCATGTACATAGATCCCTGAAAGTTGCCACCCAGGTTGAGAGGGTTGTTAAGAAGGCGTACGGTGTGTTAGCTTTTATTGGTAGAGGGATTGAGTTTCGGAGCCATGAGGTCATGTTGCAGCTGTACAAAACTCTGGTGCGGCCGCATTTGGAGTATTGCATGCAATTCTGGTCGCCGCATTATAGGAAGGATGTGGAAGCATTGGAAAGGGTGCAGAGGAGATTTACCAGAATGTTGCCTGGTATGGAGGGAAGATCTTATGAGGAAAGGCTGAGGGACTTGAGGCTGTATTCATTAGAGATAAGAAGGTTAAGAGGTGACTTAATTGAGGCATATAAAATGATCAGAGGATAGAATAGGGTGGACAGTGAGAACCTTTTTCCTCGGATGGTGATGTCTAGCACAGGGGACATAGCTTTAAATTGAGGGGAGATAGATATAAGACAGATGTCAGAGGTAGGTTCTTTACTCAGAGAGTAGTAAGGGTGTGGAATGCCCTGCCCTGCCTGCAACAGTTGTGGACTCGCCAACACTAAGGGCATTCAAATGGTCATTGGATAGACATATGGGCGATAAGGGAATAGTGTAGATGGGTTTTAGAGTGGTTTCAAAGGTCGGCGCGACATCGAGGGCCGAAGGGCCTGTACTGCGCTGTAATGTTCTATGTTCTAATGTTCTATGTTCTAAGTTTTAGACGGTAACTTCCCAGCCCCCTACGACAAATGGAAGGACTCACTGATGGTACAGGATGGTATTGTGTTGAAAAATGGAATTTATGTGGTCCCCACCCAGGACAGAAACCACATAATTTGTCAGTTTCATGACGGACACGGACATCAGGCGATAGACAATACCATTGCCCATTTAAGACCTTTGTGCTGGTGGTCCGATTTAAAATCCGATGTAACACAGGAAAAGGGATGTGGTTGTAATCAACAAGTTTAGGGAGTTAGGCTGGAAGTTAAAAGCCAGGACAGACAGAGTTGTCATCTCTGGTTTGTTGCCGGTGCCACATGATAGCAAGTCTAGGAATGGGGAGAGAGTGCAGTTGAACATGTGGCTGCAGGAATGGTGTAGGAGGGAGGGCTTCAGGTATTTGGATAATTGGAGCGCATTCTGGGGAATGTGGGACCTGCACAAGCAGGACGGGTTGCATCCGAACCAGAGGGGCACCAATATCCTGGGAGGGAGGTTTTCTAGTACTCTTTGGGAGGGTTTAAACTAATTTGGCAGGGGAATGGGAATCGGATTTGTAGTCCAGCAACTAAGGTAGCCGATGTTCAGGACGTCAAAGTGTGTAGTGAGGCAGTGGGGAAGGTAACATTGACAAAGGAGAGTACTTGCAGGCACGGAGATGGGTTGAAGTGTGTATACTTCAACGCAAGAAGCATCAGGAATAAGGTGGGTGAACATATGGCATGGATCGGTACTTGGGACTATGATGTGGTGGCCATCACGGAAACCTGGATAGAAGAGGGGCAGAAATGGTTGTTGGAAGTTCCTGGTTATAGATGTTTCAATAAGATTAAGGAGGGTGGTAAAATAGGTGGGGGGGGGGGGGGGGTTTGCATTGTTAATTAGAGATAGTATAACAGCTGCAGAAAGGCAGTTCAAGGAGGATCTGCCTACTCAGAAATAGGAAAGGACCAGTCACCTTGTTGGGAGTTTTCTGTAGGCCCCCCAATAGCAGCAGAGATGTGGAGGAACAGATTGGGAAACAGATTTTGGAAAGGTGTAGAAGTCACAGGGTAGTAGTCATGGGTGACTTTAACTTCCCAAACATTGAGTGGAAACTCTTTAGATCAAATAGTTTGGATGGGGTGGTGTTTGTGCAGTGTGTCCAGGAAGCTTTTCTAACACAGTATGTAGATTGTCCAACCAGAGGGGAGGCCATATTGGAATTGAACTTGGTAATGAACCAGGGCAAGTGATAGATTTGTTAATGGGGGGCATTTTGGAGATAGTGACCACAATTCTGTGACTTTCACTTAAGTAATGGAGAGGGATAGGTGCGTGTAACAGGGCAAGGTTTACAATTGGGGGAAGGGTAAATACGATGCTGTCAGACAAGAACTGAGGTGCATAAGTTGGGAACATAGGCTGTCAGGGAAGGACACAATTGAAATGTGGAACTTGTTCAAGGAACAGATACTACATGTCCTTGATATGTATGTCCCTGTCAGGCAGGGAAGAGAAGGTCGAGTGAGGGAACATGGTTGACGAGAGAGTTTGAATGTCTTGTTAAGAGGAAGAAGGATACTTATGTAAGGCTGATGAAACAAGGTTCAGACAGGACGCTGGAGGGATACAAGATAGCCAGGAGGGAACTGAAGAAAGGGATTAGGAGAGCTAAGAGAGGGCATGAAAAATATTTGCCGGGTAGGATCAAGGAAAACCCCAAGGCCTTTTACACCTATGTGAGAAATATGAGAATGACTGTTGCGAGGGTAGGTACGATCAAGGACAGTAACGGGAGATTGTGTATTGAATCTGAAGAGAGAGGACAGTGTGAAACAGACTGGTAAGCTCGAGGAGATACTTGTTAGGAAGGAAGATGTGTTGGGCATTTTGAAAAACTTGAGGATAGACAATCCCCCGGGCCTGACGGGATATATCCAAGGATTCTATGGGAAGCAAGAGATGAAATTGCAGAGTCGTTGGCAATGATCTTTTCGTCCTCACTGTCAACAGGGGTGGTACCAGGGGATTGGAGAATGGTAAATGTCGTACCCCTGTTCAAAAAAGGGACTAGTGATAAACCTGGGAATTACAGGCCAGTTAGTCTTACTTCAGTGGTAGGCAAAGTAATGGAAAGGGCACTGAGGAATAGGATTTCTGAGCATCTGGAAAGCCACTGCTTGATTAGGGATAGTCAGCATGGATTTGCCTCACAAGTCTTATTGAATTCTTTGAGGAGGTGACCAAGCATGTGGATAAAGGTAAAGCAGTGGATGTAGTGTACATGGATTTTAGTAAGGCATTTGATAAGGTTCCCCATGGTAGGCTTATGCAGAAAGTAAGGAGGCATAGGATAGTGGGAAATTTGGCCAGTTGGATAACGAACTGGCTAACCAATAGAAGTCAGAGAGTGGTGGTGAATGGCAAATATTCAGCCTGGAGCTGAGTTACCAGGGCGTACCACAGGGATCAATTCTGGGTCCTCTGCTGTTTGTGATTTTCATTAATGACTTGGATGAGGGAGTTGAAGGGTGGGTCAGTACATTTGCAGACGATACGAAGATTGGTGGAGTTGTGGATAGTGAGGAGGGCTGTTGTCAGCTGCAAAGAAACATAGATAGGATGCAGAGCTGGGCTGAGAAGTGGCAGATGGAGTTTAACCCTGAAAAGTGTGAGGTTGTCCATTTTGGAAGGACAAATATGAATGCGGAATACAGGGTTAACAGTAGGATTCTTGGCAATGTGGAGGAGCAGAGAGATCTTGACGTCTATGTTCATAGATCTTTGAAACTTGCCACTCAAGTGGATAGAGCTGTGAAGAAGGCCTATGGTGTGCTAGCGTTCATTAGCAGAGGGATTGAATTTAAGAGCCGTGAGGATGCAGCTGTACAAAACCTTGGTAAGGCCACATTTGGAGTACTGTGTGTAGTTCTGGTCGCCTCATTTTAGGAAGGACGTGGAAGCTTTGGAAAAGGTGCAAAGGAGATTTACCAGGATGTTGCCTGGAATGGAGAGTAGGTCTTACGAGGAAAGGTTGAGGGTGCTATGCCTTTTCTCATTGCAACGGAGAAGGATGAGGGGCGACTTGATTGAGGTTTATAAGATGATCAGGGGAATAGATAGAGTAGACAGTCAGAGACATTTTCCCCGGGTGGAACAAACCATTACAAGGGGACATAAATTTAAGGTGAATGGTGGAAGATATAGGGGGATGTCAGAGGTAGGTTCGTTACCCAGAGAGTAGTGGGGGCATGAAATGCACTGCCTGTGGAAGTAGTTGAGTCAGAAACATTAGGGACCTTCAAGCGGCTATTGGATAGATACATGGATTACGGTAGAATGATGGGGTGTAGATACATTTGTTCTTAATCTAGGACAAAAGTTCAACACAACATCGTGGGCCGAAGGACCTGTTCTGTGCTGTATTTTTCTATGTTCTATTATGTTGAGAATTGTTTAATCTGTGCGCAGAACAATCCTGAAAGGTACTCCAAGAAGGAACAATTGAGACACATCCGACCTGTTAATGGCCCTTGGAAAAAGCAACTCGGCTACATTGGCCCCCTCCCCCCTTGCAGAAATGGTTTTAAATACGTATTAGTGGTAATCGACACTTTCACAAAATGGGTAGAAGCATTTCCCTCATGGACAAACACGGCAAAGGCCGCAGCTAAGATTTTGACCCAACAAATATTTACACGCTGGGGATTCCCCCGCAGCATTGAGTCAGACCAAGGTTCCCATTTCACCGGCAGAATCATGCAAAATGTCCTAATGATTTTTGGAATCAAACAAAAATTTCACATCGTGTATCACCCCCAATCCAGCGGCATTGTTCAGGGAATGAATCACACTTTAAATGAGACCATTAGAAAGATGGTGCCACAGAATAATACCACATGGGACACAGTTCTCCCATTTGCCCTTATGTTTATTCGGAACACCGTTTCCAGTTCCACAGGTTTCACGCCCCACACTCTCATGACCGGACGGCCCATGAAAATAATTGAATATTTATTAGGTCTCGATTTGACAAGCCCCACAGTCACCGCCCTCACCCATGAAAAAGCGGTCCAACAAGTCACAGACAATATTAAAGCAGCACAGCTCGCTGCAGCTGTCCGACTAGGCTGCAGCTGTCTGACTAGGTGCTAGAAGGAAGCAGAGTAAAGCCTGCTTTGACAAAACCGTCCACCCCATAGAGTACACAGTTGGTCAGCAAGTAATGGTTTCCCTTTACAATCCCAGTTCTTTCCTCTCCCCCAAATTTGCAGGACCCTACTCCATTTCAGGCAAAGTAAGCCCCTCTGTGTACAAGATAACATACCCCAATGTTAAAACTGGTTGATTGAACATCAACCAGCTCAAAGTCTATGGAACCCAATGTAGCCACTCCCACCACATCTCCCTAGCAATAGCAGACGATTCTGCCCCGCCCATCGACAACCTAGTCCAACCCTCCCCCAGCCCTTACAGCACATCCACGGCCACAGACCCGGCCTTGTCTCCACCCACAGGTACGACCTTCCACGTTGAGCTTGAATCCGACGACAGCGCCAGCCTCCCCGAATTGACCATGATCACTGACCACTGGTACAACCTCCCTGGCTCCAGTCACTCCAGCCCCCGGTACCACGAGCAAGACATGTTTGGCCCCCTTCCACAGCCACAGCCACAGCCACCGCCACCGCCACCGCCCGACAACAGTAACTTGCCCTTCACTGCCACCGCCCCTACGCCTCATGACAAACGAACCCCTTTTTGTCACCGCGACAACTCTTGTAGACTGGTTAGATATGACGATTCGGATTCCACGACGGCCCACGCAGCCACGGCACAAAAAGGGCAGACACAAGTCTGGCATCAGGGAGATGGTGATGATTCAGATTCTGACTCTGGTTATGGTAATACTTTTACAACGCTTTTTGATACAGAACCCTGAGGTGTCCAGATGATGAGAAAAAGATGCTGCATAAGAAATACAGTGTCCTACTTTCTGATGGAGCCTGCCCGCCTTTTTTTATTTTCCTTCTTTCTTTTTTCTTGTTACATGGTTTTAATTAATGTCGGCCTGACACCCAATTTCTTGATACAGTCATAGTTACTCTTCCAACACCATTTACTGACCAATTGCCGTTAAAGGAACAATTGTTGGATCTCACATGTGTTACAAATACTTTCCGCTTGTTTAGGTCACTCAGGTAGGGAATAACGGCACTAATCCCCACCCTGCCTGAGGACCCCAAATGCATCCGGTCAGTTAAGCTCGGGTAGTGGAGCAATGGCACTGATCACCGCCCTACCCGGGGATTCCAAGCATTCTTGCCCTGCCGTGACCCACACGCACCTTATGTTCCCGTCACTTTGAGTACTCTGGAATGGTTCTTTACACTTTTCACTGTCTTTGGCAGGTCTTATTTTTCCCTTCTCTGCTCTTTTATTGTGGTTTAAAGAAAGCCCTTTGCCACAGTCTGTACACTCACCCCTTTGCATTCCGCGACCCTCTGGTCGTTCCCCACCTGCTATTTACACGTTTGACACACTTTGTTGCCACATATGCTGCTACATGCGAACTACCTCTGGAACCTGGGACGAAGAAACTTTATAAAACTGGCCGCCCTAAAATTCGGCTGGTTAAGATGTGCCTCAACCACCACTGGTTGCAAGTAAAGAAAAGACTGGTTGGAGAAATTGTCTGCCCACTCCCCGCATCGACCACAAGCTGCCAGAATCTCTGTACTTTTAAAATTGGTATTTCTTGTCTCTCAAAATGTTATTTCAAAAAGAAAATGAGGGATTCACACATGGTGACGATCATAATGGGAAATTAGATTAAGGAGAGAAAGCCAAATAAATGAGATATTAACCGAAGATAATAACAGATATTATGCTTGCACCCCCAGGAATACGTGGAAAACGGAAGACAGGATAAAGCAAGGACTGCTGACATACGTTTTGATCATCGCTGGACTCCTGCAACTGCGCGCGCAACGGACTATTTTAATGTACACCACACCAGCCCCAAACACTACCATACAACATGACACCCCTAGCACGGACACTACACCACACATAGAGATAGACACTGACACCCCCACTTGGTGCGAATACATTTCCAAATGGTACCCCCTTTCATACACAGTAGAGGCCCTTCTGGTAATTGCAATAATCTGCAGTGTCATCCAGACACTTAGACTCCACAAATGGCGAAAAAGAGCCTCCTGCTCCCTGATACATACACTCCCAGCCCCCTTCTTTGGAATTCACCCAACTCAACAAACACTGTAATCGCTGATAAAAATAAAGACCGTATACCTCTCTAACTTTGATGGATTAAGTAGGAATGTGATGCTGCTGTTTTGAAATCTTGTATTGTACATAAGTTCTTTTTTGATATTTGCCAGAAGCATGAGAGTAGCTTAGATAGTGTTAGTTAGATATTCAATTGTGTGGAACAGGGAAATGTTTTATAGTGACCCGTTAGAAATTATGAATGTATGATGTGTTAATAAAGATGTTAGGTAAATGCTCCAAAAACATAGGACAGAGTAGTGTAGAACCTACCCTTGACCAAGGGTAACCAGCACACCAGGGATGGCTAAGGGCTCAACAGCGTGATCCACCACGCTTTGCGTTCAGGATCAAGAGGACGGGATGTAGCCATCTCAGATGGCCACCTGCAAAGGACCATGGGAATTATGGCCAACCCAGGACTCAGACAGACTCGGAGCTTGTGTGTGTATTTGCAACCCAGATAGCTAGATGCGATCGAAACCCCCGCTCATTTGCATTCTAATGGCTCATTTCCCCAGAACAAAAGAACTGTACTCAGGTAACCGATACAGATACAGACTAATCGGTGCCACTCCCTTTACTCAAGGAGCCCAAACAGCCAAGGTCAATGACAGCTAAGGACACGCCCAGCCATCAAGGCACCCGCTCATTTATTGGCCAAAATCGAAGGCAGTGATCGAAGCCTGTCGAATTATTGGGTCCAAGTTAAGGACCGCCCCAAAGAGCGCGAAATCCCAGAGGGATAAGAAGAGACACAGCCATGTGCTCGGTCTCTCTTGGATCGGGCCTATACCAACCCAAGTGCATCATAACAACCAGACAGACAGGTTCAAGACCAACGATCGCTACCAGACAGATGAGCCCAGCAGAAACAGAGCCACTTCTTCCACCCAGCCACACAAGATCCTTGTCCATCTGCACAGAGCCGGTTGCCCTGAAGGTACCTTTAGGTTATTGTAGTTGTTAGGTGTAGTTTAACTTGTAGTGTTTTGTGTTGCATGTCAAAGTAATCCTTGTGTGTAAATAAACCAACTTTGAACTTGAACTGACTAACTGGTTGTGTGGTCCTTTGATCGATATCCGTTAAAGCGTTGTGGTGGTATCATTTGATACCTGGCATCATAAAGAGCATCATTATTAATTGGCAACATTATTGGCGTCTCCGGTGCCGATTGGCAACAGAGGCCAGCGGGAGAGGATTAAAGTGGGGAGTGAGTGCAGCTCTGGCCTTATAGAGGTGCATCCGATAGGCACAGCGTCCCCCTAAAGGAGATTGACGCCTCTTGCCTGACACCAGTTCATGCAGTAAATGCTGATGTTATGGCCTGCACCTGCTGTGCGTTACATAGCAGCATCGCTGGATGAGGTACATAAGTGGCCACTAATTGACCACTTTAGGGCTTCAATAGGCTCAACGTGTGGTGGGCTCACTGACAACTCCGCCAACTCCAGTAAAAAGGTGACAGATCAGGGCAAGCATACCAGTGACTGGCCATTCACCATATTTTACAAGTTTCTCCTCATTCAACCACACCGTGGGCCATTTCATTCAGAACAGAGGGTCACAAACCTTCAGGGAAAATTCTGCCTTGTGTGTATGCCTATCTTCCTTTGACTTCCTTTTAACTTCCCTTCCAGTTACTGATCCTTTCCGCGTCCCTCTCTGTGCCTTGTCGTCCAAGCTCGCGTCATTTCTGTTGCCTTCTCCCTCTTTGGCCCTGTACGGCTCTCACATGCTTTCCCTGCCGTCTGAAAGTTTTTGATAAGTCTCACTCTCTCTGTGTGCCCACTGGATATATTTTCTACAGCTTCCTTTACGTGTGTGTTTTCTTTCAGCTCTCTCCTCCTCGTTCCCTTCTCAGTTGATGCATTGGAAAGGCATAAATAGGTGTGTGAAACTCAGAAACAGGCATGTAAGATCAGTTTGGATTGGTGGCAGATGTCAGTTTGATTCAGCTGTTAAGTAAACATAAATCCCCTGCCTGTCAGCCACCAATTACCAGAAAGCCAGTGGGGATCCCAAGTACTCCAAACGTCCCAAATGATTTGACCAAAATTCACTGATTTATACAATGCTTGAAGCAAACTCGCGTAATTTGTAAAAAGTTCCCAAATCATCAATTGTGAGTATTGCTTCTGATGTGCTGAGATAGCTAAGGAAATGTTGACAGTCAGCATGATTAGCTGATTGTTGGCACTATGACACTGTAATTTACCTTTTCTGACAATTTATGACATCAGCGGCTGACAGATGGCATCTACACTGAAATTGTATCTTAAATAATGATTTATTTCATTGCATGTAACAGGGGAATGTCATAGTTTACTCGAGTCTAAATTAAAATACAAGCCTCTACATATCTGGAGATTAAGGCAATATAACAAATTAGCCCTTGTGCCTAAATGGGCGACACGGTAGCACAGTGGTTAGCACTGTTGCTTCACAGAGCCAGGATCCCAGGTTCGATTCCCGTCTTGGGTCACTGTCTATGTGGAATCTGCACATTCTCCCCGTGTCTGCGTGGGTTTCCTCCGGGTGTTCCAGTTTCCTCTCACAAGTTCCGAAAGACGTGCTTGTTATGTGAATTGGACATTCTGAATTGTCCCTCAGTGTACCCGAACAGGCGCCGGAATGTGGCGACATGGGGATTTTCACAGTAACTTCATTGCAGTGTTAATGTAAGGATACTTTTGACAATAAAGATTATTATTAAATGAAAACAGAAAACGCTGGAAAACCTCAGCAGATCTGGCAGCATCTGTGGAGAGAGAAACAAAGGCCCAGAATTTTAACCACGAGCCTCTCCGTTATGGCGAAAATGGCAGAAGTGGCTGAAAATCATAAATCCCACCCTCGAGAATGGCAATTCCCATTTTTGCACGGGCAGGAATGGGGGCTAGGAGGACGTGTCTTGCACGAGTGTTTTACGGAGGCAGCCTCGACTAAAGTGGGATTTTAGTAGCCTTAGAGTGTGAAACCTGAAGATTAGTCCTGTTAAGAGCAGGAAATACCTTGCTCTACCCAATGTTGAGCTCAAATCCCGAAAATGAACTACACTCCTCCAGTTTCCCCATAATCCTGTCAAAGCTATCCACCGCGTTTGAAATATACAGCAGTAGATCGGCTAGGTACAGGGAGACTCAATGCTCCACCCCACTCCCCCTCCCCACCATGACACCTCTCTGTGGTAATACCAGGTATTGCGGTACCTGAGAGGTGGATGACCATTGGCTAGACCCAGGAGTCTACCATTGGTTGATGTACATAGCTCCACCCTGAGAGGCGGAGTATAAGAACCAATGCCATCCCAGCAGCCTTCACTTTCTGTATCGAAGCTGCTGGGGAACAGTTCTAGCAGATTAAAGCCTATTAGTTATGACTCACCTTGTCTCGAGAGTAATTGATTGCGCATCACCCTCCACACCCTCCAACTCCGTCATGAACCTGCTCCACACTACCCCCTCCCAACCATAACACCCCTGCCCTACCCCTCCCAAGGCTCTAAGTGCCATGGCCAACGGCTCAATCACTAAAGCGGAGAGCAACGGGGAGAACAGACACCCCTGCCTCTTCCACCGGTGTAACCCAAGTACTCTGAACTAACATTATTAGGACAGCCTTGGAGGCTTTCTACAGCAACCTAATCCATCCACAAATCACTGCCCAAAACCAAAGCGGCTCAACACCTCATACAATACGCTGATTCAACCCGGTAAAATGCTTTCTCCTCATCCATTGACACAACTACCTCCGTTTCCTGGCCTCCCAGGGGGCATCATAATCACATTTAGTAATCTAACATTAGCGGACAACTGCCGCCCTTTCACAAACCCTGTTTGATCCTCCCCTGCCACCCCTGCACACAATCCCCTATACGCATTGCCAGAACTTCCGCCAACAGCTTTGCGTTTACATTTAGCAACGATATCAGGCTGTATGATCCACAATGCTCCCGGTCCTTGCCCTTTTTTTAAATGAGCGAGATAAAGGCCTGAGACAGCATGGGTGGGAGCTCTCCCGTACCAACTGATTCATTGCACATCTTGGCTAATAAGGGTCCCAATTCTGAACCAAACTTTTTATAACTTCTGCTGGGAACCCATCCAGGCCCGGGTCCTTCCCCGACTGCATTCAGCCCACACTCCCCATTATTTTCACTAACCCAATCGGAGCGCCCAACCCCTGCACCCTCCACTCCTCAACCACCAGGAACTCCAGTCCATCCAGAAACTGCCTCATGCCCTCAGCCTCGCCGGGGGCTCCGAGCTATGCAATTTCCAGTAAAGGGCAAATACTCCATTTACCTTCTCCGACTCAGTAATTATCCTGCCCTCCTGATCCCTCTCAGCCAACTATTCGCCTGACCAACTTTTCGAACATCCTCACCAAGTACCTTTGATTGGTCATATAATAATAACAACTTATTGTCACAAGTAGGCTTCAATGAAGTTACTGCGAAAAGCCCCTAGTCGCCACATTCTGGTGCCTGTTCGGGGAGGCTGGAATGGGAATTGAACCTGCGCTGCGAGTCTTGTTCTGCATCACAAGCAAGCAGTCTTAGCACGCTGTGCTAAACCTAAAGATGCATTCCCTACGGAAGGAGACTTCTTAATTTTCTGTATTCTGACACCTGTGTAACCCCCGCAAAAAGGGTAAAAGGACAAAAACAATCCACCTCAGACAGGAGCCACCTAATATACGACCGCTTACTCCATGGCAGCCACGGAAAGTGCAATGAGTATTATTTTCAATACAGTGAAATCTGCAATAGACACTTAGATCAGGATTCTCCGTTTGGGAGACTATGGCTCTCCCGTTGGAGTAGAATCACTCCTGGCCTGGGCTGGCGCCAGGAGCATCAGCCAGGAATGATTCACTCTCCCTTGACATGCAAATTTATGCATGGTGGGGAGCTTCCGGGATTCCTGCTATTAGGCCGCCATTTTGAGAGGGAAGACCAATACACAGTTCTGGCGACTAGCCCCTTTCCCCCCCCGCAATGCGAATCCTGCCTCCTATGCTGAAAAGTAAGGGCAACTTCCAGCCCCCACACCCACCACCAAGGGAAATGCACGCACGAGGGTGACCCGACCCTCCCCACTGATCCCTGCATCAGAACCCCCAACTGACCCCTATATCAGAGATGCCCCCATATCAGAGGCCCCACCATCAGACCCTCCATCAGATTCCCATATCAAAAATGTCCCATATTCGAAAAACTAACGACAATATTTAGAATCCTATAGCTATGATTGGCAGGTCATCATCTCATCAAAAGCAGTTAACTGCTTTTTGTCGAGAAAGAGGCAGTGAAAACAATCATAGAATTTACAGTGCAGAAGGAGGCCATTCAGCCCATCGAGTCTGCACCGGCCCTTACAAAGAGCACCCTACTGAAGCCCATGTAACTAATCCACCCTGTAACCCCCACTTAACATGTTTTGGACACTAAGGGCAATTTATCATGGCCAATCCACCAAACACACACATCTTTGGACTGTGGGAGGAAACTGGAGCACCCGGAGGAAACCCACACAGACACGGGGGGAACATGCAGACTCCGCACAGACAGCGACCTAGCCGGGAATCAAACCTGGGTCCCTGGAGCAGTGATGCAACTGTGCTAACCACTATGCTACCGTGCTGCCCAGATCTCTTCGATGTTTTTAGATTATCTCCTGGATGTTTTTAAACATTGTGGTTAGGTTCACAGCCGGGTACTTGAGATACATTCAAGCATGAAGGGAGATTCAAATAAACAATCCGGACACCTAGGGCGGGATTCTCTGATCCTGAGGCTAAGTGTTGACGCTGTCGTAAACGTGTTGCATTTCCCGACGGCATCAACATGGCCCCAGGATCAGCAATTCTGGCCCCTAAGGGGGCCAGCACGGCACTGGAGCAACCCACACCGCTCCAGCTGCTAATCCCGGCATCAACTGGGCGCCGCGGGGTCTGCGCATGCGCAGTAGCACAGGCACCAACGCGCGCAAGCGCAGTGGCTCCCTCCTCCGCGCCAGTCCCAACACAACAGGGCTACATGGGCCGACGCGGAAGAAAGGAGGCCTCCAACCCGAGAGGCCGGCCCACTGATCGGCCACAGCGGAGGCCCCCCCCACCCCCCCCCCCCACCCTGGGGTCAGACCCCCCCTCCCCACCCACAGGCCATTCCCGGACCTTTCCACTCTGAGGTCCTGCCGGGTAAAACCAGGTTAGAACGGCGCCGGTGGGATTCGGGGTTTTTTGGCACAGCCGCTCGGCCCATTCCGGGCGGACAATAGGCGGGGGGCCCCGTAGAGCGGACCCCGGCCGGCACCGCATCGGCGCCAATGGCGCCGATTCTCCGCTCTGCGGAGAATTGCATCCCGGTGTCAGGTGGCATGGCGCGATTCTCGCCAGTCGCAGCGATTTTCCGGCCCGGCCCCTGGCTGAGAGAATCCCACCCCAGGTGTCTGGGAACTATTACCCTGTCAGTTACAGCTTACTAAAAGCTATTTCTCTTTGAGAATGAATAGAAGCCTCACAGATCAAAGGATCTGAGGGGCTTTAAAGCCTTGTGCTGTATTTTGGCTTTCTGTGAAGTACAGCTGCTGCCTTCTGTCATGATATTCAGATAAACATCATGGTGCAAACACACATACACACTGATGGACAGATCAATGGACCAATCAATACCCACACAACATCACAGCCAATCACAAGCAAGAGCAGACACACTATAAAACGGGGAACACGACACTTCCGATTCATTCCAGCAGGAGACAGCTCAGGGCACAGAGCTCACAGCAAGCCACTCAGACATTCACCATGTGCTGAGTGCCTCTCCAAGATAGTGTTAGGGCTGGGTCCACAGGTGAACTAACCACAGTAACCAGTTTACAAATGTTAATATTGTTAGTAATAAAACTGAGTTGTACCTTCCGCAACCGTGTTGGTTCGTATGTGTAGCAGAGCACCCAACACGATACCTTCTACACTTGTATCTGAGGCAGAAATTGTCAGTGACAGGGAAATGAAAAAGCGGTGATTTTTAACTGTTTCTTCCTGGACTGCTCTTTGTCTTCCAGGCAGAGGTGACTGATGGAGGGTGGGGGGGTCTCTGATATAGAAGGGTCTCTGATAGGGGGCCTCTGATTCCATTTTGGCGGAGAACCCACCCTGTTATTTAATCTTGTGCACTATTTATTAAAAATTACCCTTCTGGAAACAATCTGTTTCTATCTATCTCTCCGATACTAAACATGTTACTGAAAGCCCCTGTGGTAGCAAGTCAACAACCAGAGGCTACAGTAAGCTTAACTATAACAGGCAATGCTGTGTTCACTGCGACAGACACAACCCCCCATCCACCACGCCCATGTTTTAATTAAGAGATAACACTTAAAAATCAGGAATTTAGTGCTAAAACCATCAGGTTTATTTTGTTAAACATAAAGCAATATTAATTGACAACTGGTTTATAAGCCTCATTTGCAGCTTAGTTCAATCTCTAACAGGTCAGAGTTCTGTACACCAGCCGTATTGTTGCATCCAGAAATACTTTACAAACAATTTATCACAGCTCAGGATTATCAAAATTTCTGGGGCACAGGGTATTTAGGATCCACAGGCCACCAATTTAATCATTTAAGACACAAGATACAGCCTTGTGCACTACAATAAAATCATGAGAGGTGAGAGCACTCTCGTGAGATAATGAATGAGGCTCAATTTTACTTAAAGATCAGCAGTTCTATGACAATAAATTGGCGAGAGTTGGCATGCCAGATATTTGTTCTGGATTTTGTTGCAGGACTTATACAGCCTTATACAAAAGACATAATGGGCTGTAACTTCTGTTTCTAAATATGGCGGTCAATATGGTCGCCTTCCTTAATCCTAATTATGTTTGCTTTAGAGTCGCCAGGTATCTTTCGATACCGCCACAAGGTTTAAACCCGAATACTGATCAAAGAGCCGATACACCAGTTAGTTAGTTCAAAGTCAATACTATTTATTTACACACACAGTAATATCTACTCATGCACAAAATACTACAAACTAAACTATCTCTCATGCTAACTCCTAGACTTAGCTTCGGGTGCCCACTCAGTCAGAGAAACAATGGCCTTTGTTCGAATCTGAGGCTGTTGGGTTCGAAGTGGTCCAGGGGAACAGCTAACGTCGTCCGTCTGGTAGCAAGCGTTGACCTTGGACTTACTTGCTTCTGGTATAGATGGTGGAAGGGTCTCTCCGCTTTGAGAGCCAATTCCAAGAGAACGATTCTCTCTCGGGGGCCTTCTTCTTATACCCGAAAGGGCTTCGCGCGCTTTTGGGTGGGCCTTGAACTTGTCCCCAATTAATTGAACCGTATCTTGATCACTCGTATTGATCTTGACCAATAAAGGGGTGGGTGCCCTGATGGCTGGGTGGGTCCTATGTGGCCGTTGGCCTTGCTTTCGGTTTGGGGAACTGGCGCCGCGATGTCTGGAGCTAGATCGGTTACTTGAGTGTCTTTCCTTTGTCCCCGGAGATGGGCCATTGCCCTCACAGTTAATTGCCCTCACAGTTTCAGTCCCGACTGGGAGCTGTTTCTTCAATATGCATGCAGGCTCTGAGCCTGCTTGCTTTCTTAACATTGTCCATAGTTCCCTTCATTCATTGTGGGCATCCATTTTGTATTCTGGAAGTGGCCATCCCCTGACTACCACCCCATGAGACTCCACAACCCACAGGATTCTCTCACCCTTTCCATGGGAACTCCCTCCCCCAAGACGCAACCTCCAACCTCTGCCCTCCGCAAGGCCCAACGACTAATTCCACCCGGCCTTCCCCCCCACCCCATACCCAAGACCAGGCTGTCAACTCCACTCCCCCTCCCTGCCAAAGGCCTGACAGATGCATTACTCCACCCCCTAACCCACAAGGCCCAACTGCTGACCTCCCCACCATCCTGCCAGGCCACATTTCCCTCTGCTCCCACCAACACACCACTGCTTGCTACCACCTCTCCCCAACTCCCCGCAACTGTCCAGGCTTAACTCCTATCTCTCTCTCCCACTCCAGACTGCCACCCTCCCCACCTCCTCCCAACCTGATCTGACACAACCAACCGCCAAATCCTACCCATTGACCTCATACACTTCGCCCTGGCTTCTCAAAGACCTTTAAACCTGGCTGGACCTTTAAACCTATCTGTTTTATGGCATTGATCACTTATCTGTGACTGAGCTGCCCTCTCATGGAAGGCCCCAGGATTGAGCTTCACTACACAGATGTCACCCAACCTGAGTCGGAAGATCAGGTGAGATAGGATTGTCTGGATTTCCAGGTCAATACTTTTCAGCAGAGTGGCAATCTGACTCAATTGCTATTCCATTGGAAGGCGCAGCCCATAGTCTCCTTATGCACTGTCAGAGAACTGTAGGTTTATGCTGCTTGGCCTGATCTTTATTCCCCCTGCTGTTGTCAATTCTGTGTTCTCATAGAATCATAGAATCATAGAATTTACAGTGCAGAAGGAGGCCATTTGCCCCATCGAGTCTGCACCGGCTCTTGGAAAGAGCACCCTACCCAAGGTCCACACCTCCACCCTATCCCTATAACCCAGTAACCCAACCCAACACTAAGGGCAATTTTGGACACTATGGGCAATTTAGCATGGCCAATCCACCTAACCCGCACATCTTTGGACTGTGGGAGGAAACCGGAGCACCCGGAGGAAACCCACGCACACACTGGAAGGATGTGCAGACTCCGCACAGACAGTGACCCAAGCCGGAATCGAACCTGGGACCCTGGAGCTGTGAAGCATTTGTGCTATCCACAATGCTACCGTGCTGCCTTCCTTCTCCTTCTCCTTCTGCCTTCTCCTTCCTTTTGATACTCCTCCTCCTCCTTTTTAGCTATAAAGACTATAATAAAGAAAAAGTTGTGATGCCAGAATCACCTTTCAAGGTTCAGAACATTCTATACAACGACAAGCACTTTGAACTTGTTCAAGTAGCAAAAACTCAATACTTAACACCACAAAATGTCACAAAACCTTCTAGCATTTGAACAATTGGGGATTCCTTTAGTTAGCTTAGAAAATAGCATGCTCTCAACTGATGTTGCTCCTAGTGAGATCGAGCGGGAGCAAAAACAAACCGAATGTTGGGAGTACAACATTGTGCTTTAATTGCTGAGAACTCTGCATTTTGCCATTACTGCTGCCATCACCTAGATGTAGATCCACCCCAAAATTGGAACAGAAGAACAATGTTGTATTTTCTTTATCTAAACCACAGTGTGTGTTTAACCCATATACGGTAGACAAATTATCACACAAGTTGTTTAGTACGATAATAGTTTATTAATATACACAAGGTTATTTACTTAATCAATCACACGTTCATGCACATTGAACTATAAACTAATACACTTAAAAACAACCTTAACTTAACTTCCAGGTGACTGGCAAGTAGAGAGCAGATTTGACCTTATCTGAGATCTGGTGGTCAGGCAGTGCTGGAGTTCTGGTTGCTGGTCCCTCTGCGGTTGGCGTGGATGGTGCTCTTCTTGGCTCGTGATGGATTCACCATTGCTGTTGGCTGTCTAAGCTGCAGTCGCGAGCTGTAGTCGAGAGAGAGAGCTTCTAAGGTGGTGCAGCTCCTTTTAACCTGCTTGGATTTCCATGCTCCTTTTGAGGGCGGTCTCTGGTTCATTGCCAATCAATTGATCAGGGCCCTGTCATCCTGATCGATCAATTCCAATCATGGACTGCCACATCGATTTTGGGGTGGGCACTCAGTGGTAATGCCTGGTTGGGAGCAGGGGCTTGGGTGCCACTGTGTCTGGTAAACAATGTGATTGACAGAATAGTTCTATTGTTCCTGCAATGCCTTTTAACGGCGTTCCTCCTGTGTTATTTTCTGCATAAGTCTGAGCTGTAGCTTTTGTATATTTGCAGGTTGCAGCCTGTTTATGCTCAGGCTTGACCAAATTTGCCAGCGTTCTTTGTAGGAGGCCATTTTAGATGGCCACAACAATAAGCAGTAAATTAATGCTTCAATCCTACTGGTGATTTTGATCACACGACTACACATTTTTGGGTGGTAAAGATTCAATATTAGGCAGGAACTGAAGAACGTCGATTGGGAGCAGATGCTTGAGGGAAAATCAACATCTGGCATGGGGAGGCTTTCAAGTATAAGTTGATAAGATTTCAGGACCGGTGCATTTCTGTAAGGAAGGATAAGTACAGCAAACTTTGGGAACCTTGGATAGCGAGAGATATTGTGAGCCGAGTCAAAAAAAAAGGAAGCATCTGTCAAGGCTAAGAGGCTGGGAACACACAAACCAGGGGCGAAATTCTCCTACCCGCCCCGCCACATTTCTGCGCCGACCGGCCGGCGGGAGTCTCCGTAACACCGGCCGGTCAATGGGGTTTCCCATTGTGGGGCAGCCCCACGCCGTCGGGAAACCCCCGGGCGCCGGCAGAACGGAGACTCCCGCCGGCGGAGAATGACGCCCCAGGTGTGGAATACAAGGAAAGTAGAAAGAAACTTAAGCAAGGAGTCAGGAGGGCTAAAAGGAAACACAAAATGCCATTGGCTAGCAGGATTAGGGTTAGGGTTAAATCCCAAGAATTTTTATGCATATATAAAGAGCAAGAGAGTAGCCAGGGCTAGAGTTGGCCCACTCAAGGACGGGGAAGGGAATCTATGCGTGGAGCCAGAGGAAACAAGCAAGGTATTAAATGAGCACTTTGCATCAGTATTCATCAAAGAGATGAACTTGGTGGATGATGAGTCTGGGGAAGAGTGTGTAGATAGTTTGGGTCATATTGAGATCAAAAAGAAGAAAGTATTGGGAGTCTTGAAAAGCATTAAGGGAGACAAGTCCCCAGGGCCTGATGGGATATACCCCAGAATACTGAGAGTGGCAAGGGAGAAAATTGCTGGGGCCTTGAGAGAAATCTTTGTATCCTCACTGGTTACAGGGGAGGTCCCAGAGGATTGGAGAATAGCCAATGTTGTTCCTTTGTTTGAGAAGGGTAGCAAGGATAATCCAGGTAATTACAGGCCGGTGAGCCTTACATTAGTGGTCGGGAAATTATTAGACAGGATTCTTCGAGACAGGATTTACTCCCACTTGGAAATAAGTGGACGTATTAGCGAGCGGCAACATGGTTTTGTGAAGGGGAGGTCATGTTTCACTAACTTCATCGAGTTTTTCGAGGATATGATGAAGGTGATTGATGAGGGTAGAGCAGTGGATGTTGTCTACATGGACTTCAATAAGGCCTTTGACAAGGTCCCTCATGGCATACTGGTACAGAAGGTAAAGTCGCAAGGGATCAGAGGTGAGCTGGCAAGATTGATACAGAACTGACTCGGTCATGGAAGATAGCGGGTAACAGTGGAAGGATGAGTTTCTGAATGGCGGGCTGTGACGAGTGCCGTTCCTCAGGGATCAGTGCTGGGACCTTTGCTGCTTGTAATGTATCTGGATGATTTGGAGGAAAATGTAAATGGTTTGATGAGTAAGTTTGCAGACGACACATAGCTTGATGGAATTGCGCAAAGTGATGTGGTCCGTCAGACGATACAGCAGGATGTAGATTGGAGACTTGGGCGGATAGATGGATGATGGAGTTTCATCCGGATAAATGTGAGGTAATGCATTTTGGAAGGTTTAATTCAGATGAGAAATATACAGTAATTGGCAGAACCCTTAAGAGTATTGACAGGCATGGGGATCTGGGTTTACAGGTACTCAGGTCACTGAATGTGGCAACACAGGTGGAGAAGGTAGTCAAGAAGGAATATGGTATGCTTGCCTTCATTGGCCGGGGCATTGAGTTTAAAAATTGGCAAGTCATGTTGCAGCTGTATAGAAACTTAATTAGGCTGCACTTGGAATAGCGTTCAATTCTGGTCGCTACACTACCAGAAGAATGTGGAGGCTTTGGAGAGGGTACAGAAAATATTTATCAGGATCTTGCCTGGTATGGAGGGCATTAGCTATGAGGAAAGGTTTGAGAAACTTGGTTTGTTCTCACTGGATCGACGGAGGTTGAGGGGCGACCTGATAGAGGTCTACAATATTATGAGCAGCATGGACAGAGTGGATAGTCAGAAGCTTTTTCCCAGGTTGGAAGAGTCAATTACTAGGGGGCATAGGTTTAAGGTGCGAGGGCAAGGTTTAAAGGAGATGTACAAGGCAAGTTTTTTACACAGAGGATGGTGGGAACCTGGAACTCGCTGCCGGGGGAGGTAGTGGAAGCAGGGACGATAGTGACTTTTGTTCGTATTTTCTTGTGCAATAATAGTGACTTTTAAGGGGCGTCTTGACAAATACATGAATAGGATCAGAATAGAGGGATATGGTCCCCGGAAGGGTAGGGGGCTTTAGTTCAGATGGGCAGCATGGTCGGTGCAGGTTTGGAGGTCCGAAGGGCCTGTTCCTGTGCTGTAATTTTCTTTGTTCTTTGTTTTGTTAGTATGAGCATGAAAATCATCTCCTATATCTGCAAAGTAATAAACTGATCATGAAATAAATGGCATTGACTTCCGGTGGCGTTTGCGAGCGGGTCGGCCGCATCGAGTGAAGCTCCCGCCGGCGGCCACTATTTGCGGTGCTTTCAGGGGTTTCCCCGATTCTTCGCTCTCCCCCCCCGATTATTGTCGGCCTTTGGGGCTGTCCCGGTCATCAAGCGGGGCCGGTTTGAAAACCGGCGAGGAACCCCACGCGGGTGTCGGGCGGCTGCTGCTGATGCATTGGGCCCAGCACGCGCAGAGGTTGGAGCAGCGGGGGCGGAGCCAAACGGAGGTCGAAGCGGCAGGCCCGAAGCCAGGGCGCGATGTAAATGAGATGTCGCACATCGGGTGACTCCCGGCTAGAATGTTGTAAGAAGACTGAAGTCCAGTCCCAGGGAAATTCTGGAGGAATACAAAAAAGAAGAGAAAGAAGTTTGAAAGAAACTTGGTGAAAGTATTTTTTTTCTTCTTTTTTTGAAGGAAGAATTTTTTGTTTTTGATACACCATCAATAATAGACGACGAGTGATAAACGGAACTGAGGCTTTAATACACTAAACAGCAAGCCTCCTGCCTCTGGACCCGAACAGGGTCCAGAGGCGGAGACCTGCCAATTTGATACAAAAGCCTGAGGGGAGGAGCCACAGGCGGAGCCAGCCTGGACAAACCCAGGCATGCAACAATACAGCACCATGCATATAATACAATAACGTGGTTTACCACATTCACCCCCTGTTTAAAAAAAGTCCGACAGGGGTGAATTGGTCTTAAAAGTCAAGTCTGTCGGGGGCCTTGACCTTCCGTTGTGACCACCTCAGTCCCGGCTGTGGTGTGGGCGTTGGCATCGAGTCACGCGCGTCCAGGAGCGTGTTGTTTTCTTCTTCTTCACCCAGATGTTGTGTCGGTGAAGGGGGGGGCGGTGTATGGGCGGAAGTATTGGTGCTTGTCGCCTGTGGGCCTGTGGGTGTCAGTTCATGAGGGAGGTGGGGGAAGACGGTGTAGGTGGGGGGTGGTGGTGATGGTCGCCGGGGAGCCTGCAGGAGCCAAATCCTGAAGGGAGACCGTGTCCTGCCGCCCGTCCTGGTGTGTCACGTGGGCATATTGGGGGGTTGTATGGAGCAACAGGACCTTCTCAATGAGAGGGTCGGTTTTATGGCTCCTCGTATGCTTGCGGGGAAGGACGGGCCCCGGGACTGTCAGCCAGGACAGAAGCGAGACCCCGGAGATGGACTTCTTGCAGAAGGCAAACATTCGTTCATGAGGAGTCTCGTTAGTGGCTGTACAGAGGAGCGACCAGATGGAGTGGAGCGCATTGGGGAGGACCGCCTGCCAGCGGGAGACTGGGAGACTTTTCGACCATAAGGCCAGGAGGACGGCCTTCCAGACCGTCGTGTTCTCCCTCTCCAACTGTCCATTTCCCCAGAGGTTATAGCTGGTCGTCCTGCTAAGAGGCGATGCCTTTGCTGAGCAGGAACTGACGCAACTCGTCGCTCATAAAGGAGGAGCCCCGATCACTGTGGATGTAGGTGGGGAACCCGAACAGGGTGTAAAGACTGTGCAGGGCCTTGATAACAGAGGCAAAGATCATGTCAGAGCAGGGGATGGCGAAGGGGAATCTGGAGTACTCGTCAACGATGTTGAGGAAGTACACGTTACGGTTGGTGGAGGGGAGGGGCCCATTGAAGTCCATGCTGAGGTGCTCAAAGAGGCGGGAGGCCTTTACCAGATGTGCTCTGTCTGGCCGATAGAAGTGCGGTTTGAACTCCGCGCAGACCTGGCAGTCCCTGGTCACGGACCTGACTTTCTCGATGGAGTAGGGCAGGTTGCGAGCCTTGATTAAATGGAAAAACTGGATGACCCCCGGATGACAGAGGTTGTTGTGGAGGGCCCGGAGTCGGTCTACTTGTGTGCTGGCACATGGACCGTGGGAGAGGGCATCTGGGGGCTCATTGACCTTCCCGGGACGATACAAGATGGCATAGCTGTAGGTGGAGAGCTCGATCCTCCACCTCAAGATCTAGCCATTCTTGATTTTGCCCCGCTGTGTGTTATTAAACATGAAGGCAATCGACCGTTGGGGAAATCGTCAGGGGAAAAATAGTGGATTTGATCAGTAGGCGGGCCTTGTCCACATAGTAGGGAACCCTGAGGAAGTGATAGAGGTGGCCATCTGCCTCAAAGGTAGTGTATTGGCGTTCCTCCGGGCGGATAGGGAGCTGATGGTATGCAGACTTAAAGTCGACTGTAGAGAGGACTCGATACTGCACAATCTGATTGACCACGTCAGATATGCGAGGGAGGGGGTACGCATCAAGATGCGTGTATCCGTTAATGGTCTGACTATAGTCGATGACCATCCGGTGCTTCTCCCCAGTCTTAACGACCACCACTCGGGCTCTCCAGGGGCTGTTCCTAGCCTCAATGATCCCTTCTCACAGGAGTCGCTGGACCTCCGACCTGATGAACGCCCTGTCCTGGGCATTGTAGCGTCTGCTCCTGGTAGCGACGGGCTTACAGTCCGGGGTGAGGTTTGCAAAGAGAGAGGGTGGGGCGACCTTCAGGGTCGTGAGGCTACAGACGGTGAGAGGGGGCAGGGATCCGTTGAACTTTAAGGTAAGGCTCTGGAGATGGCACTGGAAGTCGAGCCCCAGTAATAGGGCAGTGTACTCTACGCCTTGCACAGTGAGGGTCGCAACACAGTACCCCCGGACTTCCACTGTGTGGGATCCGGAAGCCAGGGAGATTTTCTGGGTCGCGGGTAGGACGGGGAGGGAGCAGCGCCTTACCGTGTCTGGGTGAATGAAGCTGTTTGTGCTCCCGGAGTCGAAGAGGCAGGCCGCCTCGTGCCCGTTGATCCGGATGGTCATCGTGGACTTTGCGAGGTGGTGCGGCCGGGACTGGTCGAGCGTGACGGAGGCGAGTGTCAGAAGGCGGTCGGTAGGCCGGTCGGAGGTAGCGGTGGCCAGCGTACGGTCGGGTGAGTAGTGCTCCCGGGAGGCTGCGGAGTGGTCCCAAGATGGCGGCCCCCATGAGTCGCACGTGGTGGGGAGGTGCAAGATGGCGTTCAAGATGGCAGCCCCCGTGGGTCGCACGTGGTGAAGGAGGGTGAAAGAGAGCGAAACGAGACGAAGGAGGGTGAAAGAGAGCAAAACGAGATTAAGGAGGGTGAAAGAGAGCGAAACGAGATGAAGGAGGGTGTGTAAGGTGGTGTCCAAGATGGCGGCCCCCGTGGGTCGCACGTGTCGGCCGAAATTAAAGATGGCGGCGCCCACGGGTCGCACATGGCGGGTGGCGCGGCAGCTTGGGCTGGCCCCGACAGGCAGCAGGCAGCGCTGCTGGGCTCAGAAGATTTAGGGCGGGGTCGGGCCTGGCAGGCTTTTGCGAAGTGGTCCGGTAATAATAGCTTCATTGAGAATTTGGAGGCAGTTTCGCCAACACTTCGGATTGGCGGCACGGTCAAGGGAAATGCCGATTCGGGCGAACCACAGATTTGAGTGTGGTAAATGTATTTCACCTAATGCATGAGCTGTCTGTGCTGTCGGTATAATAATGTGACCCATGACCTGGAAGTGATGATACTGGCTACTTCCAGGCACTGCACTGGCTCCGCCTCACTGGGGCCATATATATAGTCTGGCCACCTGTGGGTGGCACTCATTTGTACAGCCGACTCTGGCCGGCGAGTTCATGGATATTAAAGCCTTATGTTCGCTCGTTCTCACGGTCTCACAGTGAATTGACGGTATGACATTGAGCCAGGGAGGTGGGATGGAAATTTTCAAAAATGGGAGGAGAAGGAGATTAAGACACTAAAAGATTTGTTTCTTAGGGGTCAGTTTGCAGGATTGAAGGAGCTGGAAGCGAAGTATGGGCTGGAGCAGGGGGAAATGTTTAGATACTTGCAAGTTCGAGATGTTGCCAGAAAGGAGGTACAGAGCTTCCCGCTGCAGCCGGCTTCCACATTGCTGGAGGATGTGCTGATGACAGGGGGACTGGAGAAGGGGATAGTGTCAGCGGTTTACAGAGCTATTTTGGAAGAGGAGAAGGCACCACCGAAAGGGATCAAAGCAAAGTGGGAGGAAGAGTTGGGAGAGGATATGGAGGAGGGGTTCTGGTGCGAGGTGCTCCGGAGAGTGAATGCCTCCACCTCGTGCGCGAGGTAGCGGCTCATACAGCTGAAGGTGGTATACAGAGCACACCTCATGAGGGCGAGGATGAGCCAATTCTTTGAAGGAGTATAAGATGTGTGTGAACGTTGCGGGGGAGGGCCCGCTAATCACGTTCATATGTTTTGCTCCTGTCCAAAGCTAGAGGATTACTGGAAGGAGGTTTTTAGGGTAATTTCTAAAGTGGTGCACGTGAAACTGGACCCAGGCCTCCGGGAGGCCATATTCGGGGTGTCGGGACAGCTAGGGGTGGAAACGGGTGCAGAGGCAGATGTTGTAGCCTTCGCCTCGTTGATCGCCCGAAGGCGGATCCTGCTGGGATGGAGAGCAACCTCTCCACCCTGTGCCCTGGCGTGGTGGGGGAACCTGTTGGAATTCTTGACACTTGAGAAGGTTAAGTTTGAACTGAGGGGAAGGATGGAGGGGTTCTACAATTCATGGGCATTATTCATTATGCACTTTCAAGAACAGGATAACATCGAACATTAGTTGGGGCGTGTGGGTGGGAGGGTTGGGGGGAGGGGGGCTGTGTGTGTTAATGGCGACTATGTGCGATCCCTAATTCCTTTTTGTCATTTGTTTGTGTGAACATGCGGGCTAATGTTTGGGGTTTGGTGGGAAGATGGGATTGTTGTTATTGATATGGGGATTGACATATTTGTTGCTGATTATTGTTTATTGTTGGTGGGTGTAAATTTGGGAGAAAATCTGAAAAAGGAGGAGAATAAAAATATTTTTTTTAAAAACTGAAATAAATGGCATCAGCAGACTTCGGCATTAACATACCAGACAAGAAATTATCACGTTGGGAAAAAGGTTAAAAAATTAACATTGTTGGGGTTCTGATTTGTTAATTTTCCTAAGGTGTAATTCTTTTCAACTGAAAGGAGAGGTAGTAATTTGGATGCTGAGTTGGACTCAGTGACAGGTATTATTGGAGGAAGTTCCAAGTTGATAAAACAGTGCAAAGACTGAGTGAGGTACATCATCCATTTCTTCATCAATAAAATGATTTACAACATCTCACCTATACTTGTTGTTACTTAGCAACCAGTTTCCTGCTACATGAATACCTTAATCAGTGGTAGGAAGTGGATCACTTTGTGGTTATAACCTATGATATGTTCATCCAATATCATTTAGGATAGAAACACCATTATAATTTTAAGCAAGATAATACCTACAGAATTTGCAACACATTTTGGTTTTTTTTTAATGTATCTTTGTATTAATAAAAATCAGGGTTAAATCGTTAAGTCAATGTGATTTGACAATTTGCAAAATAAAGCTAAAGATGGCCACAAAAACAATAAGCAGCTTAAACTTATCTTTTTATTTACCTCATTATCTTTGCCTCTTGTTTTATAAAAAAAAGTAATTGAACCATAGAGCAGAGGAGGAAGCTGCCAGACCTATCAGACTGGGCTGGAATTTTTTTCCTTTCAAGATCTAAGTATTTGCTCTTATTACTTAAATATTTTGGAATTTTTGTTCACCCAAACAAGAATATGCCAAAAATTGGATTGGATTTGTTTACTGTCACGTATACCGAGGTACAGTGAAAAGTTTTTTCTGCCAGCAGCTCAACAGATCATTTAGTACATGAAAAGAAAAGAAAAAGAAAATACATAATAGGGCAACACAAGGTACACAATGGAAATACATAGACACCGGCATCCGGTGAGGCATGTAGGAGTGTAGTATTAATCAGATCAATCAGTCTTTAACTCAAACTTTCAAATACATTTCTGTATATAAATTAGTATAATTTATTTAAATGTAAACTAGATTATGATAAAATGTAAATCCGCTTACCATTTTGGCCTTATTAATGATACCCCATCGGCTTCATCAGTGCGTAATGAAAATTGGTGAATAATTGAAAGTCCTGAATTTAAGGTCTTATATGGATTGATCAACAATATGATGGACAGAACAGGTAAAGTGAAAACAGCATCAATTCAGTTTAATCCTTGTGCAGTGCGGATGATTTGGTAACAGACAAGGGTTAAGGTTAGCTCAGGTTAGTGGGTTATGCCATAACCCAACCTCTTTTGCAAGGTTTAATCCCTTGAAAGTTTGATGAATATTCTAAAAGCGAGCAACTGAAGCTTTGCTAATGAACATGGATAGAACAAAGATACAAAATGGTTAACATTTGTGAAAGTTGTACTGTAATTTGAAGTAAATATCATCTTAAAGGTGTAAATTAGGATGTGTGAGTGGGTGGTTTGGTGGTTAGCAACAGATGTAATAAGGGCATCGGAAATAACACCCATTTTATCATTGTCTCCTCCCTGTCTATAAAGTAACACTTTTATCTGTAACATTTACACCCAGTATAAAGGAACAAGTAATGCTATGAAATACAACCAGTAGGCATTGTCAAGATGGGTTTTATTAATCATGCAACTGCTCTTTTGGCATTAAATATGAATGGTAAGTACTTTATACAATTGGTTATATGATGTTTCCTATGTTAGAGGTACAAATTAAAATTACTGAGAGTAGAGAAGGATGCAAAAGTGAAGTGATAATGTAGAGATAGTGCAAAAACTCTGTCAAGGCTCTGCAGAGCAGAAATTCAAAAGGTACAAGTACTCTATTACTTTTGCATTATTGCAAAGTGGTTGTAGGTAAGCATAGAGGTGTAAATGATAAGTTCCAACCTGACTCCCAAGTGCACTACAGAAGAGCTGGGGAATCACTTCTATAGATATTATCACACCACTTTAGCTTCAAATAAGACATAATGTAAGTTCGGCACAGTGCAAACAGACATTCTAAATGTGATAAGGCAGCTCACTGGGCCACCTGGGGCATTTATAAACTAAGCGATCGGTTGGATAGATAGCTGACAAATACCAAATGTCTGTTCCTGCACGGTGGCACAGTGATTAGCACTGTTGCTTCACAGCGCCAGGGACCGGGGTTTAATTCCGTCCTTGGGTGACTATCTGTGTAGAGTTTGCACGTTCTCCCCGTGTCTGTTTGGGTTTTCTCCGGGTGCGCTGGTTTCCTCCCACGGTCCAAAGGTAAGCAGGTTAGTTGGATTGGCCATGCTAAATTGTCCCATAATGTCCAAAGGTGGGGTTACGGGGATAGGGCAGCGGAGTGGGCTGACGTAGGGTGCTCTTTTAGAGCGTCGGTGCAGACTCAATGGGCCAAATGGCCTCCTGTGCACTGTTGGGATTCTATGATAACTGACATGTATTTAGCACCTTTTAGGTAGAAAAATATCCCACAGTGTCCTACAGGCCAGATAGCTAAAAGCTAGGTAAAGAGGTGAGTTAATATTGGTTTTAAAGGAGAGAATTAGGAACAGAAAGAAGTTGTTGTTGGGAACTCCAAAGGTTGGGACCACACTTGGTGAAAGCTTGGCCACCAAATGTTGGGATGGAGGTAGGGAGTACATAATTTATTCTATAATGCTGCTATGTATTTATGTTACTGTTTATTGGTTGATGGTGCTACCTCTACCCTCTTAATATAAAAAAAATAACAACTACCCAAAGACTGGAACTCTGCACATGACTTTGGGCATAAATGCACCCTGTGTGATGCAACCAATAGCATAGCGTGGGTCTTTCAACTCATTATCACACTCTAAGATCCTGGCCTGAGACCAGTATCTAGAATATAAGCAGTAAAATAATGGTTGCATGAGGAATATAGAGAGTCGTTAAATTATGGAATATACCCAGCATAATAACCCTTTCAATAATCAGAGCAACCTTTAGCTCTTCATAAACCCTTACATGTGAATGATGCCCTCCGAACAGGACAATTTCCCTTAATCAATGTATTTTGTAAATTCTGTATTGTTCGATACACTGCAGTGATTTAATCATGGTTCTCATTACTGGGGTTCAGATGAAAACTGCAATCTGCTCAAAATTTCTGACATTATCGGAGCCCCTCAAGTTGGTTAGCTTCTTGAAATCAACCCCAGGATCCAATAACGTGGCAAATAAAGAGAAATTTCACGTCAAAGTATGAAGTAGAATGAAATGACTACCTAAAAAGAAATTCCCAGCAAGATCAGTAAAATGTCAATTTTGTGAGAGCAGGTGGAATAGGAATGCAGTTTTTCGCAGTGATTGTACTTAGCTGGCCGTCAAGTGCTTTGAAACATCCTGTGGTCATAAAAAGTGCTCTATTAATGCACGCCTTCCTTTCTTTTATTCTGCAAGAATAATGTCAGTTGCAGCGCTGTCTACTCGGGCTGTTGTTTATGATTGTTCTCTTCAACCCACCTCCCTGGAACTCCCTTTCGCTAACTTCCATTAATCTTTGATTGCCCAGTGCTGGTGAGCTGCAATAAGGAGGCTTGAGCCTAAATTTGGATCAGTTCCTACCCAAGCATAAAGAGATGGTGGAGAAACCACACCAACAACCTCCCCCATATTTTGAGTGGAAGTTGGATTTCGGTCTCTGAGTTTCATACCATTGATTTGGCAGTCTGCCTCTCCGGCATCACCTACTTTTTCTCCACATGTCCTGCTACATCGACCCCCCAACAACACCCACCCAACCCACAATCTCCTGCAACACTGCCTTGTGCCACCCCATCCATCACCAGCCTCCAACACATATCCCACACAGCCTCCGCAAAGTTTTGAAACGTTTATAATAATTTCTGAGTCTTTAAAGTGATTATCACATCTATTGGCCTCTCCTCTAGCCATTTCCCATTAAGTGGCCACACTCCCTTAAACACAAAAATGCGACACTCTAGGTGTTTGTTATAACCTGCCTGCTTACCATTGGCTGGGGACTAATGACAATCCCACAATCCTGTGGGAGTATGAGCTTCCCCAATGAGGGGGGGCGGAGAAATCATTAGCAGGCTCCCTGTATAAATAAAGCTGGCCAGTTTGGAACCAGCAGGAAGGAGTAAGCAGCAAGCGAGGTTGCTGCTACTGTAGATATATGTTATTGTAAATAAATGTTATTTCTTTGTATCCTTGAAACTTGTGCTGGATTCTTCGTAGCCCTCACAAAACTGGCGATGAGGGTTAAAGTGAATAGCTGTCTACACTGCTGAAGCCACCTTCCTGGATTTTTGTTGGATACAGGTTGGAAGTTGTTTTCTATTACATCATACCTCAGTACGGACGTTTGGATGTTTTTGGTGCTGCGCTGGAAAGCTGGAACCGGTACGCACAATCGATGCGTTACTATTTCCGGGCAAACAGTATCACCGAAAACGAGCGCCAGGTGGTCATATTGCTCACCGCCTACGGCCTGCATACGTTTGGGGTCATTAGGAGCCTTACGTACCTAGCTGTGCCGGACACCAAAATGTTTGATGAACTTGTGAATTTAGTGGGGCAGCATTTTAACCCAACCCCGTCCACGATAGTCCAACGTTACCGGTTTAATACCACTGAGAGGACCCCAGGAGAATCCCTTGCCGATTTTCTATCCAGGCTACGTAGGATTGCGGAGTACTGTGACTATGGTGAGACTTTGTCAGAAATGTTACGCGACCGTTTGGTTTGCGGTATTAACAATGCGGCCACCCAGAGAAAGTTGTTAGCTGAGCCAACATTGACTTTTCAACAGGCCATTCAAATACTATTGTCCCGAGAGAGCGCAGAACGAGGAGTGCAGGAGCTACAGGGAATGGAAGTGCATGCCTTGGGGCGCAACCCTTTCCGTCCAAAAACATCCCCCCGCACTCCTGCGATACCTTGGGCGAGATGACGTCCGGATCAACACCAGTGGCCGTCGGACATTCCTCCCCGAAGGGAGCCTTCTCCAGAACCAATGGATGAGGAGCCATGTCCGTGTCAGACTTGTAGGCAACGACTCCGTCGCGGATGCCGGTCCTGAGGGCGCCGTAGGCGCCACCGTTCTGACCGAAACTGGGACCAGCCCAGGGGCCGTACCTTCCATGAGGATGAACCTGCGGCGACTACTCCTGAGGACGTGGAGACGGAGGATGACTGCCTGCAGCTGCATTGTGTGGCAGCTCCCCGTGTGGCCCCCATTAAGGTGACAGTACGGGTCAATGGTCACCCGCTTGAGATGGAGTTGGACACTGGCGCAGCGGTCTCCGTGATCACCCAGAGGACATTCGACCGCATCAAGTAGGGTATACAGACCCTTACATTAACCGACACACAGGCCAGGTTGGCCACCTACACGGGGGAACCATTGGACATTGCAGGAACTATGATGACCCCTGTTGTTTATGGACGCCAGGAGGGGCGATTCACACTTATCGTGGTGCACGGCCATGAGCCCAGGCTGTTGGGTCGGGACTGGTTGCGCCATTTGCGGTTGCAGTGGCAGCACATCCTCCAAACAGTTTCTGGAGGGTTGACTGAGGTGCTAGGATGACACCCAGATGTATTCCAGCCCGGTTTGGGGAAAATAAAAGGGGCCATAGCCCATGTCCAAGTCGAACCAGGAGCCACGCCGCGCTATTTCCGGGCGCGCCCGGTGCCTTACGCCTTGGTCAAGAAGGTAGAAGGGGAGCTCACTCGTTTGGAAACTTTGGGTATTATCAGGCCCGTCCGTTTCACTGACTGGGCAGCACCAACTGTACCTGTAATGAAGCCAGATGCTACAGTTCGCTTGTGCGGCGACTATAAACGTACAGTGAATACGGCTTCCCGACTCGACCGATATCCAATGCCTCGCATAGAGGATCTCTACGCAAAGCTTGCAGGTGGATTCACGTTCAGAAAATTAGATATGAGTCACGCCTACCTACAGTTGGAGCTGGACCCTGCCTCCCGACCATATGTAATGATTAATACACACCGGGGCCTGTATGAATATACACGTTTGCCCTTTGGAGTATCCTCTGCCTGCGCTATTTTTCAATGCTTTATGGAGGGCATTTTGAGAGGTTTACCGCGTGTCGCTGTCTACTTAGATGACGTTTTGATCACAGGGACATCGGAGCAGGAACATTTGGAAAATCTGGAGGCTGTCCTTAGACGCTTTTCGGAGGCTGGAGTCCGTTTACGTCGCACAAAGTGCGTCTTTCAGGCAAAGGAAGTTGTCACCTGGGTTATCGGGTGGACTGCGAAGGTTTGCACCCCGTTGCAGAGAAGGTGCGTGCGATTCAACAGGCCCCCGCCCCGACTCACACTTCGCATCTTCGTTCTTTTCTCGGCCTCGTAATCTATTACGGGAATTTCCTCCCCAATCTGGCAACTACGCTGGCCCCGTTGCATCTTCTGCTAAAGAAAAATCACACCTGGGTTTGGGGTCAGCCGCAAGAAACCGCTTTCCGGCGGGTAAAACAACAATTGTCGTCGCCTGGGTTATTAACGCACTATGATCCTGGAAAGCCTTTGCTCGTCACATGTGATGCATCCCCGTATGATATTGGGGCCATCCTGTCCCATAAGATGGAGAACGGGGCCGAGCGGCCGATAGCTTTTGCCTCCCGCACATTGACTGCAGTGGAAAAAAAGTCCGTGCAGATCGAGAAGGAGGGCCTGGCAGTGGTCTTTGCGGTGAAACGTTTCCAACAGTACGTGTATGGCCGCCACTTCACTATTGTGACTGATCATAAGCCTCTGCTCGGACTTTACAGAGAGGATAAGCCAATACCGCCCATTGCTTCCGCACGGATCCAGCACTGGGCTTTGTTGCTTGCTGCATACGAATATTCTCTGGAGCACAAACCAGGAACGCAGATAGCGAATGCCATCGCATTGAGCCGATTGCCTTTATCGACCGGCCCATGTCGACCCCCACGACCGGTGAGGTGGTTGCAACGCTAAATTTTATGGACACCTTGCCTGTCACGGCATCACAGATCCACGAGTGGACCCAGACGGCCCAGTCCTGTCAAAGGTTCGACACATAGTCCTGTATGGTGGGCAGCATGGACAGCTCCCAGGCAAGTTGCGGGCATTTTCCTCCAAGCTGTCAGAATTCAGCGTGGAAGACAGCATCCTCTTGTGGGGGACGCGTGTGATTGTCCCGGAAAAAGGACAGGAGCTGATAGGAAGAGACTTGCACAATGAGCAACCAGGTGTGACCAAAATGAAAATGTTGGCCCGGAGTTATGTTTGGTGTCCAGGCCTCGACGCCGACATAGAGAAGGTGGCCCAAAACTGCTCCATATGTAAGGAGCATCAGACGTTTCCGCCGGCCGTGCCCCTACATCACTGGGAATGGCCAGGGCGGCCTTGGGCGCGCTTGCATGCGGATTTCGCCGGCCCTTTTCAAGGATCCATGTTCCTTTTATTAATCGACGCCCAGTCTAAATGGCTAGAGGTGCATAAGATGCTAGGCACAACGTCCTGCGCAACAATTGAGAAGATGCGTTTTTCTTTTAGTACACATGGCCTCCCCGATTCGGCAGTTTGCGCCTGGTGACCCAGTGTTCGTTCGGAATTTTGCTGGTGGTGCCCAGTAGGTCCCTGGTGTAATCTTTCGCCAAACGGGCCCTATATCTTACCAGGTGCAAGCCCAGGGTCGTCTCCAGCGCAAACATGTAGACCACGTTCGGTCCAGAAGACTATCCCTTCCAAAGATTCCCCGCCCCCGGAGCCCATTTCTACAGCCGCAGAGACCAGAGACAATGGAAAGTAGTCCTCACAATCTTCCTCTGGTGCCTCACTCAAAACCTGCGCAGATCTTTACAGAACCGTGTGGCGATAGAGACGCCAAGATGACAGAGGCAGCAGACTCTGACTCCGAGATGGAGACACAGGACGCATCAGAGGGGGAATCCTCGGGCCCACGGGCCGTGGATGTACAACCGTTACGCCGTTCATCACGGAAGCGCCGGTCTCCGTCTCGTTACATGCCGCCTGATCCAGCGCCTCATGCAAATGGTGTCCGGCCTGCGGCAAAAGGAGTCCGACGCCCTCCTTCGCCAGGTCTTCGGTGGATTTCTTGGACTTTGGGGGGTAGGGATGTTATAACCTGCCTGCTTACCATTGGCTGGGGACTAATGACAATCCCACAATCCCGTGGGAGCATGAGCTTCCCCAATGAGGGGGGCGGAGAAATCATTGCAGACTCCCTGTATAAATAAAGCTGGCCAGTTTGGAACCAGCAGGAAGGAATAAGCAGCAAGTGAGGTTGCTGCTGTTGTATATCTATGTTATTGTAAATAAATGTTATTTTTTTGTATCCTTGAAACTCGTGCTGGATTCTTCGTGGCCCTCACAAAAGTGTTACATGCACAACTGATTCCCACAATTCTCACTTATAATCAGTCCCACTGAGAGCTAACTTAAATGCTATTCCAGGGCGATGTCCATTCAATCTAGCTCCTCATTGCTGCGGCACGTGTAATGACATGAACAATGGGATCTTGGCAGGGTTTTAGTTGGGATCCTGAAACAACTGCGGGCAGCTGGAGAATGACAGTGCCCATGATGTTCCGTGATCACACCGATGCAGATGAAACCTGATGTGATGAAGTCCTGTATCTGATATCTCTCAGTCGTTCCAGCAGTTAACGTTTTACATCTGAACAGACCGTGAAACCGATGTGTTTAAGAATATGAGCACATTTACTTTTTTTATCATCTCATTTTTAACTAAGAGCTGAGCAATTGATGACCTTAATTCAATTTTGCTGGGATTCAGTTTTGTTGATTTTTTAAAAAAAAGTCCATAAAATCTGCTAAATTAAAATCCCCATAAAGTAGCAGGATTTATAATATTGGCCAGATGTTGGTTTTCAGTGTTGAATTTGAAACGGTTTTGAATACAGTGTTAGTTCTAGCCTAAATTTTAATTAGCCAGATGTTCACATGTACTGTCGCTGGTTCATTTTCATGTACTGTACATGAATGTCATCTGAGCTGAAGAATGTTTGTACTTTGTGGTCAGAAACAGTACTTCGTAACAAGACGTGTCGTGGTCAAAGCTGCAGAAAGAATTTTATCAGTTCAGGAAATCACCCATTCTGTTTTGTTACGATCAGGCGAAGAGGGATTGGTCGGCTGCCCTATTTTCCCTCTCCTCATTTGACCACAACAGGAATTTCAAGAAAAATGAATACACTTGCCATTTCAGCAGATGTTTAACTGTTTATGTGCTGTGATCATAGAAGACACAATCAGACAGGCTTCCTTGAGTTTCAACAAGGAAAATACGTGAGCTGTTGTTGCACTTAGCCCAGTCTAAGTAAAATAATAAAATGTGCTCTGACTTTGCACACACACACACAAATAGGTTACAGAGTGGGGAAGGATAGATTAAGCAAGCTTGTCTTAAAATTAATTTACAGGATGTAGGAATCACTGGCTAGGGCAGCATTTATTGCCCACTCCCTAAGTTGCAGTCCAGTAAAATTAAAGTTCATGGAGGTTGGTGGCTTTGCTGACTTCAGACTGAATTTGGCAGTCCTGCTTCTTTCATTTGGTGGGCCTAATGCCTCTGGCACTGAGGTGATTTAAAGAGGCAGATGGATGATCTATCTGTTCTTCCGGAGCCAGTAGTGCTGGATTGAATCCTTTTCATGAAAGCTCTGTTTACGGCACCTGGGTTTGTCACAATCAGCAGGCAGGTTCAAAAGCTTGTAAGTTGGATGCGGAAAGTGAGTGAGAGAACATAGAGCATAGAACATAGAAAAATACAGCACAGAACAGGCCCTTCGGCCCACGATGTTGTGCCGAACATTTGTCCTAAATTAATCATAGATTATCATTGAATTTACAGTGCAGAAGGAGGCCATTTGGCCCATTGAGTCTGCACCGGCTCTTGGAAAGAGCACCCTACCCAAGGTCAACACCTCCACCCTATCCCCATAACCCAGTAACCCCACCCAACACTAAGGGCAATTTTGGACATTAAGGGCAATCTATCATGGCCAATCCACCCAACCTGCACATCCCTGGACCGTGGGAGGAAACCAGAGCACCCGGAGGAAACCCACGCACACACGGGGAGGACATGCAGACTCCGCACAGACAGCGACCCAAGCCGGAACCGAACCTGGGACCCTGGAGCTGTGAAGCAATTGTGCTATCCACAATGCTACCATGCTGCCCTTAAGAACAAATTAATCTACACTATATCATTCTACCGTAATCCATGTACCTATACAATAGCCGCTTGAAGGTCCCTAATGTTTCCGACTCAACTACTTCCACAGGCAGTGCATCCCATGCCCCCACTACTCTCTGGGTAAAGAACCTATGTCTGACATCCCCCCTATATCTTCCACCATTCACCTTAAATTTATGTCCCCTTGAAGGAACTCACTCTGGGTTTTTTTCCTTCAACGTCTTGGTTGCTTGTCCTATTCTGCAGAGAAAGCAGTTGCTTAAAACACACAAGAGCTTGGGTTGTCATTTGATTTCCCCTCACCAACTGCCCAGAATTCCAGTGCATTCCTGTAGTAGCGTGATTAGATCATGTCTGGGAATCCCTCTCTCCCTTAGACTGCTCGGATTGTTGCTCTGCTGCCTCATAAGCCTCAGTCTGCTGGGGTTTAGAAAATAGAGAATTGAATTCCAGTTGCTGAGCTATATCAGACTGCATGTGACGCACTGTGATTGTCAAGGTCTAATGAAGGGATGGGGCTGTGATCTGCACTAGATTGGTGGGAGTTCCCAATTTCTCCTCCGCCCCTTAAATTCTGAGTGGGCAATGGTCTCTGCCGTCCCTTCCCCTGTCTGCGACCCTTACCACGTATTGTGCACCAGCTTGGCCTGTTGAAGGCAAAATAAAAGCAGGCGACCAGAGGAGTTAGAGCAGAGATTGGGTTAAATGTATGTCCCCTGTGTGTGGTGAGCCCAACCCAGAAGGACAGAGGATGGAGTGTGAACAATATGATAGATGGGTGTTGGTGATGTGAACTTGTCTTTGAAAGTATGAATATTGTTGTGTGTCTCCTGCTAATGGATCTCTAGGATCTGTGAAGAGAATCGCTGTCTGAGTACATGATGCCATGCTGAGAGTTTGATATTGGAGGGAGTTGAGAAATGACTTACCCTGGCAGAGTGGGTCAGATCGTTTCTCCTCTTCCTGCACTGGCTGGTGCTTCAGGCATGGTTGCCAGCCAATCTGACCTCCTGGGAGTGGCATCCCAGGCTGGAGACGTGGGTTTGCTGCACTTCCTCAAACCATCCCTTGGTTACAGAGTATGCCTATGCATGTACATTGGTCTGGTTGATGCGTCAAGGGTCTGGTGGTTGAAGTGGGGTTCTGCATTCTTCTTGAGGCTGCTAGCCTTTTCCTTCTGGCTTGCTGACATGTTTGACAGTCTTCTGAAGACAGGTGAGCTGGAGAGGGTGAAATGTATGTTTTGGACTGGCACTTAAATAGCCTGATAGCAGGCAGACTAATTAGGTCCCAATATGTCAAGTGATTTGGCCCGATATGCCCCAATATGTCAAGTGATTTGGCCTGATATGCCCCAATATGTCAAGTGATTTGGCCCGATATGCCCCAATATGTCAAGTGATTTGGCATATTTAATAAACTTCAAAATGCGGAATACTGTGTGTGTTCCTGTCACTCATTGTGGCAAATTAATACATTTTAAAAACTGGACAAAGACTTTCAAATGACTAAAACCATGACTGGCTATGACTCAAACAAAAGGAACTTCTTGCATTCAAAGCAACTGCCACCTCGTTGTCCCTGAAGGACCACTAATGATCACTGCAACTGCAGAGGAAATGAATCATACAAAGGCCATTTACATTTCTACGGTCAGGCCCTGATCAATGGTGTTGTCAGGCCAAAGGACCCTGAAATCTCCTTTGAAATTATTAATGGTCCAAACTATAGTGGCGAAGTTGGAATCATATCACATCACATCACATCCCCCCACTCCCCCCCTGCGCCCACCCCATCACTCTAGATGGGAGATCCAGTTATCCTGCCTTATGGATCTACAAATTTCAGTCTGCCATCTTCCATTGATCAAGCAGCAACTCAGAGCGAGCGCTTGGCCCAGATGAATGCTTGGTCCCATCTATATCATTTCTGAACTTCTGTACCAGAGCTTACAAGACTAATTCATCTCTACATGCTGAGCCCATTGTGGAAGCCCTTTCTACTGGAAAAGTCAATTATCCAGCACAATCGACAACCTGCTGTCTCTGTGAAAGAATACATCATTGGACTTTTGATTCTGGGCTCTGGATTCACATGAAACAATAATTCTTATCCTCTCTGTGGTCTTTGCCCTCTTCCTCTTTCCCTTTTTCATCCCTCTTTCATTGCACAAATGTACCAGGACTTCATAGCAATATTCCATTCCTCCATGTTTTCAGTTTGTGTAAAATTAAACTCTAATTTTAACCTATCTTGATTTTGTTGTGGAGTTGTTCAGAGAAATCGGATCAACCCAAAACTGAGGGTTTGGGGGAAATATCCCACCACTTCTAAAGGGGGAAATCAAAATCAAAATATTTTTCTGATTAAGGACAGGTGGGGAGAGTAGCAATCAGGGCTTTTTAAACTTAATCCCCCTCCTGTCTGTCACAGAAATATATTATTTGAATAGAGAGAGACTTCAGAACTTTATTGTATGACTATCTGGGTGTCCTGGTACATGAATCACAAAAGTTAGTATGCAGTTGCAACAAGTGATGAGGAAGGCAAATGCAAAGTTATACCAAGGGGAGTCCAGTATAAAAGTGGGGAAGTTATGCTACAGTTGTACAAGGCACTGGTGAGATCATATCTGGAGCACTGCGTACAGTTCTGGTCTGTTTACTTCAAGAGGGATATAATAGCATTGAGAGAATGTACAGTTAGCTGATTTCTGGGGTGAATGGGTAATGTTAGACGTAGAACATACAGTGCAGAAGGAGGCCATTCGGCCCATCGAGTCTGCACTGACCCACTTAAGCCCTCACTTCCACCCTATCCCCGTAACCCAATAACCTCTCCTAATCTCATTGGACACGAAGGGCAATTTAGCATGGCCAATCCACCTAACCTGCACATCTTTGGACTGTGGGAGGAAACCGGAGCACCCGGAGGAAACCCACGCAGACACGGGGAGAACATGCATGCCCCACACCGACAGTGACCCAGCGGGGAATCGAACCTGGGACCCCGACGCTGTGAAGCCACAGTGCTATCCACTTGTGCTACCGTGCTGCCCACGGTGTGAGGAAAGGTTGAGCAGGTTGGACTAATACTCGGAGTTTAGAAGAATGATCTTATTGAAATCCATCTTGTTGGGATTTGATAGGGTGGATATTGGGAGGATGTTTCACCTTAATAATGATGATAATTTTTATTATTGTCACAAGTAGGCTTACAGTAACACTGCAATGAAGTTCCTGTGAAAAGCCCCTAGTCGCCACACTCCGGCGCCGGTTCGGATGCACTGAGGGAGAATTTAGAATGTCCAATTCACCTAACAACCTTGTGGAAAGTGAAGAACCAAGAGACAGAATTTTATAATTACAGGCTTCTCATTTATGATTAGAATAAGGATATTTTTTCTGTCTGAAAACATTGTTCGTCAGTGGAATTCCCCAGAGAGCAGTGGAGGCTGGGTCATGAAATAATTTCAAGGCTGAGCTAAGTAGGTTTTTGATCAGCAAGAGAGTCTAGAGTCACAGGTGTGAGCAAACAGGACATCAGAGTTGAGGCAACAACCAGATCATATTGTGTGGTGGAGCAGGCTTGAGGGGCCGAATGGCTTACATCTACTCCTCCTTCTCCTTTTAATTGATCAGAAAATTGGAGAGAACCTTCCTGGCCTACTCCTGCTCCTAGTTCTTATGTTCTTATGTTCTTCCTGGTTTTCTTTGAAAATGTGCCGTGGGATCTTTTAATTCCACCTGAGGGAGCAGGAGGGTCTCAACTTAATGTTCATTTGGAATTAGAGCGATGAACAGAACTGTATGATTAACAAGATGCTTTGCTTATAGTTACAATTCCAAATTTATCACTGTTTCTGGAGGTCAGACATTGTATGGATTACAGATCGAGTAATTCTCCCTGCCCAAGCAGCAAATACAAAACTCAGAGGTCCATGGGCGTCATTCTCCGACCCCCCAGCGGGTCGGAGAATGGCCGTTGGCCTCCGTGAATCCCGCCCCCGCCGAAGTCTCCGGTACCGGAGATTGGGCGGGGGCGGGAATCGGGCCGCGCCGGTTGGCGGGACCACCTGCTCAATTCTCCGGCCCGGATGGGCCGAAGTCCCGCCCAGAAATTGCCTGTCCCGCAGGCGTAAATCAAAGCTGGTATTTACCGGCGGGACCAGGCGGCGTGGGCGGGCTCCAGGGGGGGGGGGGGGCGCGGGGCGATCTGACCCCAGGGGGTGCCCCCACGGTGGCCTGGCCCGCGATCGGGGCCCACCGATCCGCGGGCGGGCCTGTGCCGTGGGGGCACTCTTTCCCTTCCGCCTCCGCCACGGTCTCCACCATGGCGGAGGCGGAAGAGACTCTCCCCACTGCGCATGCGCGGGAAACGGTCGGCGGCCGCTGACGCTCCCGCCCATGCACCGCATTTCCGCGCCAGCTGGCGGGGCAACAAACGCCATTTCCGCCAGCTGGTGGGGCAACAAACGCCATTTCCGCCAGCTGGCGGGGCGGAAATCCCTCCGGCGCCGGCCTAGCCCCTCAATGTTGGGGCTCGGCCCCCAAAGATGCGGAGCATTCCGCACCTTTGGGCCAGCGCGATGCCCGTCTGATTGGCGCCGTTTTTGGTGCCAGTCGGCGGACATCGCGCCGCTGGGGGAGAATTTCGCCCCATGTACTTGCTGTGACCTTCCTGAGATTGCCAATGTGTTGCAAGTTACCATTGAGTATCTACAGTCAATTCAGTCTACAGGAGGCCATTCAGCCCACTGAGTCTACACCGAACCTCCGAAAGAGCACCCTAACTAGGCCCACTCCCCTGCCCCATCCCCATCGCCTAACCAACACAACTTTGGATACTAAGGGGCAATTGATCATGGCTAATCCACCTAACCTGCACATCTTTGGACCGTGGGAGGAAACTAAAGATCCCATGCAGCCACGGGCAGAAAGTGCAAACTCCACACAGTCACCCAAGATCAGAATTGAACCAAGGTCCCTGGTGCTGTGATGCAGCAGTGCTAACCACTGTGCCACCGTGTCACATCAAGAAGCACTAAGAAGGGAATGAAAATTATTACATTTGCATGTAGTCCTTGCAACCAATGATGCGTAATTACTGCTGTTATGTTTGATCCAGGTTTACTGACTGTACTTTCATGTGTGAATGAGCCGAACAGAAATGCAACTTTTGGGGAAAATATCGTCCTGAATCCAAACTACAGAGATTGGGAAACAGATTCAGTTGAATGGACGTTTTCTTCAGGATCAAGGAGCCGTCGCATTTCCTCTGTTATCAAAAAAGAGATGAATTCTGAAACTGTCTTTGGTGCATTTAAACACAGAGTGAATATTGAAAACAATGGCTTTTATTTACGACTTCCATCTGTTGGTTTTAATGATGCTGGAAAATATATCCGAACTTTTACAGATTTGAATGGTACGGAAACATGTGTGAGCATAGTAGTTAATGTGTATGCAGGTAAGATCTCAGTACTCTCTTAGAAACACTGGATTTATATTAAGAATTTATTTTAACAAATAGAATTGGAGGACTCTCAGACAGTTGATAATCAGTGGGGGGGTTTTGGAAAATTGATGGGTTAGAAAGTAACTGTGATGCTAAAGAATTGTCCCGTGCAGGGATTCATTTGCTCAATGCTGTTTATGCTCTGCCATTAACTTCAGCAGATAGTTTTCTCCTTGACGTCCATCAGTGTCATGGTGACAAACAAGGAAAAGCCCAAGGAAATGCATTTTTTGTAGATTTCTTTTTCATTTTGTACTCTTCTTCTTTCAGTCATTTCCAGGCCTCATGCTATTTACTAAACCAGAAGGTTGACAGTTCACCTTCCCCAGACCTGACCCAATACTATTACCCACCCCCGCCCCCCACAAGGGAGGTGGAAGCAAACACATTCAATGATTACAAAAGGAATTTGGATCGGATACCTGAAGGAAATAAACTTTTAGGACCACAGGGATAACGCCAGAACACAGGGATGGAAGCTGCCCGTAGGGACAGAACAGGATTCCAGGGATAGAGCAGGATTCCAGGGATAGAGCAGAATTACATAAATTGAGCAAGGCTGCAGGAATGGAGCAGGATTAAAGGGATGGGCCAGAATCACAGCAATAGAGCAGCGATACAGGGAAAGAGCAGGATTACTAGGATAGATCTGGATTAGTGGGGTAGAAGATGATTAGAGGGATGGAGCCAGGGCAAAGGGATGGAGCTGGATTACAGGAATAGTGCAGGAGCATAGGGATAGAGAGATAGTGAAGGGTTACTGGGATAGAGCAGAATTACAGGAATAGAGCAGGGATATAGGGATAGAGCAGGATTACAGGAATAGAGCTGGGATACAGGGATAGAGCAGGATTACAGGAATAGAGCAGGATTACAGGAATAGAGTAGGATTACAGGGAAAGCACAGGGATACAATGATAGAGCAGGATTATGGGGATAGAGCAGGATTTTAGGGATAGAGCAGGGCCACAGGATAGAGCAGAATTACAGGATTAGAGCAGGATAACAGGGATAGAGCATGGATACAGTGGTAGAGCAGGATTCCAGGAATAGAGCAGGATTACATGGAAAGAGCAGGATTACAGGAATAGAGCAGGATAACAGGGAAAGAGCAGGGATACAGGGAAAGAGCAGGATTACAGGAATAGATCAGGATAACAGGGATAGAGCAGGCATACAGGGGTAGAGCAGGATTTCAGGGATAGAGCAGGATTACAGGAGGACAGGATTTCTGGGATAGAGCAGGGATACAGGGATAGAGCAGTATTACAGGGATAGAGCAGAGATACAGGGATAGAGCAGTATTACAGGGGTAGTGCAGGGATACAGGGATAGAGCAGGATTTCAGGGATAGAGCAGGGATACAGGAATAGATTTCAGGGATAGACAAGGATAGAGGAATATATCAGCAGTACAGGGATAGGGCAGGATTTCAGGAATCGAGCAAGGTTACAGGAATAGATCAGGATTACAGGGACAGAACAGGGATACATAGATAAATCAGGATTTCTGGGATAGAGCAGGGATACCGGGATAAATCAGGAGTACAGGGATACAGCTGGATTGCAGGGATGTAGCAGAATTACAGGGATTGTAGCCATCTGGGATGGCCACGTCCCGATTACAAAATGGACACTTGCAAAGAATGCAGGAAAAATTGGACAATGCTAAGAAACAAGCAGGTGCAAGGTCTGTCTGTTGGTTAGAACCTTAAACTCTCAGACAGGACAGAAACTACCAAACAATCTACATACTAATGAGCCATCTCCAGGGACAAAAGGGAAACATTTAGGTACACAACATTTAGACTCCCCGGCGCCAGAAGAAGTTAAGACAAAGCAGACTGACAGTCACCAGGACACGTCCAGCGATCAGGGAACCACCCCTCTATTGTAGGAAAATCGATACAGATGATTGGGAAAGACCCAATTAGTTGAGGCCAAGTTCAAGGCCCTCCCAAAAGCGCGCGAAGCCCTTTTTAGTATAAAAGGTATCCACCAAGGGAGAACCGCCCCCTTTTGGCTTTGGCTCTCACCGAAGAGAGAGATCTGCCTAGCAGCTGCACCAGACCAAGTAAGTCCCAAGTCAACGCATGCTACGAGATAGACACTCCTAGTTGCTACCCTGTAAACAGCTCAACCCAGCAGCCTCAGAACCGAGCAACGGCCATTGTTCCTCTGACTGAGTGGGCACCCGAAGCTAAGTATAGGCTTTAGTAATAGTGGTAGTTTAGTTTGTAGAGTTTATGCATGAGTAGATTTGACTGTATGTAAATAAATGAGCATTGCTTTTGAACTTACTAACTGGTGTATCGAGTCATTGATCAGTATTCGGTTCTGAACCTTGTGGCGGTGTCGAAAGATACCTGGCGACTCTTGAGCAAACATGATTAAACAGAGCCAAATTAAGAGCCAACCAAAAGTTAGCAACAGGATAGAGCAGGATTACAGGGAAAGAGCAGGATTACAGGAATAGAGCAGGGACACAGGGATAGATTTCTGGTATAAAGGATAGAGGGATATATCAACAGTACAGGGATAGAGCAGGATTTCAGGGATGCAGGGCTAGAGCAGGGATACATAGATAGGACAGAATTTTTGGGATAGAACAGGGATACAGGGATAGAGAAGAATTACAGGGATAGAGCAGGATTACAGGAATACAGCATGGAAACAGGGATAGAGCCAGATTTCAGGGAATAGGGCAAGGATACAGGGATATATCAGCAGTACAGGAATAGGGCAGGATTACAGGGATAGAACAGGATTTCAGGAATAGAGCAGGATTTCAGGGATATTGCAGGAATACAGGGATAAAGCAAGAATGCAGGGACAGACCAGGGCCACATAGATAGAGCAGGACAACAGGGATAGAACAGGTTTACAGGAACAGAACAGCATTACAGAAATAGAGCAGGAATATGGGGATAGAGCAGGAATAGTGGGATAGAGCAGGAATACGAGGATAGAGCAGGAATACAGGAATAGAGCAGGAATACAGGAATACGGGGATAGAGCAGAGATACAGGGAAAGAGTAGGAATACGGGGATAGAGCAGGAATACGGAGATAGAGCAGGAATACGGGGATAGAGCAGGAATACAGGAATAGAGCAGGAGTACAGGAATAGAGCAGAAATACAGGAATAGAGCAAGAATACGGGGATAGAGCAGGAATACAGGAATAGAGCAGGAATACGGGGATAGAGCAGGAATACGGGAATAGAGCAGGAATACAGGGATAGAGCAGGAAATCGGGGATAGAGCAGGAATACGGGGATAGAGCAGGAATGCGAGGAATAGAGCAGGAGTACAGGAATAGAGCAGGAATACAGGAATAGAGCAGGAATACGGGGATAGGCCAGGAATACGGGGATAGAGCAGGAATACGAGGCTAGAGCAGGAATACAGGAATAGAGCAAGAATATGGGGATAGAGCAGGAATATGGGGATAGAGCAGGAATACGGGGATAGAGCAGGAATACGAGGATAGAGCAGGAATATGGGGATAGAGCAGGAATACAAGGATGGAGCAGGAATAGGGGATAGAGCAGGAATACGGGGATAGAGAAGGAATATGAGGATAGAGCAGGAATACACGGGATAGAGCAGGAATATGGGAATAGAGCAGGAATACAGGGATGAAGCAGTAATACAGGGATAGAGCAGGAATACGAGGATAGAGCAGGAATATGGGAATAGAGCAGGAATACAGGGATGAAGCAGGAATACAGGGATAGAGCAGGAATACAGGAATAGAACAGGAATACGGGGATAGAGCAGGAATGTGGGAATAGAGCAGGAATATGGGGATAGAGCAGGAATACGGGGATAAAGCAGGAATACGGGAGTAGAGCAAGGATACAGGAATAGAGCTGGAATACGGGGATAGAGCAGGAATAAAGGAATATGGGATAGAGCAGGAACACAGGAATAGAGCAGGAATACGAGGATAGTGCAGGAATAAAGGGTTAGAGCAAGAATACGAGGATAGAGCAGGAATACGGGGATAGAGCAGGAATACGGGGATAGAGCAGGAATTCAGGAATATAGCTGGAATAGGGGGATAGAGCAGGAATACGGGAATAGAGCAGGAATATAGGGATAGAGCATAAATATGGGATAGAGCAGGAGTACAGGGATAGAGCAGGAATAGGAGGATAGAGCAGGAATACGGGGATGGAGCAGGAATACGAGGATAGAGCAGGAATATGGGAATAGAGCAGGAATACAGGGATGAAGCAGGAATACAGGGATAGAGCAGGAATACAGGAATAGAGCAGGAATACGGGGATAGAGCAGGAATGTGGGAATAGAGCAGGAATATGGGGATAGAGCAGGAATACGGGGATAAAGCAGGAATACGGGAGTAGAGCAAGGATACAGGAATAGAGCTGGAATACGGGGATAGAGCAGGAATAAAGGAATATGGGATAGAGCAGGAACACAGGAATAGAGCAGGAATACGAGGATAGTGCAGGAATAAAGGGTTAGAGCAAGAATACGAGGATAGAGCAGGAATATGGGGATAGAGCAGGAATACGGGGATAGAGCAGGAATACGGGGATAGAGCAGGAATACGGGGATAGAGCAGGAATAGGGGGATAGAGCAGGAATACGAGGATAGAGCAGGAATACGCGGATAGAGCAGGAATACGAGGATAGAGCAGGAATTCAGGAATATAGCTGGAATAGGGGGATAGAGCAGGAATACGGGAATAGAGCAGGAATATAGGGATAGAACATAAATACTGGGATAGAGCAGGAGTACAGGGATAGAGCAGGAATAGGAGGATAGAGCAGGAATAGGAGGATAGAGCAGGAATAGGAGGATGGAGCAGGAATACGAGGATAGAGCAGGAATACGCGGATGGAGCAGGAATACGAGGATAGAGCAGGAATACGGGAATAGAGCAGGAATACGAGGATAGAGCAGGAATATGGGAATAGAGCAGGAATACTGGGATGAAGCAGGAATACAGGGATAGAGCAGGAATAGAGCAGGAATACGGGGATAGAGCAGGAATGTGGGAATAGAGCAGGAATATGGGGATAGAGCAGGAATACGGGGATAAAGCAGGAATACGGGAGTAGAGCAAGGATACAGGAATAGAGCTGGAATACGGGGATAGAGCAGGAATAAAGGAATATGGGGTAGAGCAGGAACACAGGAATAGAGCAGGAATACGAGGATAGTGCAGGAATAAAGGGTTAGAGCAAGAATACGAGGATAGAGCAGGAATATGGGGATAGAGCAGGAATACGAGGATAGAGAAGGAATACGGGGATAGAGCAGGAATACAGGAATAGAGCAGGAATACGGGGATAGAGCAGGAATAGGAGGATAGAGCAGGAATACGGGGATAGAGCAGGAATACGAGGATAGCGCAGGAATACGCGGATAGAGCAGGAATACGAGGATAGAGCAGGAATTCAGGAATATAGCTGGAATAGGGGGATAGAGCAGGAATAGGGGAATAGAGCAGGAATATAGGGATAGAGCATAAATACTGGGATAGAGCAGGAGTACAGGGATCGAGCAGGAATACGGGGATAGAGCAGGAATACGGGGATAGAGCAGGAATTCAGGAATATAGCTGGAATAGGGGGATAGAGCAGGAATAGGGGAATAGAGCAGGAATATAGGGATAGAGCATAAATACTGGGATAGAGCAGGAGTACAGGGATCGAGCAGGAATACGGGGATAGAGCAGGAATACGGGGATAGAGCAGGAATACGCGGATGGAGCAGGAATACGAGGATAGAGCAGGAATTCAGGAATATAGCTGGAATAGAGGGATAGAGCAGGAATACGGGAATAGAGCAGGAATATGGGGATAGAGCATAAATACTGGGATAGAGCAGGAGTACAGGGATAGAGCAGGTATACGGGGATTGAGCAGGAATACGGGGATTGAGCAGGAATACGGGGATAGAGCAGGAATACGGGATAGAGCAGGAATACGGGGATAGAGAAGGAATACGAGGATAGAGCAGGAATGCAGGGTTAGAGCAGGAATACGAGGATAGAGCAGGAATATGGGGATAAAGCTGGACTACGGGGATAGAGCAGGAATACGAGGATAGAGCAGGAATACGGGGATAGAGCAGGAATACGAGCATAGAAAAGGAATACGAGGATAGAGCAGGAATACGGGACTAGGGAAGGAATTCCTGGGATAGAGAAGGATTACAAGAATAGAACAGGATTACACGGTTGTAGCAGGATTATAGGAATAGAACAAGATTACAGGGATGGAGCAGGAATAGAGGGATAGAGCAGAAATACTGGTTTGGAGCAGGATTACAGAGATAGAGTAGGATAACAGGGATAGAATCCTAGAAACACAAAAATAGAAGCAGGAGGAGGCCATTCAGCCCTTCGAGCCATTTTAGGCTCTTCGTTATGATCATGACTGATCATCCAACCCAACCGCATTATCCTGTTTTCCCCACTATCCTTTGATCCCCTTTCCCCAAGTGCTATATCCTACTGCTTCTCAAAACCATACAACGTTTTGGCCTCAACTACTTCCTGTTGTAGCGAATTCCACAGGCTCACCATTCTCTGTGTGAAGAAATTTCTCATCATCACTATCCTAAATGGTCTATCCCGTATCCTCAGACTGTGACCCCTGGTTCTGAACACCCCCACCACCGGGAACTCCTTCCTGCATCCACCATATCTAGTCCTGTTAGAATTTTATAGGTTTCTGCTTCTGAACTCCAGTGAATACAATCCTAACTGACTCAATCTCTCTTCATATGTTAGTTCCGCCATCCCAGGAATCATTTTGGTAAACCTTTACTGCACTCCCTCTACAGCAAGAACACCCTCCCTCAGATAAGGAGACCTAAATTTCACACAATATTCCAGGTGTGGCCTCACCAAGGCCCTGTATAATTGTAGCAAGACATCCTTGCTCCTGTACTTGAATCCTTTCGCAATGAAGGGTGACAAACCATTTACCTTCTTTACCACCTCCTGTACCTGCATTCTTACCTTCCGTAACTGGTGTATGAGAAACCCAGGTCTCGTTGCACCTTCCCCTCTTCTAATTTATGGTCATTCAGATAATAGTAGTCTGCCTTCTCGCTTTTGCTACCAAAGTAAATAACCTCGCATTTATCCAAATTTTGCCGCATTTGCCATTCATTTGCCCACTCACTCAGCTTGTCTAAATCACACTGAAGGATCTCTGCAACATCCTCATAGCTCACCCTCCCACCCAACTTGGTGCCATCTACAAAATTGGAAAATTTACATTTCATTTCCTCATCTAAATCATTAATATATATTGCGAATAGCTGGGGTCTTAGCACCGATCCCTGCGGTACCGCACTGGTCACTGTCTGCCAATCTGAAAAAGACCTGTTAATTCCTCCTCTTTGTTTCTTATCTGCCAACCAGTTTTCTATTCATCTCAATAAACTACTCCTAATCCCATGCGCTTTAATTATACACGCTAATCTTTTATGTAGGACTTTGTCAAAAGCCTTCTGAAAGTCCAAATCAACCACATCCCCACTGGCTCCCTCTCATCAACTGTGCTAGTTACATCCTCGAAGAATTCCAATAGATTTGTCATGCATGATTTCGCCTTCATAAATCCAAGCTGACTCTGTCCGATCCCGCCATTGTTTTCTAAGTGCTCTTCTTTAAAATGATAATGGATTCCAGAATTTTTCCCATTGGTTTTGAGAAGCAGTTGGATAGGCTTACTGGTCTATAATTCTCAGTTTTCTCTCTACCTCCCGTTTTAATAGTGGAGTTACATTAGTTACCCTCCCATATGCCAGAACTGTTCTAGAGTCTATAGAATCCTGGAAGATGACCATCAATGCATCCACCATTTATAGAGCCACTTCCTTAAGTATTCTGGGATACTCAGACTCTGGGATTTATCAGCCTTCAATCTCATCAATTTCCCCAACCCCATTTCTCTGCTGATATTGATCTCCTTTAGTACCTCCCTCTCACTAAACCCTGCGTTCCCCAACATTTCAGTCATCTTATTTGTGTCCTTATTTGTGAAGACAGAACCAAAGTATGTATTTAGTTGCTCAGCCATTTCTTTGTCCCCTATTATGCATTCCCTGTTTCTAACTGTAAGGGAGCTACATTTGTCTTCACCAATGTTTTTCTCTTCAGGTACCGATAGAAACTTTTACAGTCAGTTTTTATGTTCCCTGCCAACTTACTCTCATACTCTATTTTCCCCTTCTTAATCAATCTGTTGGTCCTTCTTTGCTAAATTCTAAACTGCTCCCAATCCTCAGACCTGTTGTTTCTCTTGCCCAATTTGTGTGTTTCTTCCTTGGATCAAATACTATTTCTAGTTTCCCTTGTAAACCATGGATTGGCCCTCTTTCCCACTTTTCTTTTGTGCCAGATAGGAATAAACAATTTGTGTTGTTCCTCCATGCCCTCCTTGAATGTTTGCCATTGCCTACACTGTCATCCCTCTATGTAACATTCCCCAATCGATCATAGTCAACTCGTGCCTCATATCATCGCAGTTTCCTTCATTAAGATAGAACAGGAATAGAGGGATAGGGCAGGAACACAGGGATGGAGCAGGAATACAATGATAGAGCAGGATTACAGGGATAGAGCAGGAATACAGGGATGGAGCAAGAATACAGGCATTGAGCAGGATTACAGGGATAGAGCACGGCCACAGGTCTCGAGCAGCACCACAGGGATAAAGAAGATTTACAGGGATAGAGCAGGTCTATAGGGATAGAGCACTGAGCACTGTTACAGAGGTAGAGCAGGACTACAGGGATAGAGCAGGAATACATAGATAGAGCAGGATTACAGTGATTGTCAGGAATACAGGGAAAGAGCAGGATTACAGGGATAGAGCAGTGTTACAGGGATCGAGCAGGATTACAGGGAAAGAGCAAGATTACAGGGATAGAGCAATGTTACAGGGATAGAGCAGGATTACAGGGATAGAGCAGGAATACAGGGATTGTCAGGAATACAGGGAAAGAGCAGGATTACAGGGATAGAGCAGAATTACAGGGATTGACCAGAATTATAGGAATCAAGGTGGATTACAGGGATAGAACAGGATTTCGGGATAGAGGAGGATTACAGGATAGAGGAACATTACAGGGATAGAGCTGGGGAATGGGACTGACCACCTTGCTCTACAGAGAGACACCATACATGGATTCTTAGTGATATGTGGACTCCTTCTGTTTCATTGTTACTCTCTGACTGTATGACTCTATTTGATTTTAAATTTTCCTGAACTGCATACGCCATCAACAATGTGAAGCTGCAATCAGACTGTTCAAACTCTCAGAACAATTTTGCTTTTCGCTCTTCTTTACAGTTATTGATACTTTCAGATATATCTGACTTGAAGGAAGTAAAGAACCTTCCTCACTCAGCACGCAGCTATATTCTTCCATTGACAGCATTAGTAAAACAACCAGAACCTTGTTTTCAGCATTCTAATTGTAACAGTTGGAAGAAAATAATCGGATCTGATACACACTGCAGGCTTAATTCCCTTATAATATGATGTTATTTTCTGGTAATCAACAGCAAATTATCACTCCATAAGATGCAGTGATTATTTCATGATCATTAATTCTTCATTCTTCAGTGAGGATATCATCACAAAATAAATGTACAGAGTGAATCTACTGGTGCCTGCACGCAAAAACTAAAATGAAATTAAACTGTTCTCGTGAATCCATCATCTAATGTGGGGCAAATATATAATGTGTCCTAAAATGCCATATCACCTCAGCTTGAGAAAATGGCAGGAAGCATCACCCAAGTTTGGAAAGCTCCAGATTCAGTCACCATGCTTGGCTGGGATGTCTCAATTCTATCGGGACGATGGTGAGACACCATGATTGACTTGAGTGTCCTTCAGCAGGGATGGGGAAATGAAAATAGCCAGGAGAATATAAATTAACTTTGAACAGTACCACAAAGCAGGCAATACCAAATCCGCATTACACTGGGAAAGGACATGGTGTGGAATGTGAAAGGGGCTGTTCTCACCCATTTTCACTGCCAACCAAGGGAAATTTATACTTCATCATTCCCACTCTACTTTATTCAGAGATCCCTCCCGCGAGTACTTTAAGTGGACATTAGCAAGTTTGGCAGGGAAGTATAGTCATGTTATCTACTGACAATTACCATTATTTCATTGTGGGCTTTAGTTAGCAGTCAGGAATATCCTGAATATCATTCTTGTGGTTTGTGATGTCACTGGAACGCCACAATGAGGTACATATGCGATAATCAGGACGGTAGCACAATGTTTAGCACAATTGCTTCACGGCTCCAGAGTCCAGGTTTGATTCCCGGCTTGGGTCACTGTCTGTGCAGAGTCTGCACGTTCGCCCCTTGTCTGCGTGGGTTTCTTCCGGGTGCTCCGGTTTCCTCCCACACTCCAAAGATGTGCCGGTTAGGTGGATTGGCCATGCTAAATTGCCCTTAGTGTCCAAACAAAAAGGTTGGGTGGGGTTACTGGTTTACGGGGATAGGGTGGAGGTGTGGGCTTGGATAGGGTGCTCTTTCCAAGGGCCGGTGCAGACTCGATGGGCCGAATGACCTCCTTCTGCACTGTAGATTCTATGATTCTGTGATCAGACTGGATTATCCATTATTCTCTCATTAGTACTGCTTTAAATTTGCAGATTAATTGACCTGGTGCCAATCATATTGTTCTGGATTTTGCAATTGTAATGATGGCAAAACTGTCAGCATTTGCCATCATTCCCCCTCTGAAACTGAGAACAACTTCTAGAATCCACACAGGCACAGTTAACCCTGGAAATCCAGAAAGTGCTTTCAGTGATTCTGAACTTCCCCATCAGTGGGGCGGAATTCTCCCGAAACGGCACGATGTCCGCCGACTGGCGCCCAAAACTGCGCCAATCAGACGGGCATCGCGCCGCCCCAAAGGTGCGGAATGCTCCGCATCTTTGGGGGCCGTGACCCAACATTGAGGGGCTAGGCCGACGCCGGAGGAATTTCTGCCCCGCCAGCTGGCGGAAACGGCCTTTGTTGCCCCGCCAGCTGGCGCGGAGATGACATCCCCGGGCGGCGCATGCGTGGGAGCGTCAGCAGCCGCTGACAGTTTCCCACGCATGCGCAGTGGAGGGAGTCTCTTCCGCCTCTGCCATGGTGGAGGCGGAAGGGAAAGAGTGCCCCCACGGCACAGGCCCGCCCGCGGATCGGTGGGCCCCGATCGCGGGCCAGGCCACCGTGGGGGCACCCCCCGGGGTCAGATCGCCCCGCGCCCTCCCCAGGACCCCGGAGCCCGCCCACGCCGCCTTGTCCCGCCGTTCAAAAGGTGGTTTAATCCACGCCGGCGGGACAGGCAATTTATCGGCGGGACTTCGGCCCATACCTGCGGGAAGTGCACCCAACTTCAGCTCCTCAAAGACCGTGTTAGGGAACTGGAGCTGAAGATGGATGAACTTCGGATCATCCGGGAGGCAGAGGGGGTGATTGAGAAGAGTTACAGGGAGGTAACCACACCCAAGGTACAGGACAAGAATAGCTGGGTTACCGTCAGGGGGAAAAAAACAAACAGGCAGACAGTGCAGGGATCCCTCGTGGCCATTCCCCTTCAAAACAAGTATACCGTTTTGGATGCTGTTGAGGGGGATGACCTACCGGGGGAAGGCCCTAGCGGCCAGGTCTCTGGCACTGAGTCTGGCTCTGGGGCTCAGAAGGGAAGGGGGGAGAATAGAAAATAAATAGTTGTAGGAGATTCAATGGTTAGGGGAATAGATAGGAGATTCTGTGGTCGCGAGCGAGACTCCCGGAAGGTATGTTGCCTCCCGGGTGCCAGGGCCAGGGATGTCTCGGATCGTGTCTTCAGGATCCTTAAGGGGGAGGGCGAGCAGCCAGAAGTCGTGGTGCACATTGGTACCAACGACATAGGTAGGAAAAGGGGTGTGGAGGTAATAAACAAGTTTAGGGAGTTAGGCTGGAAGTTAAAAGCCAGGACAGACAGAGTTGTCATCTCTGGTTTGTTGCCGGTGCCACGTGATACCGAGGCTAGGAATAGGGAGAGAGTGCAGTTGAACACGTGGCTGCAGTAATGGTGTAGGAAGGAGGGCTTCAGGTATTTGGATAATTGGAGCGCATTCTGGGGAAGGTGGGACCTGTACAAGCAGGACGGGTTGCATCTGAACCAGAGGGGCACCAATATCCTGGGAGGGAGGTTTTCTAGTACTCTTCGGGAGGGTTTAAACTAATTTGGCAGGGGAATGGGAGCCGGATTTGTAGTCCAGCAACTAAGGTAGCCGATATTCAGGACGCCAAAGTGTGTAATGAGGCAGTGGGGAAGGGAACACTGACAAAGGAGAGTACTTGCAGGCACGGAGATGGGTTGAAGTGTGTATACTTCAACGCAAGAAGCATCAGGAATAAGGTGGGTGAACTTAAGGCATGGATCGGTACTTGGGACTACGATGTGGTGGCCATCACGGAAACTTGGATAGAAGAGGGGCAGAGATGGTTGTTGGAGGTCCCTGGTTATAGATGTTTCAATAAGATTAGGGAGGGTGGTAAAAGAGGTGGGGGCGTGGCATTGTTAATTAGAGATAGTATAACAGCTGCAGAAAGGCAGTTCGAGGAGTATCACCCTAATGAGGTAGTATGGGTTGAAGTCAGAAATAGGAAAGGAGCAGTCACCTTGTTAGGAGTTTTCTATAGGCCCCCAATAGGAGCAGAGATGTGGAGGAACAGATTGGGAAACAGATTTTGGAAAGGTGAAAGTCACAGGGTAGTAGTCATGGGTGACTTTAACTTCCCAAACATTGAGTGGAAACTCTTTAGATCAAATAGTTTGGATGGGGTGGTGTTTGTGCAGTGTGTCCAGGAAGCTTTTCTAACACAGTATGTAGATTGTCCGACCAGAGGAGGGGCAATATTGGATTTAGTACTTGGTAATGAACCAGGGCAAGTGATAGATTTGTTAGTGGGGGAACATTTTGGAGATAGTGACCACAATTCTGTGACTTTCACTTTAGTAATGGAGAGGGATAGGTGCGTGCAACAGGGCAAGGTTTACAATTGGGGGAAGGGTAAATACGATGTTGTCAGACAAGAATTGAAGTGCATAAGTTGGGAACATAGGCTGTCAGGGAAGGACACAAGTGAAATGTGGAACTTGTTCAAGGAACAGGTACTACATGTCCTTGATATGTATGTCCCTGTCAGGCAGGGAAGAGATGGTCGAGTGAGGGAACCATGGTTGACAAGAGAGGTTGAATGTCTTGTTAAGAGGAAAAAGGAGACTTATGTAAGGCTGAGGAAACAAGGTTCAGACAGGGCATTGGAGGGATACAAGATAGCCAGGAGGGAACTGAAGAAAGGGATTAGGAGAGCTAAGAGAGGGCATGAACAATCTTTGGCGGGTAGGATCAAGGAAAACCCCAAGGCCTTTTCACATATGTGAGAAATATGAGAATGACTAGAGCGAGGGTAGGTCCGATCAAGGACAGTAGCGGGAGATTGTGTATTGAGTCTGAAGAGATAGGAGAGGTCTTGAACGAGTACCTTTCTTCTGTATTTACAAATGAGAGGGGCGATATTGTTGGAGAGGACAGTGTGAAACAGACTGGTAAGCTCGAGGAAATACTTGTTAGGAAGGAAGATGTGTTGGGCATTTTGAAAAACTTGAGGATAGACAAGTCCCCCGGGCCTGACGGGATATATCCAAGGATTCTATGGGAAGCAAGAGATAAAATTGCAGAGCCGTTGGCAATGATCTTTTCGTCCTCACTGTCAACAGGGTTGGTACCAGGGGATTGGAGAGTGGCGAATGTCGTGCCCCTGTTCAAAAAAGGGACTAGGGATAACCCTGGGAATTACAGGCCAGTTAGTCTTACTTCGGTGGTAGGCAAAGTAATGGAAAGGGTACTGAAGGATAGGACTTCTGAGCATCTGGAAAGACACTGCTTGATTAGGGATAGTCAGCACGGATTTGTGAGGGGTAGGTCTTGCCTTACAAATCTTATTGAATTCTTTGAGGAGGTGACCAAGCATGTGGATGAAGGTAAAGCAGTGGATGTAGTGTACATGGATTTTAGTAAGGCATTTGATAAGGTTCCCCATGGTAGGCTTCTGCAGAAAGTAAGGAGGCATGGGATAGTGGGAAATTTGGCCAGTTGGATAACGAACTGGCTAACCGATAGAAGTCAGAGAGTGGTGGTGGATGGCAAATATTCAGCCTGGATCCCAGTTACCAGTGGCGTACCGCAGGGATCAGTTCTGGGTCCTCTGCTGTTTGTGATTTTCATTAATGACTTGGATGAGGGAGTTGAAGGGTGGGTCAGTAAATTTGCAGACGATACAAAGATTGGTGGAGTTGTGGATAGTAAGGAGGGCTGTTGTCGGCTGCAAAGAGACATAGATAGGATGCAGAGCTGGGCTGAGAAGTGGCAGATGGAGTTTAACCCTGAAAAGTGTGAGGTTGTCCATTTTGGAAGGACAAATATGAATGCGGAATACAGGGTTAACGGTAGAGTTCTTGGCAATGTGGAGGAGCAGAGAGATCCTGGGGTCTATGTTCATACATCTTTGAAAGTTGCCACTCAAGTGGATAGAGCTGTGAAGAAGGGCTATGGTGTGCTAGCGTTCATTAACAGAGGGATTGAATTTAAGAGCTGTGCGGTGATGATGCAGCTGTACAAAACTTTGGTAAGGCCACATTTGGAGTACTGTGTACAGTTCTGGTCACCTCATTTTAGGAAGGATGTGGAAGCTTTGGAAAAGGTGCAAAGAAGATTTACCAGGATGTTACCTGGAATGGAGAGTAGGTCTTACGAGGAAAGGTTGAGGGTGCTAGGCCTTTTCTCATTAGAACGGAGAAGGACGAGGGGCGACTTGATAGGGGTTTATAAGATGATCAGGGGAATAGATAGAGTAGACAGTCAGAGACTTTTACCCCGGGTGGAACAAACCATTACAAGGGGACATAAATTTAAGGTGAAAGGTGGAAGATATCGGAGGGATATCAGAGGTAGGTTCTTTACCCAGAGAGTAGTGGGGGCATGGAATGCACTGCCTGTGGAAGTAGTTGAGTCGGAAACATTAGGGACCTTCAAGCAGCTATTGGATAGGTACATGGATTACGGTAAAATGATATAGTGTAGATTTATTTGTTTTTAAGGGCAGCACGGTAGCATTGTGGATAGCACAATTGCTTCACAGCTCCAGGGTCCCAGGTTCGATTCCGGCTTGGGTCACTGTCTGTGCGGAGTCTGCACGTCCTCCCCGTGTCTGCGTGGGTTTCCTCCGGGTGCTCCGGTTTCCTCCCACAGTCCAAAGATGCGCAGGGTAGGTGGATTGGCCATGATAAATTGCCCTTAGTGTCCAAAATTGCCCTTGGTGTTGGGTGGAGGTGTTGAGTTTGGGTGGGGTGCTCTATCCAAGAGCCGGTGCAGACTCAGGGGGCCGAATGGCCTCCTTCTGCACTGTAAATTCAATGATAATCTATGATTAATCTAGGACAAAGGTTCGGCACAACATCGTGGGCCGAAGGGCCTGTTCTGTGCTGTATTTTCTATGTTCTATGTTCTATGTTCATCCGGGCCGGAGAATCGAGCGGGGGGGCCCGCCAACCGGTGCGGCCCGATTCCCGCCCCCGCCGAATATCCGGTGCCGGAGACTTCGGCAACCGGCGGGGGCGGGATTCACGGCAGCCCCCGGCGATTCTCCAACCCGGCGGGGGGTCGGAGAATGACGCCCAAGGAAAGGAAACATTCACATCACAGAGATTGCTCGATCTTTCTGGATAGATTTCTTTGAGGTTAGTGGCGAGTGCTGTTTCTTTGCCACTGACTGTGAAATTTAGGCTACTGTTCAGTGCTATTAACATAGCTTCTCAGAGTATTCAAAAGAGGAGATGTAGTTTAATATCTCCACGAACAATGTTTTGCTTTTAATACGACTTTCCATTATATGTGAAAAATGATTCACAATGGCTCGGTGCTGTTGTAGAGCAGAGAGACATAGGTATAAATATACTGAATATTCAGCCCTTCAGGGTGATGAGACCAACATCCTCAGCAGAATTTTGGGTTTTATCTCAGAGGCTTGAGGAGATCAAAGTCAAGATGTAATGATGAATTTATGTAAAACTTTAATAAGAATCAGTTGGTACAGAAGTCAGGTATCAGGCTGCACAACATGGGAAAGGTATTGAAACTTTCGAAAGGGTACAATCTGGATACACATATGTTCGCTGGCATGAACAAATACAAAGAAAGTTTCAGCAATAGATCATTGGAAGAACAGAAATTCCGGGGTTCTAAAACAGAAGGGTTTAACATTAAGAAGGAACGGGACAGGATAAATAGAAACAAACTGTTTCCAGTAATTGAGAAATTAAAGGGCGTAGACATAAGATTAAATATGGCTTAGAATTAGTAACTTTCCGAAGTAAACAGTTTCTCGAAGGGGAGTATATTGGAAGTGAGGGCCAGAGATGGAGAGAAGGAGGATGGAAAGTGTAAGTGAGGGGCTCTTTGGCTCTTGTCATTCATCCTTCAGAGGCGTGAGAGAGAGAGTAGAGCAATCACTGGAGGCAAGGTGGTTGACAGTGGAAGGTGGAGAGGATGCAGGATTGAGTTATTAGCTCAAATGGACAGAGAAAGAATCAGTGAGGTTTTGAGGGGTGGAGGGAAACAGAGGGTAATATGAAGTCGTCAAGGACAAAACAGTAATGTGGAGGTGGGGGAAAGATGATGGAGAGGATGCAGATGGTGCTGCGGCAGACCAAATTTGTCCTGCAATATAGATTACACCTGCTGGTGGCTCTTTCCCCACCACAGCACAGCATGCCACCCACCAACACCTCCCCTAAAGGAGGAAAAAGAGACATAGAGAGACAGAAGAGGACATACAACAAAAAACAGAACGCAGGGAGAAGAGCCAAAGCGAAGAATAAGAGATCAGTATTTCCCGAATTGAGGTGCTAGATTGAGCCACCAGTGCCTGATAATCATGATACAAAGATTGGTCGAGTGGTGGACAGTGTAGAGGATAGCTATAACCATCAACACAATATAGGTGGATTGATGGAGTGGGTGATAAAGTGGCAGATGGAATTTAACACAGAAAAGTGTGAGGTCATGCATTTAAGGAGGTTGAACAGTTGTAGGCAGTACCCAATAAATGGGAATATACTAAGAGGGGTAGATTAAGAGTGACCTTGGCTTACAACTACACAGGTCCCTAAAGGCAGCAGTTCAAGTAGACATGGTTGTTAAGAAAGCATGTGGGATGTTCTCCTTCATTGGCAGAGATATAGAATAAAAAAGTAAAGCTATAAACCGGGATTCTCCGTTGCCCGACGGCGATATCGTAATCGGCGTTCAGGTGGAGAATCCCTTCTGACTCCCAAATCGGGGGCGGCGTTGGTTTCATGCCAGTTTTCTATTCTCCGCCCCCTCCTAAATGGCATCAGCGCGTCGTGCGCCGCACGCCATTGGAACAGCGTTGGCACGTCACATGAAGGCCTGATGCTCCTCCCCCACTCCGCGAGGGCTGGAGGGACTGGTGGGGGGTGGCCGGGGGTGACCAAGGGGTGGCCAGGGCGGCAGTATTTGGTAGGTTGGGTCCGCGAATGGCTGGCGCCATATTTTACGGCACAACCGCTGCAGGACGTCGCTGTGCGCATGCACGGCCAATGACCCGGCCATTCTCCGTGGGAGCCGGGAGTTTTACCCAGCGTGGCTGCTAGCCCCTCACCAGTCCCAAGATCAGTGAGGGTTCAGAACTCCCCAGTTCCCACGCTGGCATTGCATTTAGCCTGAAAATCGGAGAATCCAGCCCATAATGTTAGAATTGTATAAAATACTGGTGAGGCTACAATTGGAATATTGTATGCAGCTCTGGTCATCACATTACAGGAAGGACGTTAGTGCAGAGGAGGTTTACAAGAATGCTGCCAGGGCTGGAAAAGTGTGGCTATGAGGAGAGATTGGATAGGTTGAGGTTATTTTCATTGGAACAAAGAAGACTGGGGGGTGACTTAATTGAGGTGTACAAAATTATGAGGGGAAGATAGGGTGAACAGGATAAAATTGTTTCCCTTGGTGAAGAATTATAGGACCAGGGTACATAGATTCAAGATAAGTGGCAGAAGGTGTAGAGGGGACATAAAGAAAAGCTTTTTTACGCAGAGGGTAGTGGGTGTCTGGAATTCATTGCCGAGTTGGTGGTGGAGGCAGAGACCCTAAACTCTTTTAAAAGGTACCTGGATCTGCACCTTAAGTGCTCTAAGCTACAGGGCTATGGACTGGGTGCAGGAAGGTGGGATTAGAAAGGGCACCTGGGTGTCCTAGGGCTGGCATGGACAAGATGGGCCGAATGGCCTCCTTCTGTACTGTAACTTTTCTATGATTCTATGATAACACACTCGCGAAAAGTTTAAATAGGCTCGCAGAAAGTTAACATTCAGGTACAGCAAGACTTAGAAAGACAAACAGTATGTTATTCTTTATTGCAAGGGTTGCTGACATTATATAGGGCTTTGCGGAGACTACACCTGGAATATCATGTACAGTTTTGGTATACACTTATCTTAGATAAAGTGCAACAAACATTCACTAGATTGATTCCTGGCGTTAGAGGGTTGCTTTATATGAAGATATTAAGTAGAATAGGCCTGTACTGCATGATATTTAGAAGAATGAGAAACAATCTGATTTAAACCTGTAAAATATTAGTTGCTGAGAGACTGTTTTCCCTGGCTGGAGTGTTTATAACCAGTAGGAATAGTCACATTATAAGGGTGTGGTATGATCAGGTATTGCAGTACCCGAGAGGCTGTAGACCATTGGGTAAGTCTAGGAGTTTACCATTGGCTGTTTGGAATGTAGCTCCACCCTGACAGGTGGGATATAAGAACCGGTGCCGTCCCAGCAGCCCTCACTCTGTACCGAAGCTGCTGGGGATCAGTTCTAGTCTATTAAAGCCTTCAATTATGTTACAACCTCGTCTTTGAGTTTAATTAATCGTGCATCAATTTAATAAACTACTCTTAAGCTGAAAGAATGGATCTCCGAATCAAGCCGGAGTGTCTATAACTCAGTCCCCACGCGGAGAACCCGGCTGCGATATTTAAGCACTGGCTGGCGTGTTTTAAAGGCTACCTCGAGACGGCCGGAGGCACCCCCTCAGGAGAACAGAAACTGCATCTCCTGCACTTGAGAGTAATCCCTGGAATCTTCACCCTCATCGAAGAGGCGGAGGACTATGATGCTGCGATTGAACTGTTAAAGGTACCTTATATACGCCCTGTAAACCAGGTCTACGAACGTCACCTGCTTGCAACTAGATGGCAAAGCCCCGGGGAATCACTGGAGGACTTCTACCATGCGCTACTGGTGCTGGGCAGAAACTGTGGCTGCCCGCAAGTTTCGGGCAGCGAGCACACGGAACTCCAGAAACGCGCAGTCCTATGCTCCTGACCGCGTGGCAGCCCCCTGGGCTGCGTGGCATCCCGCAGCGGCAGCCCTACTGACCTTCCCCATGTCCCCACAGGCCAGCGCTGTAAGACGGCCTGCTAACTCCGTCGGGCCCTGCTGTTTCTTCTGCGGGCAGGCAAAGCATCCCCGCACAAGCTGCCCGGCCCGCACCTCCACCTGCAAACAGTGCGGCAAGAAGGGCCATTTTGTGGGGGACTGCCAAGCACGAGCCGTGGCCGCGGTCTCCAGCGACTCCGGACTGCCGCGGCAATCTTCCCCTCGGGCCCCAGGCAGCCAGCTCTCACCGTCACCCCCCTATCCTAGGGCCACGTCCGACCCACGGGCGTGGCCATCTTGCCCCTCGGACACCACGCTGGACAGATGGGTGACGCCATTTTGTCCATCCCTGCCGCCATTTTGTCCTTCCCCGACCACCATGTGCGATCCATTGGAGACGCCATCTTGAATGGGGCCCCAGACCGCCAGCACGGCCGACTACAGGCTGCCCGATCACAACCCACAACTGCTCCATCTGGCCTCGGTGACGCTGGACCAAAATCGACCTCGGACACTTGCGACTGCAACGACGACGGTGTTCATCAACGGCCTCGAGATGCTTTGCCTGATCGACTCTGGGAGCACGGAGAGCTTTATACACCCCAACACGGTAAGGCGCTGTTCACTTGTTACCCACCCTGTAAACCAAAGAATCTCCCTGGCGTCCGGGTCACACTCAGTGGCGATAAAGAGGTTCTCCCTAGCAGACCTCACTGTCCAAGGCAGGAAATTCAACAATTTCCGCCTGTATGTCCTGCCGCACCTCTGCGCGGCTACATTCCTGAGGTTGGACTTCCAATGTAACTTGCAAAGCCTGACCTTTAAATTCGGCGGCCCTATACCCCCCCCTTACTGTCTGCGGCCTCGCGACCCTTAAGGTCAACTCGCCTTCCCTGTTTGCGAACCTCACCCCGGATTGCAAACCCGTCGCCACCAGGAGCAGACGGTACAGTGCCCAGGACCGGACCTTCATCAGGTCAGAGGTCCAAAGGCTACTGAGGGAAGGGGTCATTGAAGCTAGCAACAGTCCCTGGAGAGCTCAAGTAGTGGTGGTGAAGACTGGGTAGAAACATAGGATGGTCATTGACTACAATCAGACCATCAACAGGTTTACGCAGCCGGATGCATACCCTCTCCCCCGCATATCCGACCTGGTGAACAGGATCGCGCAATACAAGGAGTTCTCCACGGTGGATCTCAAGTCCGCTTACCATCAGCTACCCCTCCGCACAAGTGACCGCAAGTACACTGCCTTCGAAGCAGATGGGCGGCTCAACCAATTTTTAAAGGTTCCCTTTGATGTCACTAATGGATTCTCGGTCTTCCAACGCGAGATGGACCGAATGGTTGACCGATACGGCTTACGCGCAATGTTCCCGTATCTGGATAATGTCACCATTTGCGGCCATGACCAGCAGGACCACGACACCAACCTCCGGAAATTTCTCCAGACCGCGAAAATCCTTAACTTAACGTATGTGGTAGTATGTATTGGGGGTCATGTGGGACTGGAAGCCCTAATGTCACTGGCTGACAGATCCCGGGTCCTGGTTGGCCGTTGACCTCACCTCCGCCCTGAAGGCGGAGTATAAGAAGCCGGAGTCTTCCCCCGCAGGCCAGTTTACTATCGAGCTGCGGGGGAACAGACACGCTTAATAAAGCCTCATCGACTTCACTCTATTCGTCTCACGGAGTCTTTGTGCGCTACAATTTATTAAGCGTGCCTAAAAAAAAAGGACTATGGAGCTCAGGATCATTCCGGAATGCCTGAGGATCAGCCCCCACGCAGTGAACGCGGCAGCAGCCTTCAAGCATTGGCAGACTTGCTTCGAGGCCTACCTCAGAACGACCACCGGCCGAGTCTCAGAAGACCAAAAACTGCAGGTCCTGCACTCGAGGGTGAGCACGGAGATTTTCTCCCTCATCGAAGACTCGGACGATTTCCAGACGGCGTTCGCAGCACTGAAAAGTCTCTACATTCGCCCAGTTAACCAAATCTACGCTCGCTACCAGCTCGCGACGAGACGGCAAGCTCCCGGAGAATCGATGGACGAGTTCTACGCCGCGCTGCTGATTTTGGGACGAGCCTGCAGCTGCCCGTCGGTGAACGCAAACGAACACACGGACATGTTAATGCGCGATGCTTTTGTGGCAGGTATGCAATCCTCCCAAATTCGCCAAAGACTTCTAGAAATAGAGTCGCTAGGACTCTCAGAGGCCCGGGCCCTAGCAGCCTCCCTAGACGTGGCCGCGCGTAATACCCGCGCCTACGGCCCCGACCGCGCGGCAACCCATTGGGCCCCATACGTACCAGGCGAAACACCCCCGGCAGCGCTGCCCGGCCCACGCAGCTATCTGCAAGAGCTGCGGGAAAAAGGGCCATTATGCGGTTGTGTGCCGGTCCCGCGAGGTCGCCGCCGTCCCGGGAGCACAGGGAGCCCTGCAAGCAGTTTACGCACCCCAACCCCCCCAGCACGCCATGTACGACCCGCAGGCGCAGCCGCTCTGGGTCCCGACCACCGCGGTCCCGGGAGAACTGGGAGCCCTGCACGCCGCCTACGCTCCACAACCCCCCACCCGCAGCCCATGTATGACCCGCCGCCGGCGCTACCGCTTTGGGTCCCGGCCAACACTCTCCACGGAGAGGAGGGAGTTTTCCGCGTCCCTAATGCCACCCTAACCCCCACCCCGCGCCCCACGCCTGACCCGCCGGCGCCACCTACTTGGGCCCCGACCACCGCTGTCCCCGGTGAGGGAGCTCCGCGCGGTCCTAGCGCTCGCGGCCCCACACCTGACCCGCCGGCGCCGCCGACTTGGGCCCCGACCACGGCTGTCCCCGGTGAGGGAGCTCCGCACGGTCCTAGCGCTCGCGGTCCTAGCGCTCGCGGTGAGGGAGCTCCGCGCGGTCCTAGTGCTCGCGGTCCTAGCGCTCGCGGTCCTAGCGCTCCACAGCCCCCCCAGCACACCATGTGCGACCCGCAGACGCCGCCATTTTGGGTCCCAGCCACCACGAGGGGAGGAGGGGCGCCGTGTGAGTCCCGCAGACGCCGCCATTTTGGGTCCCAGCCACCACGAGGGGAGGAGGGGCGCCGCCATCTTGGACCGCCCCAGACCTGTACGACGCGTGGGGGTGGCCATTTTGTCCACCCCTGCCGCCATCTGGTGACCCCCCAGCCACGTGCGATGTATGGGGGTGGCCATTTTGTTCATCCCCGACGCCATCTTGGACGGCAACAACGGACCCCACTCCACTACTACAACCACGGCTCGCTTCGATTACGCTCGATCAAGCTCGGCCCCGGACACTCCAGACGACAACGACAACGGTACTAATAAACAGCCACGAGACGCCATGCCTAGTCGACTCCGGGAGCACGGAAAGCTTTATGCACCCCGACACGATAAGACGCTGTTCCTTAACCACCTATCCCAGCGCACAAAAGATTTGCCTAGCTGCAGGATCCCACTCCGTACAGATCCAGGGATTCTGCATAGTTACCCTAACGGTGCAGGGGTGGGAGTTCAACAACTACAAACTAAACGTCCTTCCCCAACTCTGTGCCCCCACCTTGCTGGGATTAGATTTCCAATGCAATCTACAGAGCCTTACGTTCAAATTCGGCGGCCCCATACCCCCACTCACTATCTGCGGCCTCGCAACCCTCAAGGTGCAACCCCCGTCCTTGTTTGCGAACCTCACCCCGGATTGCAAACCCGTTGCCACTAGGAGCAGATGGTACAGCGCCCAGGACCGGACCTTCATTCGGTCCGAAGTCCAGCGGCTACTAAAGGAGGGCATAATCCAGGCCAGCAATAGTCCCTGGAGAGCGCAGGTGGTAGTAGTGAAGACAGGGGAGAAACAAAGGATGGTCATTGACTAAAGCCAGACCATCAACAGGTACACACAACTAGACGCGTACCCTCTCCCCCGCATATCCGACATGGTCAATCGGATTGCCCAATATAAAGTCTTCTCCACCGTGGACCTCAAGTCCGCCTACCATCAGCTCCCCATCCGCCCAAGTGACCGCAAGTACACAGCCTTCGAGGCAGACGGGCGATTATATTATTTCCTACGGGTCCCTTTTGGCGTCACAAACGGGGTCTCGGTCTTCCAACGGGAGATGGACCGAATGGTTGATCAACATGGGTTGCGGGCCACGTTCCCGTATCTCGACAATGTAACCATCTGCGGCCACGATCAGCAGGACCACGACGCCAACCTCCAAAAATTCCTCCAGACCGCCAAAGCCTTGAACCTCACGTACAACGAGGACAAGTGTGTTTTTAGCACCGACCGGCTAGCCATTCTGGGCTACGTAGTGCGCAATGGGATAATAGGCCCCGACCCCGAACGTATGCACGCACTCATGGAATTTCCCCTCCCGCACTGCCCAAAAGCCCTGAAACGCTGCTTGGGGTTCTTTTCATATTACGCCCAGTGGGTCCCCCAGTACGCAGACAAGGCCCGCCCCCTAATACAGACCACGACCTTCCCTCTGTCGACAGAGGCTTGCCAGGCCTTCAGCCGCATCAAAGCGGATATCGCAAAGGCCACGATGCGCGCCATCGATGAGTCCCTCCCCTTCCAGGTCGAGAGCGACGCCTCCGACGTAGCTCTAGCGGCCACCCTTAACCAAGCGGGCAGACCCGTGGCCTTTTTCTCCCGGACCCTCCACGCCTCAGAAATCCGCCACTCTTCAGTAGAAAAGGAAGCCCAAGCCATAGTGGAAGCTGTGCGACATTGGAGGCATTATCTGGCCGGCAGGAGATTCACTCTCCTCACGGACCAACGGTCGGTAGCCTTCATGTTCGATAATGCACAGCGGGGCAAAATCAAAAACGACAAGATCTTAAGGTGGAGGATCGAGCTCTCCACCTTCAACTATGAGATTTTGTATCGTCCCGGAAAGCTGAACGAGCCGTCCGATGCCCTATCCCGCGGCACATGTGCCAACGCACAAATTAACCGCCTCCAAACCCTCCACGAGGACCTCTGCCACCCGGGGGTCACTCGGTTTTACCACTTCATCAAGTCCCGCAATCTCCCATACTCTTTAGAGGAGGTCCGTACAATCACAAGGGACTGCCACATCTGCGCGGAATGCAAGCCGCATTTTTTCAGGCCAGATGGAGCGCACCTGATTAAGGCTTCCCGCCCCTTTGAACGCCTCAGTCTCGATTTCAAAGGGCCCCTCCCCTCCACCGACCGCAACGCATATTTTCTTAATGTAGTGGGCGAATACTCCCGCTTCCCTTTTGCCATTCCCTGTTCTGACATGACCGCGGAAACAGTCATTAAAGCCCTGAACAGCATCTTCACACTGTTCGGTTACCCCGCATACGTCCACAGCGACAGGGGGTCCTCTTTCATGAGTGACGAGCTGCGCCAGTTCCTGCTCAGCAAGGGCATAGCCTCAAGCTGGACGACCAGCTACAACCCCCCCGGGGAACGGGCAAGTAGAAAGGGAGAACGGCACGGTCTGGAAGGCCGTCCTACTGGCCCTACGGTCCAGGGACCTCCCAGTTTCACGGTGGCAGGAGGTCCTCCCGGACGCTCTCCATTCCATCCGGTCGTTATTATGTACGAGCACTAATCAAACGCCACATGAGCGTCTCCTTGTCTTCCCTAGGAGGTCCTCCTCTGGAACGTCACTGCCGACCTGGCTGGCGGCGCCAGGACCCATCCTGCTCCGAAAGCATGTGCGGGCACATAAGGCGGACCCGTTGTTCGAAAGGGTTCACCTCCTCCACGCGAACCCCCAGTACGCCTACGTGGAGTACCCCGACGGCCGACAGGACACGGTCTCCCTGCGGGATCTGGCGCCCGCCGGCAACACGCACACCCCCCCGACACCATCAACCCAACCCCCCCCTTCCTGCCACCGCCGCACCCCGCGACCACCCCCTTCCCAGGTGGATCGGTTCCCCTCCCCTCAGCTCCGACCAAGAATCAAGCCCAAGCTGAAACCGTACGGCTCCTGGAGGCGACAACACTGGTACAAGCACCACCACCACCGCCGGGGCAGAGGCGATCGACACGGACGACCAGACCGCCCGACCGACTCGTGGCGTCAATGTAAAACAAATATGGACTGTTCACAAGAACATTTTGCTTTTCTTCCTATACCCTCTGTAAATAGTTGCAACAGGACAAAATTGTCCAATACTGTATTGCCATGTGAATGTTTTGTCCTCCCAGGACCAGCCCTGTAAACCCTTACCACCATACGAAGCATCACCCCGCCGGGTTCATTTTTGACAAGGGGTGAATATGGTAGTATGTTTTGGGGGTCATGTGGGGCTGGAAGCCCGAATGTCATTGGCTGACAGATCCCGGGTCCTGGTTGGCCGTTGACCTCAAGCTCCGCCCTGAAGGCGGAGTATAAGAAGCCGGAGTCTTCCCCCGCAGGCCAGTTTACTATCGAGCTGCGGGGGAACAGACACGCTTAATAAAGCCTCATCGACTTCACTCTATTTATCTCACGGAGTCTTTGTGCGCTACAACGTATAATAAGGATAAATGCGTATTTAGCACCGACCGCCTAGCCATTCTCGGCTACGTAGTGCAAAATGGAGTTATAGGCCCCGATCCTGAACGCATGCGCCCCCTTATGTAGTTCCCCCTCCCTCACTGCCCCAAGGCCCTGAAGCGCTGCCTTGGGTTTTTCAGTTATTACGCACAGTGGGTCCCCAACTACGCAGACTAAGCCCGACCCCTGATCCAGTCCACAACCTTCCCCCTGTCGATGGAGGCCCGCCAGGCCTTCTGCCACATCAAAGCAGACATTGCAAAGGCCACAATGCACGCCATCGATGAGTCCCTCCCCTTCCAGGTCGAGAGCGATGTGTCCGACATAGCTCTGGCCGCCACCCTCAACCAAGCGGGCAGACCCGTGGCCTTCTTCTCCCGCATCCTTCATGCTTCAGAAATTCGCCATTCCTCTGTCGAAAAAGAGGCGCAAGCCATAGTAGAAGCTGTGCGACATTGGCGGCATTACCTGGCCAACAGGAGATTCACTCTCCTCACTGACCAACGGTCTGTGGCGTTCATGTTTGATAATGCACAGCGGGGCAAGATAAAGAACGACAAGATCCTACGGTGGAGGATAGAACTCTCCACCTACAACTACGAGATCTTGTACCGTCCTGGGAAGCTAAACGAGCCTTCCGATGCCCTGTCCCGCGGCACGTGTGCCACCGCACAAGTGGACCGCCTTCGAGCTCTCCACGAGGACCTCTGCCACCCGGGGGGTCACTCGTTGTTTCCACTTCATTAAGACCCGCAACCTGCCCTACTCCATCGAGGAGGTCAGGACGGCCACCAGGGACTGCCAAATCTGCGCGGAGTGCAAATCGCACTTCTACCGGCCAGAGAGAGCGCATCTGATAAAGGCTTCCCGTCCCTTTGAATGCCTCAGCATGGACTTCAAAGGCCCCATCCCCTCCACTGACCGCAACACGTATTTCCTGAACGTGATTGACGAGTACTCCCGGTTCCCATTCACTATCCCCTGCCCCGACATGACCGCAAACACCTTCATCAAAGCCTTCCAGGGGATCTTTACACTGTTCGGGTTCCCTGCATACATACACAGTGAAAGGGGGTCCTCCTTTATGAGCGACGAACTGTGTCAATTCCTGCTCAGCAAGGGCATGGCCTCAAGCAGGACGACCAGTTACAACCCCCGGGGAAACGGGCAGGTAGAGAGGGAGAACAGAATGTTCTGGAAGACCGTTCTACTGACCCTACGGTCCAGGACTCTCCCCGTCTCCCGCTGGCAGGAAGTCCTCCCGGAGACCCTCCACGCCATCCGGTCGCTGCTCTGTACAACTACCAATCAGACACCTCATGAACGTCTCCTTGTCTTCCCCTGGAAGTCCTCCTCCGGGACCTCGCTCCCAACCTGGAAAGCGACACCCGGACCCATCCTGCTTCGGAAGCACATGCGGGCGCACAAGTCGGACCCGTTGGGCGAGAGGGTCCACCTGCTGCACGCTAACCCCTAGTACGCCTACGTGGCGTTCCCTGACGGCCGGCAAGATACAGTCTCCCTCCGGGACCTGGCGCCCTCCGGAACCCCACGCGCACCCAACCCATTACCCCCACTCCCTCCCCCCTCCACAGCACCTCACTGGAGGGTCGGTCCTCCCATCGCTCCTACCTAGGCCATCCCACCCACCGACGCCCCCTACAGGCGCCCCCCTCTCGTGTCAACTGTTTGCCCCACCAGCGTCTAGGGGTGACAAAGCTGCCATGGAGGACGAAGCCACGCTCCCGGAGTCGCAGACGCCTGGACCCCCACCAGAATCACCACCAAGGCCCTGGCGATCCAGGAGGACGACCAGGCCACCCGACCGACCGATTGCTTTGCTGTAACTGTAACTGTAAATGAACACTGACTGTATATATCTTCCACGCTTGTAAATATTCTCGACAAACCTGTAAGGAGGTATCACGGTACCTCCATATCTGATCATACCATGTTAAATGCAATTGTACCCTCTGGCCACCACCCCCGCCGGACTCCTTTTTAACAGGGGGTGAATGTGGTATTATCAGGTATTGTAGTACCCGAGAGGCTGTAGACCATTGGGTAAGCCTAGGAGTTTACCATTGGCTGTTTGGTGTGTAGCTCCGCCCTGACAGGCGGGGTATAAGAACCGTTGCCGTCCCAGCAGCCCTCATTCTGTACCGAAGCTGCTGGGGAACAGATCTAGTCTATTAAAGCCTTCAGTTATGTTACAACCTTGTCTTCAAGTTTAATTGATCGTGCATCAAAGGGATCTAAGATAAGGAGGAAGGGCTGTGAATCTATCTTTGGTATTCTCTTGTTATGTTCAAGTCTCCAGAGTGGAACTCAAACCCAGGACCTTCTGCCCAAGAGGTAAGAGTGGTACCAGCTGAACCACGACTATTCAACTTATTTTGGACTTGTGATTTGACCCCGAGATGAGCTCCTGACCTCATTCGCGCCATCACTAAAACCAACTTTGGAATATTTTCTGATTCTTTCCTACCTCAGCTCATCGGTTGCTGAAATCTTCACCCACATCTTTGCTACCTCTAGACTTGGCCTCTCATACAAAGAACAAAGAGAACAAAGAAAAGTACAGCAGAGGAACAGGTCCTTCAGCCCTCCAAGCCTGTGGCAAACATGCTGCCCGTCTAAACTAAAATCTTCTGAAAGAACAAAGAAAAAAACAGCACAAATGTTCTAGCCTGCACAAATTTAAGGTCATCCAAAACAGCTGCACTAAGGCACAAAGTCCAGTTCACTTTACACTCCTCGCAAACCTAAATTGGTTCAGCAATGCATTGAAATTAAAATTCTCATCCTTGTTTTCAAATCCCTCCATAATTTCATCACACGCTGTGCAATCTCCTTCAGTTTAACAATCTACAGGGATCTCTGCACAATCATTAAAGATTCGCATTGCTTCAGCACTGGCAGCCATGCCTACAGCTGCCAAAGCCTTAAACTCTCAAAATCCCTCCTTAAACCTTGCTGCTTCTCTAATGTTTCTTCTTTTCATATGTTTCTTAAAGCCTATCTCTTTAACCAAACTTTTGGACATCCTTACTGATATCTTTTTATGGAGCTCGATCAAATTTTGTTCACTCTCCTGTGAAGTGTCTCAAGACGTTTTATTACACTAAAGGTGTTGTATAAATACAAGTTGTTGTTCTTGATCCCTTAACTATAGTGTAGTGTGAATGTGATTTATGTAGATAATTGGTGTTCAAGCTGCCCAAGGAAGATAAGGGAGAGAGTCTGTTACATTTCCTCATCCAGATGCTGATCTTTCTCAGCACACTGGTATGTAGTTTAAAGGATAAGAAAAGTGGCACTCAGTGCGACTCCATTCGCTTTCAGATGGGATGTGAGGCATATTTCTAAAGTTTCCTCTCCTGGGCATGTTGAGGAAAAATTGAGTAGCAAAAAATCGAATGTTGAACAAAGGAAATTAAGCAGTTAATATTTAATGGTTAAAAGAGAGGACAGAGGAAGAATGAGCCATAAAATACCAAGAGTCATTTTGCACTGACAGAACTTTCACGGTTTTGGTGGCACTGGAGAATGGACTGTTCCCATTGTAACTAAAGTGCAGGTCTGCCTTCCCATAGTTTCTGAACGCATGAAAATGGGGCCAGACTTATTCAACAGAAATCAGTGGCTCTGATATTTTTCCCTACGTAGCGTAAGCTATGAAATAAACCAGCAGACGTCTGATTCACCATACCTATAATTTAGTGTGCATATTCCCCAATTAGGAGCTGGAAGTCCTGTCATTGGTGCTAATTCACTGCAGGTGGCAGTATAACTGTATTAGAATTGTTTCACCATAAATCTATCCTGTTTAAAGTTATCGTTTGTGATTAAAATATATTCCTCAAGGTGGCAGTATGTTTGTTTTGCTGGTTCTGAGATGCAGAAAGGTTGTGAAAATGTTTTAAACTCTGTTTATCGGTATTTACCTCGTGACACGCCACTTGATTTATCATTTGTCTCTGTATTTGTTAGCCTCTCCGTCATTTGTACTGTTTTTGTTAATTGGACTGGATGATACCGGCTCTTATCTCCTCGTTGACATCGATTGTGAGAAGATTAAAACTCAAGATTTGTAAGGGAATCCATTATTTCACATGGCAAAGATTCCATTATTTCAGTTACTTTTAACAAAAGGATTTAATGGAAAGTCATTCCAGAAAACTTGCTTTGAATAATTCTTCTTATTTTGGTCATATTTTAGTATTTTCAGCAGACCTATTGGCCCCTATTCCCTATTCCCTGAGGCAGTTTGACATAGGCACGCCAAGATTCAGCGCATCCTTCCTTCCTACTCCCAGCAGAGTCACGGATGAGTGAGGTGAGCACTCAATGAAAAGAGCTCCCTTTTAAAAACTGCTAGCAGCTCAGAGACATATAAACAAACAGTCCTGCCAAGTTTGTCAGCTGAAATCTGCCTCTTACTTCCAACAACTCTTGCCTCGCAACTCTCTATTTTAGTCCCAAACAGAAATCTACACTACTGCTGAATCTACCCTATGTGGCAGCTGACTCTTGCTCATTAGAAAATGTATCATACTTCTTAAAATGGATACAAATATTACATATTTTCACAGCAACTTCATTGCAGTGTTATGTAGGCCTACTTGTGACACTAATAAAGATTATTATTATTAATGGGGTTGTTTTTAACTCCCTCCACCTGGTAGAGACAAGGCAGAGGGGCAGTCTAATTGGAGTGCCTTAAATGGGGGCTTACTCATTCCTGTCCTGCTCTGATCTGGCTGATTGTCATTTTAGATTTGCCTGTTGTCTTATCTTCCTCTGCAACGTCCTCCTGTCGGAGAGAGGGGCCTGTGTTGGTGACAGCCTTGTGATCTGTTTTGAGTATGGTTGAATAGTGCAGATGTTCTGCAAGAGGGGTGGGGAAGTGAAGACCACAATAGTGATGAGAACGGAAGGTGCAGACGGGGAGTAGAGGAAGAATGAGGTGAGGTTAAGCACGGTGGAGTAACGGCGGGCGAGTGAAGGGAAGCAGGAGAGTAGCACTTTGTGAGTAGTAAGACTGCTGGTGTCATGAGAAATTGGTTAAGCTGAGAGATAGGAGTTCCTACGTTGACAACTCTGATAAGGTGGGTGAACAATGCACAGAACTTCAAACAATTTCTGGCGTTAATCTCCCCAGCCATTTCTTCCCAATGCTGACAGGTCTGTTGAGAGAGGGCTAGGGCTGGGTGGGGAAGGGTGGGGGAAGGATGCCTCCCTCTTCCTGTCCATCAGCTGAACCAGGGCTCCCAAAGCAGTATTGGCAAAATTAGGAACTCAAACTATCAGTCCTGCAATAATTTCTCACTTCTCAAATGCTCCCTCCTGTCTGAAGCCGGAGTCCACCTCCTGTCTTTAACTGGCATCAGAGAAGATTGATTTTTCACTTACCCCACCTCCAAATAGACACAAATCCAAAAAGTAGCATGGCTGCTGGAGGCATGAGATGTTTGCTTGTGGGTGTGACCGTCACTAGTGTGTTGGACAGAATGTTAACTGCAGAAACATGGCATCTGTAACAACAGTCAGTAGATGGCTGGGCAGCACGGTAGCATAGTGGTTAGCACAATTGCTTCACAGCTCCAGGGTCCCAGGTTCGATTCCCGGTTTGGGTCACTGTCTGTGCGGAGTTTGCACGTTCTCCCCGTGTGTGCGTGGGTTTGCTCCGGGTGCTCCGGTTTCTTCCCACAGTCCAAAGATGTGCAGGTTAGGTGAATTGGCCATGCTTAATTTTCCTTAGTGTCCAAAATTGCCCTTAGTGTTGGGTGGGGTTAATGGGGATAGGGTGGAGGTGTGGGCTTGGGTAGGGTGCTCTTTCAAAGAGCCGGTGCAGACTCAATGGGCCGAATGGCCTCCTTCTGCATTGTAAATTCTATGATTCTATGGTTTGTCCTGTTGAACATGGCATTGTAGGTAGAATGTTAAAGTATAGCATCTGACCAAACAACATGCACACTTTGATTTACTTAATTATTTTGTACTTAGCAAGCTGAAAGGTGTGACTGGTAGAAGCCAGACACCTTTCACAAAATTGTTATGGCACAGAAGGAGGCCATTTGCCCCACGTGTCTGCACAGCTCTCCAAAGAAGATTGATGACTCAGTGTCATTTCCCTGCCCTTCCCCCATACCCCTGCACATTTTTCTACTCAAATAAGCGTCCAATGTTCTCTTGAATGCCTCGATTGAACCTGCCTCCACCACACTTCCTGGCAGTGTAATCCAGATCCGAATTACTCATTGGGAATTTTTTTAAATTAAACACCTCTATGTCAGGTGTAGCATTAGCCCAGTACAAATTAATGCCCTCTCAATGCTGTGTCTGGAACTTGCCTTAACACAACTTCAGAATGCTCCTTCCTCCTGTGCTTGTGTTATTTCTACTTACCAAAATGTCCATTGTTGGTGAGACGGATGATTTATTCACCATTTTGTGTTGAATAGTAACTTGTTTTATGATGTGGGCAAGTATGTACTACCAGCTATGTCGAGACTGTACAAACTCATTCCACATAGACCCTTATAGCCAGCAGACAGAAGAACTTACTGATCCATGAGCCTAGACAGGATCTAACCTAAGTCCGAAGGTAAAAGGACAGGGCCTAAACCTATGTTCCTGTTTGAAATGAATGGAAATGGTAGAAGTCAAAGTTAGGCTCTGATTCAAATCTAGTGCTGATCTCCTGCTTCATATTCCAGATTAGTAGAAGGATCGGGGACAATGGTCAGTGTTGTTTTGAAATATGATTAAGTAGTTCTGGACCCTTTATATTTGCCAAAAATTTTGATTCAAGTGTGTGAACTTGTTCTCAACTGGATATAGTGATCAAAATTGCACATCCGCGGTTACTCTGGGTGAATGAAAAATGAAGGAACATAGGAACTGGAATAGGCCATTTTTCCCCTCAAGTCTGTTCCAACTTGTAATGATATCAAGGCTGGTCTGTGACTAAATTCCATATATACATCTTTGCCTCCTATCCCTTGATACCATTGGCTAACAAAAAAACTAGCAATCTCAAATATAATATTTATAATTGGTTTGCCAGACGGCAGGTGGTGGAATTCCCGCGGCTACTGCCACACACAGTACAGGACAGGGTGCTCTCAGGGGGGTGGGTGGGAGTGGGGAAGATCTTGGAAACTTACCAGGTGATGCAGGAGGAGGAGGAGGCCTCGGTGGTGGAGTTGAAAGGTAAGTGGGAGGAGGAGTTGGGAGAGGAGATCGAAGAGGGGACATGGGCAGATGCCCTAGGGAGGGTGAACTCTTCCTCTTCGTGCGCGAGGCTCAGCCTCATACAGTTTAAGGTGCTGCACAGGGCACACATGACCAGCACAAGGATGAGCCGGTTCTTTGGGGGTGAGGACAGGTGTGTTAGGTGCTCAGGGAGCCCAGCAAATCGCACCCATATGTTCTGGGCATGCCCAGCGCTGGAGGAATGCTGGAAGGGCGTAGCAAGGACGGTGTCGAGGGTGGTAGGATCCAGGGTCAAACCGGGCTGGGGGCTCGCAATATTTGGGGTGGCAGAGGAGCCGGGAGTGCAGGAGGCGAAAGAGGCCGGAATTCTGGCCTTTGCGTCCCTGGTAGCCCGGCGAAGGAATCCCCTTCAGTGGAAAAATACGAGGCTCCCAAGCGTGGAATCCTGGATCAGCGATATGGCAGGGTTCATTAAATTAGAGAGGGTGAAATTCGCCTTGAGAGGGTCGGTACAAGGGTTCTTTAGGCGGTGGCAACCGTTCTTAGACTTTCTGGCAGAACGATAGACATTGGTCAATGGCAGCAGCAGCTCGGGGGGTGGGGGGGGGGGTTACTTTATTTTTGTTTATGCTATTTACACTGGAGGGTTTGAGGGGGTGTATACACCTGTTGTGTTAAGTCGGGGTGTTAATGTTAATTTATTATTTATGTACAGGGGGGAGGGGTTTGGGGGGTTGCTTTTTTACATTGTGTTTTGTACTTAACCCTGTTGGGTTCTTTTTTCTTTCTCATTTTGTTATTGATATTTTATGAAAACCTTTAATAACAAATATTTTTAAAAATATATATAATATTTATAATTGACCTAGCATCAATTATCATTTGCAAAAGAGAGTTCTAAAATTCTATCACCTTTTTTGTGTGGAAATATTTCATGATTTCACTCCTGGTAGATCTGCTTCTAATTTCTAGACTATGTCTCCTGATGCTAGACTCCCCAACCAGCAGATACAATTTTCTACCCTATTTGTCCCCTTCATATCTTGAAAACTGTGATCAGATCACTCTTTAACCATAAGACCATAAGACATAGGAGCGGAAGTAAGGCCATTCGGCCCATCGAGTCCACTCCACCATTCAATCATGGCTGATTTCAACTCCATTTACCCGCTCTCTCTCCATAGCCCTTAATTCCTCGAGAAATCAAGAATTTATCAACTTCTGTCGTAAAGACACTAAACGTCCCGGCCTCCACCGCCCTCTGTGGCAATGAATTCCACATACCCACCACTCTCTGGCTGAAGAAATTTCTCCTCATCTCTGTTCTAAAGTGACTCCCTTTTATTTTAAGGCTGTTTTAATTTTGCTTGTTGGTTAATCTCTCCTTGTAACTTGACTACTAGGTTTTGAACAGGGTTAACAGGAAGCAGCTGTTGCCCTTGTTTGAGGAATCAATCACAAGAAGGCACCATTTTAGGGTAGTGGCAGGAGTTTCCAAGCGGATTTGAAAAAAAGAAAATTCACTCAGAGGGTGGGGAGAATCTGGAATTCAATGGCTGGAAAGGTAGTGGAGGCTGGAAACCATTGAACCTTTAAAAATAACTTGTATGAGCACTTGAAACACCGTGACATTCAGGGATATGGGACAAGTGCTGGTAAGTGGGATTAGCACGAAGTTAGGGGTACTTATTGTCGGTGCAGACTCAATAGGCCGAAGGGCATTTTCTGCACTGTACGTCTATGACTCTGACTGTATTGAAGTCCAGGTATTATTCTGGTAAACTTATAGTCCACTCCTGCTGAGGTCAATGTAATCTTCCTGGTGCCCAGACGTGCTCACAGTGCTCCAGGTGTGATCTAACTAGAGACCTGTAAACCTGAAGCATGTCTTCTACTCCTTCATATTCTAGTCCTCTATTCTAGTCCATTCTATTAGACTTTGTGATTATTTTCTGCACCGTCTGTGTGCCTGAATTCCGAAGTCTCTTTGGGCCTTCGTTTATCACCATTTGCAAAGCGCACTGTTCCATACTTTTTTTCCCATATTGAAATCCATTTGCTCGAGTTTTCCTATTCATTTATTTATCCTTCCAGCTACATTGCTTGAAATGACTCAGAAACATTGGAATAGGAGTAAACCTTTTAGCTTAGTGCCGTTAGCAAATCTGTACATGTAGCTTTCTATCCCATCATCATTAATAAAATTGGTGAGTAGCTGAGACTGTAACACAGACACCACAAAGCACATCGGGCTAGATCTTTCTGGGGTTATATTGACCACAATAACATGCCAGAAAGCTCTGGAAATTCCATCTCAGTTGTTTTCTGAGAACCCAGACTTGTTTCTGTGACAATCAGAGAATTAATGAGCTGCTGTTGGGGCTTTCAATCCTTTAAGGGATGAGATCCCACCTCCAGGAGTTTTTAATTACTCCAAGAGGGCTGACTACTCTGGCATTGCACCCGGCATGAATGCTGCAGCCCTCAGACGAAGGTAATTAGGGACAGGGTCACCAGGCTGGTCAAACAGGACCAGCGAGGGAGTGGGGGTGGTATAGTTGTTGATGGGTGCAGGGGGGGGTTGTTGTTGTGGAGGAAACCACAGTTTTTGGGGGGTCCTCTGTGGGCCACAGGGTTCCCCCTGCAAACAAAAAGCTGAAAGGAGGCCATCAGCCTTTCCTGGGCAGTCACCACATGCACTGGAGAGTTCCTCCACGCCACCCCCACCCCCCACCCCCCCCCACCCCTCCCGCCGCCGCGGTAAAATGCCAGCAGCAGGAGGAAGCCCTTAAATGGCCACTCAAGGGCCTCAATTAGACCTACGGTGAGAGGGCTATCCTCCACTTCCCCTGCCAGCTGCTAAAATTCCACAGCTTCAGGAAGCCAACAGACACTCTACCCTCACTTGCCCTCACCAGTTTATGGCCACCGACCTCCCTTGATCCATTCCTGAGGGCCACATTGAAATCTACCCATCATGCCTTCTGGCATGTTGCTTATCCAATTTCCCGACCAGGTCAGTAACTTGCTTTCTATTCCATATTGCCATTGGAAAATCTCTTGTGTACCAACCCTCCCTTCACACCAGCATTGGCAGATGTGCCTTTATCCATCTCTGTCTTACATTCTGCCTTTTCCTCCCTAAATCCCTCAGTCTCTCCACACCCACGCCTTCTTTAAACTCCTTCTTGAAACAAACTTCTTTGTCTCAGTTTTTGGTCATCATTCCTAACATGCACCTCTTCAGCTTGGCATCCATATCTGTCCAATTACACCTCTGTGAAGTGCCTTGGGACATTTTTCTACATTAAATTTAGTTTATAAGCATCAAAATCACATTGATGCTTGGACTGTCGCAATATTTAGTTGTGTCATATTTATAATATTTATTCGTGCTGTTTTGAGGGTTTCAATTGGGTTAAGCATTTGTGCACATTAGCTTTGGGCTTCCTAACCTTTAGCTACCATAGCAGCTTCTAGCCAATCTGAATACTTTCTTCAATTTCTGCCGACAACCACCTAGCTACTGTTGGGTTGTCAAGGGAACAAAATTAAAAACAAATAGCTGTTGTTGTGGGAATGTCAGAAAACAACCAGCTGTAGTGTTAATGCAAATGCCATTTTTTGGTATTTGATTATAATTAGAATGCACAAGAACGGTTTATTTTACTAACTGAAGAAAGCTAAAATGTAAACAGGAAATTGCTTATTGGTTTAAAAAAAATGCTCTAACACTGATGGAGTGAAGTCAGGTGTGAAAAGCATTGGGAAGAATGCCATTGGATGTACTTGCCAGTTGACTCCTTATGTGTGTTGAATAGAAATGTTTACTTTTGCAAGGGAAACAAATGAGCAGTGTTCCTGTCGAACACTCCGACATAGACAAACTATTGAATAATCAGTCATACAGCACTCGGAAAAATGGTCACAGAGTGCTGCGAATGCTACAAAACTGATATAAAAAGAAAAAGTACTGAGCGGACCAGGCAGCAGCTGTGGAGGGAGAAACAGAATTAACATTTCATGTTGATGACCTTTCATCACTATTGGCAAGTTGACCAATCAGGGAACTAGTCTATATACACTATTGAGTCAGAAAATGAGGATGGAGACTTTCATCATGAAAACTTGAACTTGAAATGTTAGCTCTGTTTCTATCTTCACAGAGGCAACCATATCTGCTGAATATCTCGAGCATTTTTTGAAAGCTTGAAATTTTGTTTGCCGTGGAATATTTTGAGGAAGGCCCATATTAGGAACAGACACTTTTCAAGCACCTGGAGAAACCTCCTAAATCTGTTGTTGGACTTGTTGTCGAAGCTAATGGGGAGCAAAATGTTTATTTAAGTTCACTTAGGGAAACTATACATCAGTGGTGGGGAAGCTTCCAGAAATAATTATTCAGATTACAACTAGCAGTTACATGGATAAATGTGGGTTGAATGGGAAGAGCCAGTTTGGATTTCTAAAGGCGAAATCATGTTGAACTAACTTGCTGGATTCTTTTGAGGAGGTAACAGAAAGGGTCGATGAAGGTAACACTGTTAATGCGGTCTATATGGGCTTTTAGAAGGCATTTTATATAACAATAGACTTGTGAGTAAAGTCATAGCTCAAGGAATAAAAAGGACAGTAGCAACATGGATACAAAATTGGCCAAATATTAGGAAGCAGAGAGTAATGGTTAATGGATATTTTTCAGATCAGAGGAAGGTTTGTAGTGGTGTTTTCCAGGTATTAAAACTCTTGTCTTTCCTAATTATCCTTAATGATCTCGATCTTGGTGTGCAGGGATCGTTGTTCACGGATGATACAAACTTGGAAGTAATGTAAACTCTGAAGAGGACATTGTAGAACTTCAAAAGGACATAGACAAGGGATGGGATTTACAGACCAACCCGCCACACGTTTTTTGGCAGTGGAAGTGGCTAGCCAGCTATATCTATTGATCCCGCCATTGTCAATGGGATTTCCTGTTGACAGCAGCCCTTGCCGCCGGGAAACCTATGCGTCGGCATGGGACCGGAATTTACCGCCGTCATGAACAGCCGGTAAATTCCGCTCAAATTAGTGGAGTGAGCAGATAGGTGGCAGATGAAGTCCAATGCAGAGAAGTGTGCGGCGATGCATTTTGGTAGGAAGGGCACAGATAGACAATATAAAAATATGGGGTATAATTCTTAAAGGGAGTGCAGGAGCAGAGAGACCAGGATGTATAGGTGCATAGATCAGTGGAAGTGGCAGGGCAGATGGAGAGAGCAGTTAATAAAGCATATAGTATACTGGGCATTAATAGGGGCATTGATTACAAGGGCAAGGAGGGTATGCTGAAAATATGCAAGACACTAGTTAGACCTCAGCTGGAATATTGTGTACAGTTCTGGGCACCACACTATACGAATGATGTGAACGCATTGGAGAGAGTGCAGAAGAGGTTCACAGACATTGTTCCAGGGATGAGAAATGCAGTTATGAGGATTGATTGGAGAGGTTAGGACTGTTCTCCTTGGAGAGGAGAAGCCTAAAAGGAGATAGAGATGTTCAAAATCATGAGGGAACTGGACAGAATACAGAGGGAGCAACTGTTCCTGCTTGTAAAAGGAGTGAGAACGAGAGGGCACAGATTTAAAATGATTTCCAAAAGAAGCAAATATAATGTGATAAAAACATTTGGGTCTGGAAGGCTCTGCCTGGAAGCGTGGTGGAGGTAGGTTCAATCGAGGCATTCAAGAGGGTATTTATTAGATGATTATTTGAATAGAAACAATGTGCAGGGGTACGGGGAAAAGGTAGGGGAATGTCACTAAGTCATAGAACATTACAGCGCAGTATAGGCCCTTCGGCCCTCGATGTTGCGCCGATCTGTGAAACCACTCTAAAGCCCATCTACACTATTCCCTTATTGTCCATATGTCTATCCAATGACCATTTGAATGTCCTTAGTGTTGGCGAGTCCACTACTGTTGCAGGCAGGGCATTCCATGCCCTTACTACTCTCTGAGTAAAGAACCTACCTCTGACATCTGTCTTATATCCATCTCCCCTCAATTTAAAGGTATGTCCCCTCGTGCTAGACATCACCATCTGAGGAAAAAGGCTCTCACTGTCCACCCTATCCAATCATCTGATCATCTTGTATGCCTCAATTAAGTCACCTCTTAACCTTCTTCTCTCTAACGAAAACAGCCTCAAGTCCCTCAGCCTTTCCTCATAAGATCTTCCCTCCATACCAGGCAACATTCTGGTAAATCTCCTCTGCACCCTTTCCAATGCTTCCACATCCTTCCTATAATGCGGCGACCAGAATTACACGCAATACTCCAAATGCGGCCGCACCAGAGTGTTGTATAGAGAACAGAGAACAGAGAACAGAGAAAATACAGCACAGAACAGGCCCTTCGGCCCACGATGTTGTGCCGAACTTTTGTCCTCGATTAACCATAGATTATCATTGAATTTACAGTGCAGAAGGAGGCCATTCGGCCCCCCGAGTCTGCACCAGCTCTTGGAAAGAGCACCCTACCCAAACTCAACACCTCCACCCAACACCAAGGGCAATTTGGACATTAAGGGCAATTTATCATTGGCCAATTCACCTAACCCGCACATCTTTGGACTGTGGGAGGAAACCGGAGCACCCGGAGGAAACCCACGCAGACACGGGGAGGACGTGCAGACTCCGCACAGACAATGACCCAAGCCGGAATCGAACCTGGGACCATGGATCTGTGAAGCAATTGTGCTATCCACAATGCTACCGTGCTGCCCTTAAGAACAAATAAATCTACACTATATCATTTTCCCGTAATCCATGTACCTATCCAACAGCTGCTTGAAGGTCCCTAATGTTTCCGACTCAACTACTTCCACAGCCAGTGCATTCCATGCCCCCACTACTCTCTGGGTAAAGAACCTACCTCTGATATCCCTCCTATATCTTCCACCTTTCACCTTAAATTTATGTCCCCTTGTAATGGTGTGTTCCACCTGGGGAAAAAGTCTCTGACTGTCTACTCTATCTATTCCCCTGATCATCTTATAAACCTCTATCAAGTCGCCCCTCATCCTTCTCCGCTCTAATGAGAAAAGGCCGAGCACCCTCAACCTTTCCTCGTAAGGCCTACTCTCCATTCCAGGTAACATCCTGGTAAATCTTCTTTGCACCTTTTCCAAAGCTTCCACATCCTTCCTAAAATGAGGTGACCAGAACTGTACACAGTACTCCAAATGTGGCCTTACCAAAGTTTTGTACAGCTGCATCATCACCTCACGGCTCTTAAATTCAATCCCTCTGTTAATGAACGCGAGCACACCATAGGCCTTCTTCACAGCTCTATCCACTTGAGTGGCAACTTTCAAAGATGTATGAACATAGACCCCAAGGTCTCTCTGCTCCTCCACAATGCCAAGAACTCTACCATTAACCCTGTATTCCGCATTCATATTTGTCCTTCCAAAATGGACAACCTCACACTTTTCAGGGTTAAACTCCATCTGCCACTTCTCAGCCCAGCTCTGCATCCTATCTATGTCTCTTTGCAGCCGACAACAGCCCTCCTTACTATCCACAACTCCACCAATCTTCGTATCGTCTGCAAATTTACTGACCCACCCTTCAACTCCCTCATCCAAGTCATTAATGAAAATCACAAACAGCAGAGGACCCAGAACTGATCCCTGCGGTACACCACTGGTAACTGGGATCCAGGCTGAATATTTGCCATCCACCACCACTCTCTGACTTCTATCGGTTAGCCAGTTCGTTATCCAGCTGGCCAAATTTCCCACTATCCCATGCCTCCTTACTTTGTGCAGAAGCCTACCATGGGGAACTTTATCAAATGCCTTACTAAAATCCATGTACACTACATCCACTGCTTTACCTTCATCCACATGCTTGGTCACCTCCTCAAAGAATTCAATAAGATTTGTAAGGCAAGACCTACCCCTCACAAATCCGTGCTGACTATCCCTAATCAAGCAGTGTCTTTCCAGATGCTCAGAAATCCTATCCTTCAGTACCCTTTCCATTACTTTGCCTACCACCGAAGCAAGACTAACTGGCCTGTAATTCCCAGGGTTATCCCTAGTTCCTTTTTTGAACAGGGGCACGACATTCGCCACTCTCCAATCCCCTGGTACCACCCCTGTTGACAGTGAGGACGAAAAGATAATTGCCAACGGCTCTGCAATTTCATCTCTTGCTTCCCATAGAATCCTTGGATATATCCCGTCAGGCCCGGGGCTCTTGTCTATCCTCAAGTTTTTCAAAATGCCCAACACATCTTCCTTCCTAACAAGTATTTCCTCGAGCTTACCAATCTGTTTCACACTGTCCTCTCCAACAATATCGCCCCTCTCATTTGTAAATACAGAAGAAAAGTACTCATTCAAGACCTCTCCTATCTCTTCAGACTCAATACACAATCTCCCGCTACTGTCCTTGATCGGACCTACCCTCGCTCTAGTCATTCTCATATTTCTCACATATGTGTAAAAGGCCTTGGGGTTTTCCTTGATCCTACACGCCAAAGATTGTTCATGCCCTCTCTTAGCTCTCCTAATCCCTTTCTTCAGTTCCCTCCTGGCTATCTTGTATCCCTCCAATGCCCTGTCTGAATCTTGTTTCCTCAGCCTTACATAAGTCACCTTTTTCCTCTTAACAAGACATTCAACCTCTCTTGTCAACCATGGTTCCCTCACTCGACCATCTCTTCCCTGCCTGACAGGGACATACATATCAAGGACACGTAGCACCTGTTCCTTGAACAAGTTCCACATTTCACTTGTGTCCTTCCCTGCCAGCCTATGTTCCCAACTTATGCACTTCAATTCTTGTCTGACAACATCGTATTTACCCTTCCCCCAATTGTAAACCTTGCCCTGTTGCACGTACCTATCCCTCTCCATTACTAAAGTGAAAGTCACAGAATTGTGGTCACTATCTCCAAAATGCTCCCCCACTAACAAATCTATCACTTGCCCTGGTTCATTACCCAGTACTAAATCTAATATTGCCCCTCCTCTGGTTGGACAATCTACATACTGTGTTAGAAAAGCTTCCTGGACACACTGCACAAACACCACCCCATCCAAACTATTTGATCTAAAGAGTTTCCACTCAATATTTGGGAAGTTAAAGTCGCCCATGACTACTACCCTATGACTTCTGCACCTTTCCAAAATCTGCAATCTGTATAGCTGCAACATGACCTCATGGCTCCTAAACTCAATCCCTCTAACAATAAAAGCTAACACACCGTACGCCTTCTGAACAACCGTCTCAACCTGGGTGGCAACTTTCAGGGATCTATGTACATGGACACCGAGATCTCTCTGCTCATCCTCACTGCCAAGAATCTTACCATTAGCCCAGTACTCAGTCTTCCTGTTATTCCTTCCAAAATAAATCACCTCACACTTTTCTGCATTAAACTCCATTTGCCACCTCTCAGCCCAGCGCTGCAGCTTATCTACATCCCTCTGTAACTTGTAACATCCTTCCGCACTGTCCACAACTCCACCGACTTTAGTGTCATCTGCAAATTTACTCACCCATCCTTCTACGCCCTCCTCCAGGTCATTTATAAAAATGACAAACAGCAGTGGCCCCAAAACAGATCATTGTGGTACACCACTAGTAACTGGACTCCAGTCTGAACATTTCCCATCAACCACCACCCTTTGTCTTCTTCCAGCTAGCCAATTTCTGATCCAAACTGCTAAATCACCCTGAATCCCATGCCTCCATATTTTCTGCAGTAGCCTACCATGGGGAACCTTATCAAACGCTTTACTGAAATCCATATACACCACATCAACTGCTTTACCCTCATCCACCTGTTTGGTCACCTTCTCAAAGAACTCTATAAGGTTTGTGAGGCACGACCTACCCTTCACAAAACCGTTGACTATCTCTAATCAAATTATTCCTTTCCAGATGATTATGCATCCTATCTCTTTTCAACCTTTCCCAGATTTTTCCCACACAGAAGTAAGGCTCACTGGTCTATAGTTACCGGGGTTATCTCTACTTCCCTTCTTGAACAAGGGGACAACATTTGCTATCCTCCAGTCTTCTGGCACTATTCCTGTAGACAAAGATGACTTAAAGATCAAGGCCAAAGGCTCAGCAATCTCCTCCCTAGCTTCCCAGAGAATCCTAGGATAAATCCCATCCAGCCCAGGTGACTTATCTATTTTCACACTTTCCAGAATTGCTAACACCTCCTCCTTATGAACCTCAAGCTCTTCTAGTCTAGTAGCCTGAATCTCAGTATTCTCCTCGACAACATTGTCTTTTTCCTGTGTGAATACTGATGAAAATATTCATTTAGCACCTCTCCTATCTCCTCGGACTCCAAGCACAACTTCCCACTACTGTCCTTGACTGGCCCTACTCTTACCCTAGTCATTCTTTTATTCCTGACATATCTATAGAAAGCTTTAGGGTTATCCTTGATCCTACCTGCCAAAGACTTCTCATGTCCCCTCCTGGCTCTTCTGAGCTCTCTCTTTAGGTCCTTCCTAGCTAACTTGTAACTCTCGAGCGCCCTAACTGAACCTTCATGTCTCATCTTTACATAAGTCTCCTTCTTCCTCTTGACAAGTGTTTCGACTGCTTTAGTAAACTACGGTTCCCTCACTCGACCTCTTCCTCCCTGCCTGACAGGTACATACTTATCAAGGACACGCAGTAGCTGTTCCTTGAACAAGCTCCACATTTCAATTGAGCCCATCCCCTGCAGTTTTCCTCTCCATCCGATGTATCCTAAGTCTTGCCTCATCGCATCATAATTGCCTTTCCCCCAGATATAACTCTTGCCCTGCGGTATATACCTATCCCTTTCCGTCACTAAAGTAAACGTAATCGAATTGTGGTCACTATCACCAAAGTGCTCACCGACCTCCAAAACTAACACCTGTCCTGGTTCATTACCCAGTACCAAATCCAATAAGGCCTCACCTCTCGTTGGCCTATCTACAGACTGTGTCAGGAAACCCTCCTGCACACATTGGACAAAAACGGACCCATCTAATGTACTCGAACTATAGCGTTTCCAGTCAATACAAAGTTAAAGTCCCCCATAACAACTACCCTGTTGCTTTCGCTCCTATCCAGAATCATCTTTGCAATCCTCTCCTCTACATCTCTGGAACTTTTCGGATGCTCATTTGGAGAGCTAGTGCTGATACGATGGGCCAAATGGTCTCCTTCTATGCCATAATAGTTCTCTGATTCTGAGTCAAGAGGAGCAGGAGAGTTCTTCCTGGCTCAACAGTGCTCCAGGCCACTGCCTGTAGCAGATGGCTAAACCATCCACTGTTCTCTCCATCTCCTTAACTGAGGGTGCCGCCTGTGAGGCAAGCAACCCAAAATGCAATCCTCCTGAAGTAAGAGGAGCCTGTGTAGATGCAGCCCGCAGGCACTGTCAGTGATTTTGATGAGCTAAACCAGTTTTGAACCCTTTGCTTCAGGTGTATGCTGCCCAAAATAGGCACAAACAAATTTCTATCTCTCGATCTCAACATTGTACTTATAATTTAACTTGGATATACCTGCTTTTTCACTTCTTTGTACTTTCTTGCTAACGATTCTCAATGGGCTGAATTCTCCGCTGGTCAGAATTCTCCATTTTGCCGGCAGCCCGGGGGTTTCCCGATGGCGTGGGGCTGCCTCACAATGGGAAATCCCATTGACCAGCCGGAGAAATGGAGAATCCCGATGGCGTGCTGAACCAGAAATCTGGTCCGACGCGTCAGAGAAACCCGCCAAATGTTTTTGCAAATACCCTTACAATTAGTAGCTTCCTAAAATGTTAAATATATCCTGTGCTGAAACTTTAATGTTCAGAAAAATCACAGAATGGACTTCTGGTGACGGGGATTGCTGAGCGAACGGATGAAAGCTGGCTCTCCTCCTGAAAACTTGGAATTAGGCACTTAAGTCCAAAATAGCCGCCTATAATCGGGAGAAAACACCCCTCACCCTCCTCCAACACCACCAGGCAAGAAATGAAGAAATGCCAGGCAGCAGCAGGTCCAGGGGCGGAAAAGATGGAATAGGCAGCAAAGGTCTGGAGAGACGAAATGAGGTGACAGCAAGCAAGTGGGGGATGAGGCGGACCGCCAGGCCACACACGGAGCCCCCCCCCCACAATGGATGGACGGAGGGAGTTCCTTACACAGGAACTCCAGGAGCTCAAGGAGGCCATTAAGATGGAGACAGTAAGAAGTCTTACAACACCAGGTTAAAGTCCAACAGGTTTGTTTCGAACACTAGCTTTCGGAGCACTGCTCCTTCCTCAGGTGAATGAAGAGGTATGTTCCAGAAGGATATATATAGACAAATTCAAAGATGCAAGACAATGCTTAGAATGCGAGCATTTGCAGGTAATTAAGTCTTTACAGATCCAGAGATAGGGGTAACCCCAGGTGAAAGAGGTGTGAATTATCTCAAGCCAGGACAGTTGGTAGGATTTCGCAAGCCCAGGCCAGGTGGTCGGGGATGAATGTAATGCGACATGAATCCCAGGTGCCAGTTGAGGCCGCACACATGTGTGCGGAACTTGGATTCATGTCGCATTACATTCATCCCTGTGGTGATATACATCACTGTAAGTACACATTGAGCTAGACACTAGAGGGAACACCAGAGAAAAGACACACAGACAGTCAACCAATAGGTCAGTAAGTTAGGACACGACCAATGGGCATTTACGATACACACACAGGTGACACTACCACAGGGGGGCATTACACCAACCCATATATAAGGACACTGCACACATGATATTCCTCTTTCCAGTGGAGACCCTCAGTGAGAACAGACACAGGGTTGATTGAACATCACTCCCACCACATGGATTGTAGCAGACTGGTTCGTCAGTCTGAGTAGCTTTAGCAGGATTAACAGTAGCGTCAAATCCAAGTAGAAGAATTGTTAATAGTTTAATAAATGTGTTAAAGCTATCTCCAAGTCTGAACCTTCCTTTGTCAGAGTGCACATCAAGGAAGCAGCTTATGCAACGTCAAGAGCATAACAATACATGGTTCCAGAAGTGGACTGTTAAATCCATATAGTTTCAACTCAGCGAACAGTGACAACCAGCAACAAAAGCCAGGCAAGATGATGTTCGGGATTCCGATTCCACAGCAGCTCCAGTACCAAGGCAATCTCAGTGAAAACTGGCGTTGGTTCCGGCAGAGATTCGAGATCTACCTGGTAGCGTGCGACCTAGATGGCGTGGCGGATGCAGAGAAAATAAAGCTTCTACTTACCATCGCGCGTCCAGAAGCAGCTGAAATCTTCCAGACCTTCAAATACTCTAAGGGGCAAAACAAAGAGCGACTTCCAGACAGTCCTGGACAAATTCCAAGAATTCTGCGAGGAAAATACAAGGAACAAAGGTAAAAGAGGCGCCAAAACTCACCGCGAGGTAGGCTTGCAGCAACGAACGGCAGTTTTGAATTGCAGCCATCTTGGAAAAGGCGCTGCCAATACGCAGTTGCATGCACAGAACGGTAAGGTCCATTTGCGCATGCGCGAGAAGCCGCGCATGCGCAATTGCAAAAAAGGCCCCAAGTAAAGGAACAGCGATCTGCGCATGCGCAATCGCTTCCTACGCTCTACGTCACAAGCGTCATGATGTCAGACCGTGCCCACTTAAAGGGGAAATGTCCCAAACCACAAAAACAAAATTGAAATCCTCAAAACCGGATGCTTTCACCTGGAACGACAGCACAATGCCTGAACATCGACCAGTAGCTGAAAGTAACTTCCGCAGAACCCTGCAACAAGCTGTTAGCACCGTCCAAAGAGATGATACAGTCCTTGAAGATTGTGACTCAGACCTTGAATTCTTCTTTGGACATCGCGAGTCCAATGCCAGCTCCGACACAAAACGTGATGATATGGTCTTGGAAGACAACAACTCAGACGAAGCTTTCACCTTGGAGGCTACCCAGTACCAAATCCAAACCGCAACTAGACGTGTTGCACATTGACGACCCCGACGACGAATTCTTCGGAATTGAGGATCTTCAGCCCAGCAGATATGACATCCCGACTCGTGA